>NC_133619.1:418298476-418609726 GCF_048593235.1 Sminthopsis crassicaudata
AGTCCCCTGATTGCTCTTCTCATCTTCATTATTACTATACCCTATGTTATTGAAAACATTAAAGTTATTTTAGATAGCAGAATTCTTTTATAATTGCCCAGGATTGCTATATGATTTCTTCTTTCCATGATTAGGTGTGCTTATATTGAAAGGAGAGTGGTACATCTTAGACAAGGCTGTTGTAAAAAAAAAAAAAAAAAAAAAAAAAAAAAGCTCATCTTTGAAAGCCACCAGAACCTGCCAGTACTGTCTGGAGATTCGACCTTCTTCCTTACAAATAATTAGGATGTTCTGAGAAGCTCCAAAGGATTATGAAGTTAAAGGTGAATTCAGATGTATCCCCTTTCTCCCCAATAAAATAAACAAAAACTTTGCTATCAATGTGAACAACTAGAAATAGAAGATCGATTTTTCAAGATCAACAAGGGAAATACCTTTATAAGGGAATTTGCATACTTTAGTACTAGTCATGAAGTCACAAAGACTTCACTTCAAATCCAGTCTTCAATGGTTATTGTGTGAAACCCTGAGCACTTAACGTTGTTTACTTCAGTTTCCTCATCTATAAAATAAGCTTGAGATGAAAATGACATACCATCCAATATCTTTGCCAAGAAAATCCCAAATGAGGTCACAAAGAGTCAGATAAGACTAAAATGACTGAACAGTAATAACAACACTTTAAAGTTTTGCAAAGTCCTTTAAAAATATTATCTCATTTGATCTTTATAACAACCTTAGGAGACAGGTAATATTATAATCACCTCCATTTTGCAGTTGAGAAAACCGAGGCAGACTTTCCCATTGTGTAAATAAGAGAGATTATTCAGAATTTCAACTCAGGTCAAGTGCTCAATCCAGTGGATTAGCTGCTTAGAGAGAATTAAATTATAGAAATGGAGTTATTCCTTGATCTTTGTGGCCAATTAAAGCTGTATTAATCATGCATTTTAAAATATCTCTATGACATAAGAATTAGCAAAAGTGATGGGTTCAGAGAAACCTTGGAAGACATATATGAAGTGATGTAGAGTGGTGTAAGCAAAACCAAGATTAATTTATACAATAATAATAGCATTAAAAAGAAAACTCTAATTAACAAAATGACTAACAATGATTTATTTCAGAGGACAGATGGACTAAAATGTAGAACAAGACATACATTGATTGTTTTCCAGAATGGTTGGATCAGTTCACAATTCCACCAACACTTATCATTATCTGTTCCTGTCATCTTAGCCAATCTGAGAGAGATGTAGTAGTAACTCAGAGATATCTTAATTTATATTTTTTTAATAAACAATGAATTAGAGCAATTTTTCATAAAACTAGAAATGGTTTTAATTATTCATCTGAAAATCGTCTGTTCATATCCTTTGATTATTTATTATACAAAAATATTCATAGCAGTTTTTTTGTGGTAGCAAATTGAGAGAATGCCCATCAGTTGTAGAATAACTGAACAAGTTGTAGCATATGATTGTGGTTGAATAATATTATACTTATAAAGAATGAAAAGCAAGCTGATTTCAGAAAAACCTGGAAAAACTTATATGAACTGATGCAAAACGCAAAGACTAGAACCAGGAGAATATTGTACATGGTAATAGCAATTTTATAAGATGATCAATTGCAAATAATTTATTCTCAGCAATACAATGATCTAAAACAGTTCTGAAGAATTCATGAGGAACTCATATTTAGAGAAAGAACTGATGGAATCTGAATGCAAATCAAAACATAATATTTTTCACTTATGTATGTATTTTCTTTTGGTTTGTATTTTTTTTCACAGAATGACTAACATGGAAATAAATTTTGTATGATTGTATATGTATAACTTCAGGGAAGGTAGAAATAAAGGAGGGAAGGAGAAATTTTGAACTTAATTGTTTTTTAAAAAATGAATGTTGAAAATTGTCTTTACATGTAATTGGAAAATATTTTTTAGAAAAAAACCCAAAAACATGACAATGACAGCAACAAAAGACTGTATAGCATTGTTCACATGAATGAAACCCAATGTAGGAACATTTGTTATATATTAGGAATAATATTGAGTTCTATTTTGATTATAATACTTACAAAATACTCAGGTCAATGAATGGTGATACATGCATTTGAACTTGGGTCTGTTATTAAGGGCTCAACCATATAAGCTGAAGTTCTACAAAACATTTCACACATAAATAACTCAATTATTTTCACTCTTAATACTCCACATTCATTACATCAATAAATTCCTTTTCATCAGAGAGCTTTTTCTTCCTAGCTTTTCTGCCAATGAACATTTACAAAATATTTTTATATGACATATAATTTTTTTTCAAATGAAAATGTCATCTCTCTCTTCTATTGTCCTCCTCATCCCCATTAATAAAACAAACAAACAAACCAAAAACCCACTTCATATTACAAATATGCCAAACAAAGCAAATTCTTGCACTGGTTAATCTCAATCTGCTTTGTTGAGTCCATCATCTTTCTATTAAGAGAGGTTGGCTCTTTTTATCATGAAGTTTCTAGAATTATGATGGATCATTTTGTCATCAGATTGTATTTGTCCTTACTTTCTTTTCAACCACTTTTGGTGAATAGTTAGCTTTTGCTCTAATATGTGGAGTCTTTGGTTTTATCAAACTCTAGAGTACTATATTTGTTTGCTTCTGTTGAATATTGATTGTTTCTACTCATCATCCTCTCTGTATTTAACTGCAACCAAATTATTTTGCTGATCACTGCTTTGTAATTTAGTTTATGTGACTGTAGTTTACAGTTTTATAATTTGAGATCTGATACTACTACATTCCCCCTTTCCCCATTTTTTGGTATTATTTCCATTGGATTCTGAACCTTTATTCCTTCAGATGAATTTTATTTTTTTTTATAGCTTTGTAAAGTAATTCCTAGGTAGTATGATTGGTATTGTCCTGAATAAGTAAATTGTTTTAGATGGCATTATTATTTATAATATATTGATTTGGTCTACCTCTGAGCAATTGTGTTTTTTAGTTATCTTTGTATGATTCCTTTATGTGTCTTGGCAGGGACATGACTGGGTGTCTGTAATTATTTTACTTTTTTGTGAGGCAATTGCTGTTAAGTGAGTTGGCAGCATCACAAAGATAGTAAATATCAAGTTTCTGAGGTCTGATTTGAGCTCAGGTCTTTTTGGTTCCAGGCTGGTGGTTTATTTATTGCACCACTTAGCTGACCCTTGTAATTATTTTAAATGGAATACCTTTTTTTCTTTTAAATTTTGTTGGTAATATAGAGACTTATTGATGATCTATATTCTGTAATTTTACTGGAATTTTTCAGTTTTATTTATAAATTTTATTTTACTCATTAAGTAAACTATCATATCATTTACAAAAATAATTATTTTATCTCTTTTTTGCCTATGCCTTTTCTTTCAATTTATTTTTCTTGTCCTATTTCTTTAGTTCAGATTTCTAGCTTTTGTTGTATATTAGTTCTAGTAATGTTATTTCTTTACTAGTTGTTTCTACTAATGAGTAGTAACAGTGATAAGAGAACATTGTATTACTCCTAATCTACTGGAAAGAGTAGTTCACCCTTATTACAGATAAGGTTAGTTTTTTATTTTAGAGAGATACTAATCATCATATAAAGAAAAGCATATTTCTCTGCTTTTTAGCATCTTTTAAAAACAGGAATATGTGTTGCATTTTGTCAAGAGTTTGTTCTTCATCTATTGATAAAATCATAAAATTTTTCTTGCTCTTGTTATTAATATTGTTAGTTATAAAATAATTTTACTGTTCTAATATTTGTGATATGCTGGTATAGTCTCCTTGCTGATATTTTATTTGATATTTTTGCATTAATATCCACTTTGGATATGGACCTACAGTTTTCTTTTTCTGTTTTGATTCTTCCTGGATCAGGTATCAAGACTTTATATTTTAGAAAGAATTCATTAGGATTTCTTCTATTCCTATTTTTTTTAGTTTATGTGGCATTAGAATTAATTGTTCTTTAAACAATTTAAACAATAGTGCTCTATCCTCTATCCTTTATAATTAGGTTGTAATTTCACCTAATGAAGGGTGTTGTTTTTTTTTTTTCCCTTTAAGAGATCACTTATGGCTTTTTCAATTTCTTTGTTTAAAAGTAGGATTATTTAAATATTCTAATTCCTTTTCTGTTAATCTAAGCTATTTATTTTTTCATAAATATTTATCCATTTCATATAGATTGTTGGTTTTATTGGCCTATAGAAGGTTGAAATAATGTCTAATAATTTCTTTCATTTTAATTTATTATAGATTTGCTTTTTTCATTTTTGATACTGTAATTTGGTTTTCTTCTTTAAAAAAATCAAGTTACCTAATGGTATATTTTGTATTGGATATTTAAAAAAAAACTAGATCCTAGTTTTATTTATTGGCTCAGTGTTTGCTTTTAAGTTTGCTATAATCTTTAATTTTCATAATTTCTATTTTGGTGGTTTGTTACAGGGAGCTTTTAAAATTAACTATTTTAAAAAAAAGTTTTATGACCAATTCATTTATCTGTTCTTTTTCTTTTTTATTGATGAAAGAGTTTAAAAGATATAAAATTTCCCCTCTATATTAATTTAGTTTCAATTTCAATAATTTTAATATACTTTTTCATTATGGTCATTATCTTTAATGGAATTGTTGTCTTTTTGCCAATTTGTTCTTTGACCCTACTATTATTAAGGATTAAATTACTCAATCTCTAATTAATTTTTAAGAAGCTCTTCAATGACACTTCATTAAATGCACTTTTATTGCATTGTAGTACATAAATGATGAATTTAATATTTTGTTTTCTGCATTTTTTGGCGAGAATATTATGCTTTGTTAGAAGGTAATATTTGAAAAACACAGATGACATGAACATTTAAGAAATAAAATCTTTAGCGGTCTACCTAAAATTCTATTTAAATGCTTTACTTATTATTTTTTTTTTACTTTTTTTCCTTTGACTTATTGAAGTTTGAATGGGGTAAATTGAGTTTGCCAATGCTTATATTTCTGTCATCCGTTTCCCCCCATTTGCCAGGCACTGTGTTAAATGTAAAGGAAACATACATACCTCTGTGTATGTGTGTGTGTATGTGTGTGTGTGTGTGTGTGTGTGTGTGTGTGTGTGTGTGTGTGTAAAGAAAGAAAAAACAATTGCTTTCTCTAAGAAACTTACAATCGAATGAGCATAATAGTACATGAAATAAAGCTCATGATTGAAAAGTAGTGAAAGTACTTTTCAAATTAGTAATTCAAATTAGCCAGGTAAGAAATGAACTAAGCTCAACGTCCTTAAATGGAGGTTTGGAATTATTATTTCTATTCAGACAATGGTGAAGAAGTGAAGATACTAAGGCTAATAATATTTTACAGGATAATGAGATTATCCCAATAATAAGCTTCCTAGTGCACAGTGGAGTCAACTCATAATAACTCATGTTAAGATTATACTTGTGTACAAGAGGCAGGGAGATGTAGAAAGAAAGCTTTTCATATGAAAAAGCCCTAAGAGTTTTTGTGGAATCATCACATTTCAAAAGGTGTACTTAGAGTTAATAGGTAAGTGATGCAGTGGATAGCCAGCTTGGAGTCAGAAATACTCATCTTCCTGAGTTCAAATCTGGCCTCAGACATTTATTTAATTCTGTTTGCCTCAGTTTCCTTGCATATGAAATGAATGGGAGAGGGAAATGATGAAACCAGTCCAATGTCTTTGCCAAGAAAACTACAGGTTGGGTCATGAAGAATCAGAAATGACTGAAAAAAATAAATAACAAATATAAAGAAACTAATATGATATTGGACTATATTTGCAGAAAAATAGTATCAACAAAAGGAGAACTGCTAATTCCACTGCATCCAACTTTGGTTTGACTCCATCAGGAATATTTTGTCCAATTCTACAAGTCGTACTTTAGGAGGAATGTTGTGTTGCCAGATAAGGGCAACTGGGAATGTGAGATGACACAATATCATAAGAAATTTAGTTGAAGGAACTGGGAATAAACCTGGAGAAAAAAAAAAAAAGGGGAGTGAAGCCACAATAAGTGATGGTTTAAAGGCCTGTCGTGTGGAAGGGAATTAAATTTGATCTTTTCAACAACAGAAGATAGAAAGTTAGGACTACTCTATGGAAATTAAAAGGAAGACTATTTGGTTTAACATAAAGGACAATTTCCTAAATTAGCTATTGAAGAATTCAATGTTTTGATTTAGAAATAAATTTTCTATAATAAAGTGCTTCAAGCAGAAACTAGATGTTCATTTGTTAATTTGTTCCTTCAAGTATGGGTTAGATAAAACTACCTCTATGGTTTCTTCTAACAGATTATTGTATGATCTTGTGTGCAGCATGGTGTAAGACATAGAGAGATGGCTAAGTTCCAAGTCTGACCTCTGGCATATACTTATAGCCAATGTGCCCTTTAGCAAAACACAATTTCTTGTGTACTTCAGGTACCTTTCTATGTTTGTGAATTGTGGAAAAATTTATATTCTGCCTTGGCAGAGAAAGCTTACTTACCTGTATTTCCCCCTATCAATGAAATTTTAGGTCTGGACTAAAAAACACCAAATATATATATATATATATATATATATATATATATATATATATATATGTTTAATCTTATAAATGATCATCTTATATTGCACAGGAAAGTATTTTAACTTGCTTTATGCATGGCATATCATTATTGCCAGTCTTATGTTTCTAAAGAAGTCACAACTAAGCAGAAAGGTAGTTCATAAGATTAAATTGTAATATCTGAACAACCTTAATGCAGGATAAAAAGGTGCAAAAAGGTGCTCAATTTGAAGTGGGGAAACCTGGGTTCAAATACCATTTGTAATTGATATATTCTTGCACAAATCATTTAACTTTCTTGGGTCTCAATTTAATAATCTGTCAAATGAGAGAGAGAATTAATCTAAGGTGCTTTCAGAGCATGTCTTATGACCCAATGCTTAGAATGAATAAAGATGCCATGTCTTACCAGGATAAGGTAAATAAGTTGCTATATTCAAATAAATACAAGTTACATTTTCCTTCTTTGGTTATTCTTTCCTTGTTCATAAAGCTCAAATTCTAATATATTGAGATTAACACAAATTTTCATTTCCGTGCTTATTCATTTATATATATCAAATGGTCATAACTGGTTTAATGCCAATTTGGAAGGAAATTTCTGATATTTCATAAATATATATATATATATATATTTGGTCTTCTATATATTTAACATTATTATTAAGGACCTTGATGATGACAAAGATGGCAGGCTTCTTAAATTTTCAGATACTATAAATTTAGAAATCAATTGGAGGACAGAACAAAGATCCCAAAGGATCTCAGTAGAATAACACAGTGAACTGAGTCAAAAAAATTGGATGACATTTATTGGCAATATAAATACATACATACATACATATATATATATATACATATATATATATATATATATATACATATATATATATATATATATATATATATATATATATATATATATATATATATGGTTGAGAATTCAATTTTACTAGAACAAGCATATGTGATCTGTGGCTAGACAAGGAGTTCCTGTGGGGGGGAAAAATATATTTTAGAGTTTGCATGGATTTTAAGCTCAATGAGAGACGAGAGCAACAAAGTTGTCAACAAAGTCACTTTTATCTTCCACTGCATTTAAATGCATAATGTTCAGAATATAGGAATGAATATTTATGCTATGCTTTGCCCTACTTCAACCACAATTGGAGTGCCATGTCCTACTAGGCATTATATAATGGAATTATAAGTGGGGGAGTAATGTACAGTGAATTCAGAAAGAGTTTGAACAAAGTTGTGAGGGATTTTAGAAGACAAATAGAAGAGGTTTTTTGTTTGTTTGTTTGTTTGTTTTTAACAGGCAGTAGGAAACAACTAGAGTTTACTGATTAGTAATTAATAGATGCAGCATTTGAATCCAGATCCTCAGTTCCCAGTCAGTGCTCTAGCCATTGTACCATGCTGTACCAGCTTGGTACCTCTGGAAGGCATCTCTCATGTACATGTGCAGAAATAGGTAGTACAAGCTTTTCATTTTATTTATGAAGAAAAAGATAGTTGGGAAGTAACTTAGTTACGATCATACAGGCAGGATGAAAAATTTCAAGGATTTGAACTCAATGTCTTCTGATTTCTAATGTGTTTAAAGTAAGACAAATTCCTGTTCCGTTGTTCAAAAAAAAAAAAAAAAAAAAGTAGGTTCTTCATTTAAACTTCATTTGTATAGGGATTGGTAGACATAAAGTATTGTCTCTGAAGTCATACAATCTGGGCTTAAAATGCTCCTCTATTAATGCCAACTGTGTGACCTTGGATAAGTCACCTAAGATACCTATATCTCAGGTTGTTTTTTTTTTTCCTTTTTTTTTTTTTTCATTTTTTAAAATGAAGGGGTTGGACTAGACTGCTTCTAAGTTCTCTTCCAACTTGATATCTATGATCCTATCACCAAAGGAAGTTATCTGCAGTATTTGTGAAAGTCTTTTTCCCTCCCAGAATATAGGAAAAAGAATGGACACTGGGGATGAAAAAAAAAAAAATGCTCTGCATTTAGAGAGACAGAAAGGGTTAAAGTCTGACCCTGTAAATTGAATGTAGAGGGAGGGGGCTATCACTGTGGTCTTTAAGTATCAAAGAGTAAGCTAGAAAGGGGGGTGGTGTATTGCTTCTCTAATGACTTTCTCAGCTGAAGGGGAAAAAAGAGGGTGTGCGACTGGGGGGAGGGCTGAGGAGAGAAACTAGGGCTGGGTGGGTAATAATACGATCCTCTTTTCTTCATCCAGGCATTTCTCTTCTTAAATAAGTTTTTTATTCTCTTCTTAAACTTCAGCAGAATAGGGTTTTAAAACAAATGTAAAAGGGAAAGTTCAAGGCACCGGGAAGCCTGTTCTGATTTGGTTGTTTACCATCAATCAGACCGTTGCTTGGCAGAGACTGGATGATTATGAGCCTGAACAAACTAAAAAGGGGCAGGAAAAGAAGTGGAGGCAGCATTCTTCCTATTTAAAGCTGCATCACTTGAAAAAAGTGTTCCCAGACCGAGCTGGAGCTGGTGCTGAAAAGGGGGGCTTGCAGCTTTTGCCTTGGGGCTGGTGCTGAAAGGAAAAGATCCCCCAGCTGACTTCATGGTGCTAAAATAACCTTACAATTTGCACTTTTCACTGTCCAGGAGGACACAAATGTCTAATATTTAGACATGATGGCAAACTGGGTGGAAGCAAGGACTCTCTTCATTCTTACTTTTTTATTAGGGCAATTTGTCTCAATAAAATCGCAGGACGAAGGCGAGGATGGTGAGTTTGCCTTTTACTTTTGTGTGTGAGTGCCCTGTGTGGTGTTTATTGCATGGATAGGTAATAAGTGGAATATCTAGTCTCTGGAATACAACAAATGAGGCTACGGGGGGAAGGGGGGTACATTTTGTTCTGATTTGGGGGCTGACAAATTTGCACCTGGGAAACTGCTCTAAAACCATCCGAGAAGGCTCTAAAGCGTGTTTTCTCCGGGGCTCCCCAGCTCCCCAGCTTTTGCTTCATTGTTCAGCAAACCCAGACCCAGGGGAAGACAATTCTGTACGGAATGTTTCTGGGAGATCCTAGGGAGAATCGTGCTGCCTCACTGGGAAGACTTGAAAGTTTGCAACAAAAGGAAAGCACTAAAATAAAGACGATTTTAGAGTAGTCCTTTCTGGGCTGGGCACGAGTCTGCATTCTTTGAGAAGGGAGAAGTTGCTGCAGAAACTTTGTAGGGTGGAGTCCTTTTTTCCCCCAATACTTAACTTCAGTTGCTTCATTAAATTCTTTGTTTAGAGTAACCTTTGCTACAACTATGAGCTCTTCTAGACTCCTTCGTGTCCCTACCTTGTTTCTGATTCTCATTTTTTTTCTTTCTTCATTTATGATAGTAAATTAATTTTTGCTTTTAGGAGAGAGGTTGCCCCGTTTGCTTCCCTGACAGCGATTGATGGAAACCAGCTTGCTCTAGCAATGAGTGGTATTTTCCCACCCTACTGACTAGATTATCTGGACAGTGATAGTTAATTGTAGGATGCTGGATTACTTGGCATGGAGTTAAAAGTATACATTGTTTTAAGATAACCAGACTCACATAATTGTCAAATGTGGCATTGCAATTTGACTGCATATAAGTGAAGATTACATTTGGAGTTTTTAATTCTGTGGAATTCTCTATATTGTTGAACTATAATTTATTGTTAAGTCTGAAGCTTTAGTATTTCCCCCAAAGTCTACCCTTTCCCAACTCCCCCTTCCTGGGAAGGCTGCTCTCTCATATGTTATCAATTAAGTTCCCCAAATAGTTTGTTGTAGATACCCATCACAAATGACTGTAAAATCTGAGATTGCCAAATGAAACACAAGCTATGTTGCATTCATTAGCCAATTCCTTAGGCAGTTCCAGTTCAAATTTTATTTACTATTCATTTTCACCTTTTTTCTTTTTTTCTGAAGTGAGAAAGTTAGTCCAGAGACTGAAGTTTTAGGAACTTTTGTATCAGTAGGTTGGTCTAATGGAAAATGAAAACTTTGGAGGGAACATCCAACAGTATGTAAGGAGCCCCCTAGAGGGGGCACTTTCTGCAATCTTGGACTTGTTATTTCATATGATTGTCATAAAATGGGATATTCTATAAATGGTAAATTAGCAGTCTTTTTGTAATGGCACAAACAGCATGAAAGGTTTGTGTGGGGGGCATTATAGAAAACAGTTCCATAAAAATGGCATTGGGCAAAAAAAGAGCTGAAAAATTGTAATCAGAAATTCTGCTTACTTTAAGGAACAGTTGAGTAACATCTTTTAACTTAATATTTTAAGTTGAAAGGGTTAATATCTTTTCAGTCATATGCTTATTGAGTATATGGGAACAAATTTAATAAAGTAAGGAAAAACATTTTGTATAAAATAGTTTAGACCACAATACTGTTAATGTTGTTTTAAAACAAAACAAAACAAAAAAAAAAAAAACCAACAAAAAACAGTGTAGTTGTTTTTAAACCCTTAGCAAGTTTTTATTTCTCCCTAAGACTGATTTACATAAAATGCCAGAAATGGGATTCTCAAGGGAACTACACTCTAGACAATTCCCATATATCTCATTTAATAGAAAACGTAACTGATTACAGAAGGATCATAAAAAAAAGAAACTCCATCTCTGTCTAGAGAATTTGTTTAATTAAAAATGTGAAAGACCTGATTTAGGCTAGTAAAAGAAAGATTTTCAGAACTCAGAGGCTTTAGCTGTGTTTAATTGGTGGTGTAGCTGCTGTGAGGCCTTGGCATGTGGCTGAATGGCTCACGCACCCTGCAATCTCTTACTTCCCCTGCTCAGACATGCCACATACACATCCCCAGGGATTGCCTAACAACACTTCTTAGGTGTTAGAGTTTAGAAACACTCTAAAGTTCTGTTTTAAGGGAGGAGAAAATGAATGGATTCTTCAATCAAAAAACATTGCTATGGCCAAATATGAAGAATGAAAATGGTTTCTAAATGTTTGCCATGAATAAATAATTCACTGAGATTCAATAAATGATGTCAAGAGTTTTTGCACAAATCTACTTTTTTTGAAATATAAAGCTTGTTGCAACATGTAAGAATAGTGTTTCCACTCATGATTTAAAGCTTCATTTTCCTACTGTTGATTAATGATTTGTGAGAAATCTGAAACATAAACATGTTGCCTTTTTGATAAAATTTCTCTTCTATAAGATTAGTAGCAAATAATTGTCTTTTGGTGTTTTTGGGGGGAGAAATGCAGTCTTTAAAAATTTTTAGGGGGCAATGCAGTATTAAAGGATACAGTAAAGGAAAGCACGTGTTAAAATTAGGGCCTACTTTTAAAAATAGTTTCAAATTAAATCAAATTAGTGGAGATAGAGGTGTCAAAGCGTAGGTGTTCAAATGATTTTTTCTTAAATTTTGTATGTTTTGTATAAAATAAACTTCCTGTGTATTTAAAATATAGTTTTTTAAAAATTCAATAGTATAGAAAGCTGGGATATTAAATATTTTATGGTATTCAAAAAAGGAAATGCTTAATAAAACATGTTTATGAGAATAATTAATGATTATCCATAATCATCTAGTGGAAAAATGTTTATTAATTTCCTACTATGTGTCAGATACTGTATAAAATACTAGGGAAACCAAAGATAGCAAAAATAATCCTTGTCTTCAAGGAGCTTACAGTCTTAAGGCAATACTCAATATACAACTACATATAAACAAAACATATAAAGGATAAATTGGAAATAATAACATTATAAATGACTTAAGGTCTACAAAATATTTTCAAATATTATCTGATTTTATTGTCACAAACTTGAAAGGTTATTATCTACATTTATAGATAAGGTAATGGAAGCAGGTAGAGGTTAAATGATTTGCATAGAGTCATTCAGCTGGTATCTAAAGTCAAATTTGAACTCAGGTTTCTTGACTCTAAATTCACTGTGACCACTTCGTGGCTGACATAATCTTAAAGTGAAGGAGGCAGTACTGAGTGTGACCAGTAAAAGCTTGTTAACAGAAAGTGGGATTTTAGCCAAAACTTTAAGGAAGCCAGAAATACCAGGTGGTAGAGATGAAGAGGGAGAAATTTTCAAGCTTAAGGGACATTCAGTGAAAATGAAGAATTGGGAGATAGGATATTTTGTGTGAGGAACGGAATAGAGGCCAGTGTTACTGGGTTCTAAAATACACAAGAAATATAAGAAGAATGGAAAGGCAAGAAAGGCCAGTTAATGCAAAGTTTTAAAAGCAGAAAGAAAATATTTATTTAATGACGGAGGTAAGAGGGAATCCCTGAGGTTGGTTGAATAGGAGATATGATATGTTAAAATCAGCCCTTTAGGAA
Organism: Sminthopsis crassicaudata; assembly: GCF_048593235.1. Lineage (NCBI taxonomy): Eukaryota > Metazoa > Chordata > Mammalia > Dasyuromorphia > Dasyuridae > Sminthopsis > Sminthopsis crassicaudata. The sequence goes on from NC_133619.1 coordinate 418,311,415, forward strand.
GATCATGTTGAATAGCTGAATAACCCCTGAATTGTAGTGTTTTCTGATTCATTCTGATTCATCAGCTCTCATGGATATGTCTTTGCAAGATGGCATACAAGCTGAATAATGAATGGACTGAAATGGCAGGAGACGTTTGGGCATAGAAACCACACAAAAGGCTATTGCAATGGTCCAAACAGGACATAATGAGGACCTATTATAGGATGTTGGGAAGGCAAAATCTACATGGTTTGGCCACAGGGTCTACAGAGATTTTCCTGCCTTTAATGCCATATCAATTAACACTTGTTAATATGTGCTAGTCTTGTGCTAACCTCTTATTTGACAACCATGGGAGATAAGTGCTTTATACCCCCATTTTATAGTTGAGGAACTAAAAGGAAATGCAAGTGAGTTGCCCAGGATAATAAAGATGCTAAGTTGCTGAAAACAGATTTGAACTCAGATCTTCCGCATTCCAGACTTGGCACTTTTTCTGCCATGCTACCTAGATGCTATATGAGAAGTGGAGAGGCAACAGTTCTTTATTTTTGTTGTTTTTCAGCAGTTCAGTCTTGCTCAACTCTTTGTAATCCATTTGGGCTTTTCTTGGCAAAGATACTGGGGAGCTTTACCATTTCCTTTGCCAACTCATTCTACAGATGAGGGAACTGAGGCAAATAGTATTAAGTGACTTGCTCAGGGTCACGCAGCTAGTAAATATATGAAGCCAGATTTGAATGAGTCTTCCTGTCTTCAGACCCAGCACTTAGTCCACTACACCATCTAACTTCCCAACTGCTCAATAGTTCTTTACTTCATTGTAAATGGGCACCCTGGACTCAGCTAAAACTATTTGAGTAGCCCAGGGCTTCTTTTTTCTCAGTATCATTTTAATGTAACACACCTTAAATTTTCACTTTTTTGGGCCTCCTTGAATGTTTCTTACTAAAGTACCAGAATCCACTTAGTAACATTCAGAAGATATTAATAAATGTGATTAGTAGATGTCAAAAAATAAAAGAGCTGTACTCCATAGCTTCAATTATTTATTCACACATGGCCCAAGTTGAGAATTTAGAAAATTATTTCCAATTAAAGAGCTAATTGAAGTTTTGTGAAAAGTGAAGTGTTATATATTGTCTTTAGTAGATTACATATGTAGAGTTAGGTCTAATCGTTTTAATGAAAAGTTTGTAGAATCAATGAATGGGATTGCTTTTTTCAAATAGTGAAGTATCTGAAACTGATCCCATTTTCTCTTCTTAGGGGCAGAAGTAAGAATAGTTTTGATGAAATAGCATTAAACAGAGAACAGTTTCCTTTTTTAAAATTTAGGTTGATCTTTATAATATGTGCTTTACAATAATATGTACTTTACAAATATTGTCTGTGACTAGTTGGCTAAGTAAGTGTCTAAAGGGGTGAAGATCATAGATTTTATTTCTGATTCCCACATGGGCCAATTGAATTCCATTTTCTGTGATCACAGACTTTATCTTTAGCATTGATTAATACTATGGCTGATTAGCCATCTTGCAAAAGCATGTCCATGAGAGCTGATTGTTAAATTTTTTTCAGGTGAGTATTTGTGGCTTAGGAACTAGAAAATACTACACATCAGAGATTTAGTTATTATTTTATGAAGTGATAGATGTAGATTTAATTGAAAAATGTCTCACAGATACCTATTTTTCCTCCAGGACACCTATTAAACATTACCAGTACATCACTGGCTAGAGGTCACTTTAAAGAGATAGAAGTAGGGTGGGAGTATGACTGGACATAATCCTATCTGATAGACTAGAAGGTTATGAGCTAAAAACTTAAATAACTATGAACTCAATTTGAAGTATATGTTTTAATTAAGCATTTTGAAGGTCAGCATTGATTGCTATTTGGAGAAGATAATATTTTGTTTCTAACCTAAATTTTCTTGATATTTGTTAGCACTATATACTTTTTTACTCAGTCTTCATAATACTGTATAACAGCACTTCATTGATTACACTTCTGTTCACCTATCCATTGCAAACATTACTATAGTAATAAGCCCACTTAGGAAAGGGCTAAAGTGGGTCTACCTTATCCTGAATTCCATTCTGTAGTCATTAATATTATAATGAAATCTGACATAATTCTTGTCATATAATTTCCTTATGTTCACAGAAGCATAGCATTTCAGAGTTGAAGGGACCTCAGCTTCAACCAGTACTTATACAGTGATTCTTCCTACAGCATTATCAACATAAGTTATACAGACTTCACAAGACTTTCAGTGAGGAGGAACCTTATTTAGTCATTCCATTTGATTTTTGAAAAATTCTGATTGGTAGAAATTCATCTCATTGGAACTTCCACACATTCACATTGCTATTAGTTTAGTTTTCCAAAATTAATCAGAACTCATATAACCCCTATGCCATGTTCCATTTTTTGATGGACATTATCAGTCACATCCCCGCTAAGCTATCTCTCATGTAGACTATGCATTACCTTTCAATATAATTCAGTGTACTTCATTGAATGTTAAACACCTCCTATGTATTAGAAAAGAAAAAGAAAATGTATTCCCTCAAGCTTATTTAGTTTAATAGGGAAACACAATATGGATCAGTTAGGTATGATACAAAGTAGAGTGTGATTGAAGCAAAGAACTTTAATCAATGTGTTTTGAGAACATTTCATCCAGTAACCCAGGAGTTGAATTTTGAAAGAGGAAGTGGAGATGAAGAAGGAATATACTCCATACATAGTAGCAACACAGAGAATTGCACAGAGAAGAGAAATGGCATATTGACAATGAGGGAGTAATATAATTTGGTTGCAACATTAATTGAATAAAGATGAGTAATGTGCAATGAAAGAAAAGTGTATTGGAGCAGGATTGTAGAGGGTTCTAACAACATAAAATTTAAAAAATAAATAAAATGTTTCTATTTTGCAACCAGTAGGGAGCTATTTTTGATTAAGGAAGTGACATGATTATACTAATTACTAGGAAGATCCCTTTGATAGTTGGGTGAAAAATGAGAGTAAGGGATGGGGACAGGCAAGAGAAAGATGAGAAATGGAAGAAAGAGAGAAAAGAGAGAAAGTGGAGACAGGGAGATGAGTTAGGAGACTTTTCTAATAAACTAATGAACAATGAAAATGTTTTCTTGGTATTAGTAGGGAGGAAAAGATTAATACAAGAAATTATAGTGGAATGGACATGGTAGAACCATTGATTTAATGTGGGTTTGTGGAAGAAAGAAGGGTCAGAGATTATTGTAAAATTACAAGCTTAGATAATTGCGAGGATGATGATATCAAGAGAAATGAGGAGATTTGGAGAAGTAAATTTAAAGAGGGAAATGGTGTTTGGCATTGAACATAATGAGTTTGGGATATGGGTTGCAGCTTTCACAAGAAAGGTGAATGTATTTACAAAGTACTTTGAGTTGCCTTAATGAATAAATGAAATTGTATCTATCATCAGACTTTTTTTTTTCTTTCTAGACACTTGATTCATTTAGAAAAAATTAGATGAAGTAGAGGGAAATATTTTTTTTTCTTTTTGAATTTATGGACCTCTTTACATATACATTAAAATTAAAGCCCTTAAAACTTTCAGTGTATAATCAGATAAGAGAAATGCTAGACTTAAAGATGAACTGTTATTACATAGTAAAATGTATTTTTAATAGTTCAATTTTAAAAATCAAACATTATTTGTGGAAGAAATATAGCCAGTTTCGAATTGAATATAAACAGTTAGCACTACTGTCTATCTACCCAGGTTACTTATACCTTTGGAATCTAATACTTAATGTGCAACAAGAAAATGGTATTTACACACATATATTGTATCTAGGTTATGTAAAATGTATGGGATTGCCTGTCATCAAGGGGAGGGAGTAGAGGGAGGGAGGGGATAATTTGGAAAAATGAATACAAGGAGTAATGTTTAAAAAAAATTTACTCATTCATATATACTGTTAAAAAATTATAAATAAAAAAAATTAAATTAAATTTAAAAAGAGAAATCAAGCCATTCTCCAATTGATAAATGGTCAAAAGATATGAATGATTTTCAGATGAAGAAAAGGTGTTCCAAATCACCATTGATCAGAGAAATGAAAATTAAGACAAGACTGAGATACCACTACATACCTGTCAGATTGGGTAAGATAACAGGAAATGATAATGACCAATATGGGAGAGGATGTGGGAAAACTGGGACACTGATACATTGTTAGTGGAACTGTGAATGGGGCCAACCATTCTGGAGAGCAGTTTGAAACTATGCTCAAAAAGTTACCAAACTGTGTACACCCTTTGATCCAGCTGTGTTTCTACTGGGATTATATCCCAAAATGATATTAAAGAAGGGAAAGGGGTCTGTATGTGACAAAATGTTTATTGCAGCCCTTTTTGTAGTGGCTAGCAACTAGAAAATGAATGGATGCCCATCAAGTGGAGAATGGTTGGGTAAATTATGGCATATGAATACTATGGAATATTATTGTTCTGTAAGAAACAACCAGCAGGATGGTTTCAGAGAGGCCTCCAGAGATTTAAAAAAAAAAAAAGAAAAAGAAATATAGCCAGTTTCAGATTAGTACAAATAATGAATCCCTTGAAATGATTGCATATATTCAAATTCTTGCAAGTGGAATAGGTAATAATTATGCAAAATATGATAATTGGTTCCATCCCAATATAAATATACAAAGTGAATTTAAATAATGCAATCCATTGTGGATATATTATTCATAAAGACATAAAGTCTTTGATGTCAATTTTCTAATTACTACAATTTTAATTGAATCTATAATTCTTCTAGTCTCCCAGAATAGTCATCTACATAGTTGATTTTCTCTGTTTTGTCTTCTTATCTCCTACATTAGGTTACTGAGTTTTGTCATTAATTCCTTTCAAAATTCTCTCTGGTTTCCCCTTTATATTCTACTTGCATTACCTTAGCCCCAATCTAGACCCTTCTCCTTTCATGCCTGAAGTACTGAAACAGTATCCTGAACTGTATCCTGAAATAATAAATATAGTCTTATTTCCTTGCTTTTGTTTCCCTCATCATTGTTTAGACACTGTAACTAGATTAGGCTTTCTAAATATTTAAATAACTTAAGCATTTGAAATCTTGTTGCTATATCTACTTCTTTCACCAATTTAAATCTCAACTCCTCCATCATAGTAGAATATAAGCAAGAGTTCTTGGCCAGAAAGTTCATTGCTGGTAATGATCTTCTCCAAACATTGATGTATTAGTCATCAAATGACATACAGACCAAAACTAATTCAGAGTGAAAATCTTTCCAACTTGATGTTGGACCTGACAGCCCTTGTACTCTGTTGGCAAAACTTTTAAGAATTCAGGTTACCACTATCTTATGAGGAACCATTAGAGTTTAAAACTTTAGTGGAATCTTTCCTAATTGTAGTTCATTTTCTTCATTGTTTTTAATCATATCATACCCCAGTTCCAATACTTACCATATCTCCCTACTACATTCATTCAACAAACATTTATTAATTTTTTCCTCTCTGTAAAATAATTTCTCTGCCTGATTTTTAAGGCTTTCTAAAAACTAACCCCACCCTACCTATTCAGCCATATTTGCCAGGGATCTAGTTTGCCTAGTATTTCTCTCCCTTGTCAATAGATGCTCTTTATTTTTTTAGAGCCTTTATTTATACTGTTCTATTTACTTGAATATACTTAGTTTTTTCATTTGTAAATCAAATTTTCTTCTATCCTCAAAGAATCTATCTCTTCTATTATGACTTTTCTAACTATAACTTACAATGATCTCCAAATTATCAATAGTCAATAGAATTATCTGAGCATAATTTAAACTTATTGCAAAATTTGAACTAACTCATTTTTAAAGTGTTTCATTGTTATTAGCTTTGTCTCCTCAATTAGATTTTAATTTTCCTGAGGCATAGTACCAGGACCAATTCTCCTTTCCTGTGCCCATCATAGTCCTAAAAAGATATTAAAAGCTTAAAAATATTTGGTTTGTGGATTAATAAAAGTCATTTTTAGAAGGCTAGGCATGTATCTTTTTACTATTTGGTCATTCTTTTATGCAACAAACATTTGTTGAGCATAAGTGAGGCACTACCTCTGAAATTTACAGGGGAATACAAAGATGTATTAGCCCCAATTTAACAAAGAATCTGAGGGCTTTATAATCTAGAATACCCATGATAATTTATTTGTTATTTACATTTTAATGTGTATGCTTGTTCACATGTTTGCTTTATAGTGAGTCCATAAATAGAGTCTCTTAGGACAGTATTTTGATAGTATTTTAAATTGAATGAAAGTGTATCCCTTATCTAGAATATCAACATTTATTTATTCCAACATGAATATTACTATAAAATTATCATATTTAAAGTGTAGTATAGTGGATAGAAAACTTTTGTATTGTATAATCATAGGCAAGTCATTTAACTGCTAGGATTTGTAAGCAACTCTGAGACTCAAAGTAGATGGATTGTGATCTCCATTGGTGAGGGAACTCTTCCACAACAGTGTAAACAGATCTTTTCTCAAAGGATGGATTGCAACAGTCTATTTTGAATAGAAAATTTACATGTTAGGATGACTTTAATTAAATTACCATTTTATTATGACTGAGGAATTTCAAAGAAAGGAAAGTTTGATCTTTCTACTATGGTGCTGTATTAATAAGTCTATTTTAAATAATTCATAGCTAACATTTAAGGATAGTAAAAATGCTGTCCTGTCTATAAATCACTCTGCTTTTGAAGCTCTTTTTTTTTTTTTTTTTTTTTTTTTGTTGTTGTTGTTGTTAAAGATATTGTCATGGGAGCAAGCATTGTGATAGGGGTCATTAAAAAAGTTAATGTGATCTTGGACAGCATGAAGAAGGGCCTAGCTTCCAGAAATAGGGAGGTCATTGTCCCACTGTATTCTACCCTCATCAGCCTTCATCTGGAGTATTGGGTTCATTTTTAGATTCTATGATTTCAAAAAAAGACATTAATAAACTGGAGGATATTGAGAAGGAGGCCACCAAGATAAAGAAGGGCCTGAATCAATGATGCATGAAGATGACTTGTAATGCTGGGCATATTTAGTCTAGAGAAACATGATATAGAGGAGATATGATGGTACTTGAAAAGCTGTCACATAGAGGAAGAATTTCTGTTTGGCCTCAGAAAGCAGGGTCAGCAGTAAGTAATAAGTAGAAGTTGCAAAGAAGCATATTTAGACTTGATGTCAAGATAACCTTCCTAACTATTTGAGTTGTCTGTTAGTGAAATGATTTGCCTTTGTAGGGGATGGGTTCATTGTCCTCTAGGGCTTCATGTAAAAGCTGGATGATCAGTTGCCATATATGTTGTAGTGGCGATTAATTTGGTAAATGAATTGAATTAATTGGCTGCTAAATTCTGTGATACTTCTGCTGTGATTTAGATATAGCTTATATTAATCATGTTACCTTACTCTTTTATACTCTCTATTTCTGCCTCTTTTCTTCACCCAATCCCTTCATGTCTCTTTCTCTGTCTCTGTCTTTGCCTGCCTGCCTGTTTTTTTTTTCTTTCTTTCCTTTTCCTTCCCCTTCCCTCTCTCCCTGTCTCTCTCCCTCAATTCTTCCCTTTCTCCCTCCTCCCCCTCCCCACTCACAATTTGGCTTTCCTTGATTGGCCCTTGTGCTAGAAGTTGAAATGCTATTGGTCATCAGTGGATTCACCCCATTTCTGAGGGCACCTCATGCTTTTACACTATTCCTGTGAGTTTCAGAGTTGTGCTTGGAAATTATGACAGTCATGAAAGCCTCACTCAGCACTAAAAATTGGAAGTTTATTTTCCACTCTGTGTGTTACTGTGGGTCACATTTGGAATGTAGGGAATTGCTTCATTGCAAAGAGATTTACAGGCAATTCTCAGCTCTATTTGGCTACAATAGTAGAGGTGATCATCTTTTCCCAGACTTCTCTACATGTTTCTTTATATTCCAAAGAACTGTTAGTTTACTTCACTTCCAGGAGACTTTTGTGAGCTTAACTTTAGAAAGCAGAACCCAATATCTTATTTCAAGTTATGTTCACATTTGGGGTTTTCTTGCTTTCATGGGCTTTTTATTTTCCACATTTTTTTTTTAAATTTTAAAACTGCAGTGGTTTTAACTTGGAAGAAGTGATGCATTTGAAATTTGAACAGGCAATAAATGCATAGCCACCAAATTCTTTAGCAACAGCATAGGCACTTAAGGGCTTTTGTTCTGTGATCTTTCCTGCATGGGGCTGAGGAAAATAATCACCATACTTGGAATCAGAATTTAATTTGAGATCAGTAATCACCATTTGAGAGTTGTGTGATCTTGCAGTTACTTCAGTATCTCTGCCTGACACACATATAATGATACCTCTGATTCTATACCTAGATTTCTGTGACAAACAGATCAGATAATATATATGAATCACTTTTATGTTTTAACATAAATCATGCATTAAAGTGACTACATTAATCGACTAAAGTATCTTTTGGTTTAATCTCATATTAATTTTTAAATATTTCTAAGTTTAAAGACTTTTTCATAGTCTTTCTGAGGCAGCTGGTAGTGTCATGTCTAGAGCACTGAAAATTTGAATTCAAATTCAACCTCAAATTTACTATCTATATGACCTTGGATAAGTCACTTCAGTTCTGTTTTCCCCAGTTTCCTCAACTCTAAAACGGGGAATTATAACAACACCACCCTAATAGGGTTATTCTGTAGATAAAATGAGATAATATTTGTAAAAAGTACTTAGGACAGTACATGGTACCTAGTAGACACTCTTATCAGTGCTTTATTTCCTTCCCTTCTTGATTCCTTTAAATTCTTCACTTAATAAAGAATATGAAAATGAAATCTTTTGTGGGTAAGGGTTGGGGGTGCTAAGTCTTTGAAGAACTTAGTAGTTCAGTGGATCGAGTACTGACTTAGAGTCAGGAAGACATCTTCCTGAGTTTGAAAATGGTTTCAGATACTTATTAGATGTGTAATGTTCTGTTGTCTCCAGAGACTGCCAATAGCTCTCTGGGCTAGAGGACTTCTTCCTCCAGAGAGCCGCCTCAACTCTGGCCCAGACAAGACTCTCTCTCCTCCAGAGAGCCACTCCAACTCTGACCTAGAGCAGAGACTCTCCTTCCTCTCTCGAGTGCTGCCCTCTTTTATCCTCCCAGAGAATGGGATAACACAAGGGCTTCTGGGAAAAATTACTTCAACCAATGAATTTGCTCCTCCTAAGCATGTAAGCTCCTGCCCAGGAGTTCATGGAAGTAAAACTCCCAGTAAAGGCCAGAACTACAGAATTGTTAAGTACCGACTTAGCACTTAGTAAGAACCTAACATAGATGTATAATCCAGGTCAAGTTCCTTAACTCTGCCTCAGTTTCCTAATCTATAAAATGAGTTAGAAAAGGAAATGATACATTCCAGTATCTTGGTCAAAAAAATCTTAAATGATGTCACAAAGAGCCAGACATGACTGAAAAATAACAGAAATACACTTAATCTTTGTAGAGAGCTTCTAGTAAGGAACTTTTTCAACCAAAGTTGAAGGTATAGGCCCTAGTAAGCAACTTTTCTGAAGCTTATGTTTGTTTTTTGGTTTTTTTTTTATATTTTTTATTATCTTTTTTTTTTTTTTTTTAATTCATTTTTCCAAATTATCCCCTCCCTCCCTCCACTCCCTCCCCCCGATGGCAGGTAATCCCATACATTTTACATGTGTTACAATATAACCTAGATACAATATATGTGTGTAAATACCATTTTCTTGTTGCACATTAATTATTAGCTTCCAAAGGTATAAGTAACCTGGATAGATAGACAGTAGTGCCAACAATTTACATTCGTGAAGCTTATGTTTTTATGTAATGGCCTGGGGCTCTGAGAATTTATATGACTTGTTTAGAGTCAGAGAACCAATTGGTGTCATAGAATTTGTACGCAGATCCCACATTCTGCTCTGTATCCATGCTGCCCTGAACATTCTTTTTGTCATTCATTTTATCAGAAAAGAAAATTGAGAAATAAAATGGAGACAAATGAGAATTTCTGTTGGAGTGTCTGAGGGATAAGTGATTTCCATAAGCAGTAGATGAGTGAAGTTAAAACATGATTTGCCTTTCCATATGTCCAAATCTTTTTCATCATCAAAAGTATCCTTTCAGAAGGTAGAAGGGCTATAGTGATTCCAAGGCAGACAAAAGCAATTGTGTTGTGACAATTCTCTTCCAGAAAAAGGAAAGATAGAACATTAATCCAAAGAATGAGAAAAAGTGAAACTTCTACCAGGGGATATATGACCAGTTCTTATGTGACTATAAGTAGTCTGACTCTGGGCTTGAATTATTTCTGTGTGTGTGTATTTATATGTAATTTAAGGTAAATGATCAAGTTACTTAATTTACATGCATTATCTCATCTAACAATCTTGTGTAAAATGTAAATAGTAAGGACACTACTATTGTCATTTTATAGATTAGGTCATTGAGGCTCAGAAAGGGTAAGTCATTTGCCCATGGATGTATTGCTGGCAAGTGTTGGAGGCAAGATTCAAAATTATGTTTCCCCAACTCCAAGTCAATCTCAATATATCTGTGAAGTCATACTTTATCTGTAAGATCTTTTCCATTTCTAAGAGTCTGTGATTCTATAAATCAAGGATGAAAGAGGGACCTGTTTTGAGTCATGAAGAGTTTTAAAGGCACTGGTCTGAAAAAAAGTAAATCCCTTTTTTCCATGCTCACAGATTTATCATTGATTTAACTTTCCAGAACACCACCCCCATATTCCACTTTCCATCCATCATCAAGGAAATTCTGTAGGCAAAGACTCAAGAGAGTGAGCAAGGTCAGCCCTAATTGAAAAGATGAAATAGTTATGTTTAGTTTGAACAATTCTCCATCTATCTTTATGGTACTCTCCTTTCTATTATGCCATTATCTGGTGTTCAGTGCCCACACCTCTAGAACCTCAGGGCTGCTTGCATCCCCAGACAAGACTATATTGAAGTGGGTCTCATTCTTTTGTGCTCTTCCCTCCCTTCCAAGTGATAGTCATATGAAACACTGTCATGTAGAAAGAGTTCTTGATTTTGAACCAGAATTCCTAATTTCAAAACTTAACTCTTTATTTATTTATTATTTATTTATTAACAGTGTGCCATTGGCCAACTCATTTTTCTTCAAGTGTTCTATACTTAGAATTCAGAAGATCTCAGTTTAAATCTTTTCTCAGACACTTACTAACAGTGTGAATCTGGCAAGATTCTCACTCACAGTCTCTCTTTTCTCATCTAATAAATGGGAGCATCCATCTCACAGGGTTCAATTTAAATACTAATACTTAGAGTATTGTGTAAATATACCTATGATTATGATTATTATTATTCTCTGAGTCTCAGATTTTCTTAGCAGTAAGATAAATATGATTTGATCATGCTTATGGCCAATTAATCTCTAAATCTAAGGGAAATTTACCTATGCTATTACCTCTACAAGTGAAATATCTGACTTTTTATTGAAATCTTCTGTCCATAATGACTTCCCCCTATGCAAGTGACTTTAATGAGAACACAATGCCAGGACTAGAAGGAGAGGGGACTTTTAGACAGGCCTTTTCTCAGTATATCTGCAACTATCCATTTGTCTGTACCTCAGGCTGCCTTTGAGAGAGACTGAAAAAAATTAGTCCTCTTCAGTGATATAGGAACTCCTAGAACTCAAAACAGTAGCAAAAAGATTGAAAGAGGTAAAATGGCATGTACTAACTTCATCCTTTTTCTTGGTATTGTCTGATCATGGACACCAATTTATCCTATTTGAAATCTCAAATTAATTAAACAACTCCGGTAAGTGGGATGGTTCTGTTCATGACAGTTTCTACACTAAATAAATAAGAGCTAGAATACAGATGAGGTTTTGAAAAGATTTGTAAAAATACATTAATTCTTCATAATCCCATTTGAAGAAAGGGCTTCATTTTTTTTATAAAAAAAAAAAAATATGGAAAGTTTTCCTCTTCCTCAGGTTGCTACTATATGTGCAGCAGGTTGAGTAGGAATTAGGGCAATAGGCCTCTGGGCTGCCTGATCATCTCAAGGCCATGAAAGTCCCATCCTTATTGCCCTGGTTCCTTTACTGACATACTTCTTAAGGTGGGAGTTTCAGATCAGATGCTGATATCTTCTGCTGGATTTGCTCTCTTATCATCCTCTCTCTTTGAAATCAATCAACAGGAAGTTCCAGTTGGCAACCACACTTAAACTGAGCTTTATATTTTAGTAAGTGGAAGACAGATGTGCCTGGCCAGAGAGGGAGGCTCCTTGAGTCTTCTCAGGCAGTCATGATACAAAAGGCCTCTAAGATATAATTATATACAAATATTGGATAACTGGATATAAACATATAATTTCTAGTGAAATTTATTTAGAATATTCAAGCTATTCTGGAAGCTTCTCAACAACATCCTTGTATTCCTCTTATGAATGTTTTTACTAAACTCTTTAAAAGGAAAGTCTTTTTTTTTTTTTTTTTTTTTTTTTTTTATTAAAGATTGAAAATGTATTATAGTTAATAGAAAATTTCACTTCTCTGATATACGATCCTGAAGATGTGAACCAAGCCCTGGCTGAAAAGTTAGGAGACCTGGATCATTATTCTGATTCTGGTACTAGTTGGCTGAGACATGTTTAGATGAATCCTTTGTAAGAGAATTTTTTTTTGTAAAATGAAGGAGCAAAACTGGTCCCTAACTTCTCTTCTGCCTCTCATATTCCATGACTGATTTGTGGTAATGATCACTACTTTCATACACTGTCAACCAGGACTGGTTTTATAAGTAGGTAGTTTAGGTGGTAGCCTTTATGGGGAATTCCACAAAGCTCCCACTGACTTGCCAAACACTTCCTTTGCAGGATTTAGTCATGCTTAAATTGTTACAGTTAGTTTCATTAAAGTCAAAGCCCTAGACAGAGTCTTTGTTCCTGGTGAAAATGCAAATAGAGAAGAATTGAGGGCAAAGGCCAGAATGTGGACTTGGACTTAATTGTTGTTCAGCCTTTTCACACATGTCTGACTCTTCTTTGTGACCCCATTTGGGGTTTTCTTGGTGAAGATACTGGAGTAGTTTGCCATTTCTTTCTTCAGATGAGGAAACTGAGGCAAAGAGGATTAAGTGACTTGCTCAAATTTAGTTAAGTATCTGAGTCTATATTTGAATTTAGGAAAATAAGTCTTCCTGACTCCAGTCCTGGCTTTCTGTGCATATGGCATCACATAGCTCCCTCATTTCACTCATAGTCAATCTTACTCATTTTACATATGAGGAAACTTGAACTTAAGAAGGGTTTAATGACTTGCCCACAGTCACAATGTAATAGGAAGCAGAGCTGTGTTTTGAACCCTGGAACTCTGATACCAAACTACTATTCCACTTTCTATACCATGCTAAGGTCCCTCTTAACTATGTCAATGATCCAATGGTACCTTAGTATAAATGAATTTAACAAGTTCTTTCTGAAAGCAGGTCTTGTCAAGGAAAGAGTTGAAAGATTATAAGGATCCCTCAGGTTTGGGGATAAAGGAAAGGTCCCAAAGTGGGTGAGTGCAATAATCACCTTAGGCTTGACTTAATTTTCAATTTTGCCTAAGTTCAGCCTTCTGTCAACTTCGATATAGATAAGTCAAAACATTTTAAAAGAAATTATTTGTTTAAGTGTGTTACAATTCAGTAACAATTTTTCCCTTTAAGTTATCAGGTTTCTCCTAATAAAAAATATAATTAGTCTGTCCATGAAGTTTGAATGGAGAAAGGAAGCAGATTGAAAATGTCATAGCCAGTGAAGAGATGCATGCCCTATATTAAAAAATTCACTGAAGATGGTCTGCTTCTCAATAAGCCAAAGTCAAGGCCTCATTTTTACTGCTCTGATACTTTGCTTTAATTTTTCTTTAATGATATTTTTTCCTCAATTGCATGTAAAAACATTTTAAAATATATTTTTAAAATTTTGAGTTCAAATTTTATCCATTCCTGTCCCTTCCTCTCCCTACTATGATAAGCAATTTAATATGGGTTATACATGGGCAATAATATAAAACTATTTCCATGTTAGTCATTTTGTGCAAGATTTGAACAACAGAGACAGAGAGACAACGAAGCAGAGACACAAAGAGAAACAAATACAAAGAGATAAAAATGAGAGAATAGTATGCTTCAGTCTGTATTCAGACAATATCAGTTCTTTCTTTGGAGGTAGATAGCATTTTTCATCATGAGTCCTTTGGGATTGTCTTGAATCATTGTACTGCTGAGAATAGCTAAATCATTCACAATTCTTCATTGTACAATATTGATGTTACTATATACAATGTTTTTCTGTTTCTACTCATTTTGCTCTCTGTAAATTCTTGTAAATTTTTCCAGGTTTTTCTGGCTCTCTTTATGAGGAATACCATATATGTATATGTGATAGACTGAGAAATCACTGATAAAGTAGGGAGTAGATTTATTTCATTTGTTAGAACTCTTTCTTCCTGTCTCCATCTCTTTCTGTCATTCTCTGTCTTTCTGTTTCTTTCTCTGACTGTGTGTCTCTATTTCTCTCTTTTTTCTCTCTCTCTCCTCCTTTTTCCCCTCTCTTCCCACATAATTAATTCTATACTAGAAGCTTCTGCTTCTGTTGCTTGGGATGAATAAGTACCTAAGATTCTAAATAGCTTTGCTAGTAAGAAATGCAAGAAAAATGCTAAAGAATTACCAGATGGAATCTTCTCCTCTTAGTATAAATCAAAGAAGACCAAAGTAATTTTTCAGAAACTGAAATCTCATATTGGGAGCAGGAACAAAGAATCTATTTATAAAACTATCTAGAAGCATATCTCTTCTGAATGCCAAAGCAGGTGTCCAGCAGGCAAAGATAAGAGCAGCTACTTCAAGACTAAGGAATGAGCAAAACAGATGAAAAAACAAGACATGATTTTTCTAATATGACTGTACTGCTGTCTTTCCATAAGCAAAAAAAAAAAAAAAAAATCAGGCTTCCTGGAAGAGGGCTTCAGCCAGAATTTCCATGCCTTTTAGGTCTTTCTCTCTCCCATCAGAAGCTTTTCCCAGAATCAAAGTTAAGGTCTAAAGGCTTGTTGTGAAACAATATCTCTTTTCCTCTAGGTTAGAAGGTGATACTGAGGCAGATATTTAGATCTTGTGAACAATAACCATAGCCACCAGAGCCAAGTTTGCTAGCAGGGAGTCCCCTGCTCACTCAGGCTACTTTCATGTCTAGGATGTTTTGAAAAACTCCATTTGCATTTGTGTGAACACTCAGAGAAATAGATGATTAGGAAGAAAAGAACATTCCTAACTTTGGCTGTCATTTTCTCTCATGGAAGAATTTTTGAAATATTTTCTCAGACAGTTCAACTCCATTTGTAAAATGACTAAAACTCATTGAGAAATGCTAAGCATCTTCTTAATCCTAACAGATGAATCTATTGTTTATCTTAATTTTTACAGGAAGTATTCCACATAAATGAATTTTTACAGGTAATTGAATTTTAAAATTTTAAAACATCAACCCTTTTTGTTTTATATAGTACCATAATGTTTTCAAAATAAGATGTCATATACTTGGGAGGTAACATGGTATAATGTATGGAAGGGAGTGAGGGAGGAACACCTGAATCTGACTTCTAACTATAACTAACTAATTAACTATTATAACTAAATTATGATCATGAATGAGCAAGTCAACTTACTTTTTTGAGATTCAGTTTCTCTATTTGCAAAACGAGGATAATAATAATAATAATAGCATCTATTTCCTAGGATTGATGTGAGGGTCAAAGAACTTTACAAACCCAAAAGCATTTTGCCAAAATAAGTCACTAGCATTATTTCCTATGGCCCTTACAATAACTTGTGAGTTAGGCAAGTCAGATATCATTAACCTTCTGATAGATGAGAAGATGAAGAATTGAAGAGTCTGATTTTTCCCAAGGTTGCACAACTAATCTTTACTCTCCATTATATCATGCTGCTGACTGGGGAAGATTTGGGTGGTTCATAGGTGAAAGTGTTTTAAATATAGTGATCCATTCCACAAATGTGAGATGTTAACTATTCATTATCCTTCACATCTTCTGAATATAAATTATTGAGCAAAACTATAGCAATATCCCATAGATTTGGGTTTTAATTTGGGCTTTTCTGATTATTGTCTATGAGCTCTTGGAAACATTGCCTGATCTCTCTGGGCTCCATTTTTTCTCCTCTATAAAACAATGGTCTCTAAAAATTATTTCAAGCTATAAAATTTTGATTCTAAAATGTTTAACAAATGTTTATTTCATCCAGCATGTGAATTTTGTCAGGTTTATGGCACTAGAGAGTAGCATTTTTTATTTGCTTTGTTTTCCCATATATGTCTACCAAAGCTCTTATTTCATGGCCTCATTATATGTAGAAATGATTTTGGGGTCCCAAAAGCTAACCATTGCAGCAAAACTCTGGAATGTCCTACAGAGCTAGAACATATTTAATTATGAAGCCAGAGCCGGTCTTTATGTCTGCCATCTGGGGACCAGCTTTGGTGGTTTAGGAGAAATTGACCCTTTCCTTTCTGGTTATTCTTTACTCTGGGTTTCCAATGCACTGTCCTACTCTGCTTCTGCTTTCTTCTTTGACTATTTCTCAGTCTCTGTTACTGTGATGCTGGTTCATCATCCACATTGTGCTACTCTGACTCTGGGAGTTTTCCCAAGTTCTAGGTCTTTTTCTCTTATTCCTCTAGACTCTCTCTGCTCTGTCTCACTCTGCCTTTGTTTCTCTGTCTTTCTCTGTCTTTCTGTCTCTATCTCTGTCTCTCTTTCCCTCTCTCTCTCTCCATCAGTTCCCATGGTTTAAATATCATCTATATAACTCCCAAATCTCTCTCTCCCAAACTTTGGCTCATGTCATCTATTCAACATTTAAAATGAATATCCTGGGGATATTTCATTTTAAGCTCAACATCTCTAAAATTAAACCTATTATATTTCCCCTGAAACTCTCCTCTGTTCCAAATTTCACTGTTTTTATCAAAGGCATTGCTATTTTTGCAGTGTCTCAAGTTTGTGATTTTAATATTATCCCAAAGCCTCATTCTTCCTCACTCCATGTAACTAAATAGTCACAAAATTTTACTCTAACCTTCATAATATCTCCCAATCTATTCCTTTCTTTTTGCTTCTCCTAGCTACACTTTAGTTTAGGCCCTTGTTACCTCTTAACTTGGATGATTGCAATATCTTTTTAATTGTCCTTCACAAGTCTCTCCTCATACCAGTTTATCCTACACACTGCTGTCAAAAGCAATTTTCCTTAATTGTACATCTGACCATATTTCCTGACTTGATTTACTCTAATGATTTCTGTTTCTTCTAGAATAAAAATTAGCTTTGAAAGTCTTTTATAACTACACATACACTGTAACAACCACAAAACACATACATGTGCATTAAGCCTTGTATCACTTGATGTTTTTATTTTGTTATCCATGATGGCAGTTTGTTTAGGCAGCCAATATTATGTTTTCAAGCAAAATATGAATTAAAATGAAATCCCACATTATAACAATGATAAACAGCAGCTGGATGACACAGTGTATAGAGCACAAACCCTGGAGTCAGGAAGACCTGGGTTCAAATCCTGAGTTCAATTCTGACACTTGACACTAACTTACTAAGTTTGTGACCCTGGGCAAGTCACTTAACACTGATTGTCTTGTTAATATGCACACACACACACACACACACACACATACACATGTGTGTTTTTTATTCAGTTTCCCCTCTCTTTGCTTTACCATTGGCTCTCCTTTATGGCTGGAAAGCAATCTATCCTCATCTCCTTAGAGAAGCATTTTATCCTTTAAGAAGCAACTTTGTCATCATCTTCATGAAGCCTTTCCTGCTCCCTTTGCCCAACTACTGGTGTCCTCTACCAAAATTACTTTGTATTTAACCACACATTTCTAATTTATACATATATGTATAAAATATATGTGTGTGGTCAAATACAAAGTAATACCATGTGTATAAAATAGGTATGTTTATTAATTTCACATTGATGCTTTATATATTTTTATTTGTGCCTATTATTAAATTTTGTGAGTAGGGAACTGTTTCATTTTTTGTATTTGTATCCATGAAACATAGTAGAGTACCTGAAATATAGTAATACTTAATAAATACATGTTCATTGATTAATCGATCACCATCAACCACGTTAGATTGATAGTGGCTCATCACTGGAAAGCTAATCATAATAACATCTATTTCCTAAGGTCCAAAGATATTATTTTAAACATTGGTGAAATGGGGAATCCAATTGGTGAAGGGTCCTTATGTGACACTGATATAACACTTTCAAGTTCATGAATCACTTACAAACTATTAGATTTGAGTCTCACAAGAGTCCTCTGAGGCAGGTACAATGAATCTTATCTGGCATCTCTACTTTGTAAATTTCATTCAGTTCAACAAACATTTATTAAGAGCTCACAATGGACACCATATTGTGCCACGTATACAAAGAAGCAGCATGCTCTGTCCCTGAGATGCTTGTTCCCCTGGGAAGAAGAAAACAACTCAGGGATAGTAGTTTGACTTGTCCATAAACATTATTTAAGTAAGGATTTGAAAACTGCTTTCTCCTGACTCTGAGTACAAGAATTATCCACTCATATATAATAAATACTTTGAAAATGTGTGTATAATTGGTGTGTACTGTATATTTATGTACTATAAGTATTAGTGAGACTTTATCATCTAAATAGATGAATTGTTATAACATGTTAATAATATAGGCTTTTTGTATCACATTGATAACTATTTCAGTAGTATGTTTGATCCCAAGTTCTTGGTCAGGAACATAATTTTCAGTCAAAAACATTAGTAGGGACTTTCCTGTCTTGTATTTAATATATGTTCTATTTTAATTTTTTTTCTCTCTCTTGGCAGGGATTAAGACAAAACAGGGATTTTTGGTTTTCTCTCCCTGCTTCCCTTCTTCTCTCATTCCTTCCCTCCCTCCCTCCCTCCTTTCTTCTCTCCCTTCCTTCCTCCCTCCCTCCCTTCCTCCTTTCCTTTCCTCTTCCCTTCCTTCCCTCCTTCTTCCCTTCCTTCCTTCCTTCTTCCCTTCCTTCCCTCTTCCCTTTCTTCTTCCCTTCCTTCCCTCCTTCTTCCCTTCCTTCCTTCTTTCCTTCCTTTCTCTCTCCCTTCCTCCTTCCCTTCCTTCCCTCCTTCTTCCCTTCCCTTCTTTCTTCCCCTCCTTCCTCCCTGCCTTCCTTCCTTTCCTTTCTTCCTCTCTTTTTTCCTTCCTTCCTTCCTTCCTTCCTTCCTTCCTTCCTTCCTTCCTTCCTTCCTTCCTTCCTTCCTTCCTTCCTTCCTTCCTTCCTTCTTTCCTTCATCCTTCCCTCCCTCCCTCTCTTCCTTCTTTTTTTATTTCTCTCTATCCTTTCTTTCCTTATTCCCAAATTCTATCAATGCAAATTAAACTTAGAATTAAGAAACTAGGTAAATAACAGTATTGTGTCTAAATTGAAACAGTATGTCATGTGTTCTTTAAATTTTAAAGACCCTTAATGAGTGTCCTCCTTTGGCTGATAGGTCTCTTTCCCTGTAGTTTAACCTTCTAAAAATCTCACAAATCTGCAATTTAGTCAACATTTAAAGCTAAAAGTAAAATCAATAAGATTTTGTCTAAGGAAAAATTAAATCTTGAAATCAAGAGTTCTTATTCAAATTTCATCTTTTTGACATGTCTGGTGAGAAATGTGTCATTACTTAGTCTCAATTTTGTGGAGTTATCTGATACAGCACAGAAGATTTCCATGTATGATTTATACTTTTGTCATCATTTTCTTCCAGGACTTTCAGAAATATTTTACAAACTCCATTATCTTCAACCTTCACTTAGGGGGAAGAAACTACTACTATCATCTGGTATTTCTTTCTGCCAATTTTGACCCTGTTCTTTCAATGTCCAAATCTTGAAAATGTGTTTGGCATCCCATTTAAGACCATAGACCAAGATTTTAGAACTAAAAGGTACCTTTAAGCCAATCTGGTCCACACAATTCTTTATTTTTTTTAAAAGAATCAATGATTGTCCTATTTTCTCCTTTCTGATAAACAAAATGATTGCAATTTCTGTCAACAAACTCTAAATCAATAAAATATATTATTAGTCCTTAGAGATCTAATTCTGTTTTGGAACTGTAGACTTATAGGATGTAGAATACTTCAAGAATGCCCACCCAAAAGTAAGTCATCTTGTTTTTTTTATAACTTTGTATTGGGTCATAGCTTTGGAATTGGAAAAGATTTCAGAGACCATCTGGTCAACACACCTCATTTTACAGATTAAGAAACTAAGGACCAGAGGGATAGGGATATAAGCCTTCAGTGAGATCTAATGCTGTTTTCATTACACAACACTGTTCTGAGTGCTTTCATTAAGCACCACTTGTTTTCTTTTCTGTATTTCCAAAAAGAGTATATTAGAGGCATTATATATAATCATAAAATTTATGGTGAGAAATGTTATTTGTCATTTCAATAGAGATAATTTATGTGAAAATACTTTCTAAATTATAAAGATGTACATGGCTATATTATTAGTATTGACATCATTCCTATCTTTGGCTTCACTAGAAAATAAGGTGAAGATACGGTGTTATGAATCAAAGGCCAAAATTTGCTCTAATATATTTAGCTAGCATGATATTTTCTTTTCATCAATTGTTAGCAGACTTTGAAAAAATGAAGTTCCCCTTTCCCCCATCCAAATTATCTGGATCATAGGATCAACATTCTCAATTCAACATATTGAAAAATGGACATTATTATCTTCTCCCACAAACCAGTCTTTGCTCTCCAATCTTCCCTACTTCTTTTCAGAGTATGGGCATCTTTTAAATTTCCATAGATATGCAGATTTCCTTACTCCTTGATAAGTATCCATTTCCTTTATTTTTCCCTTCACACAGGTGAATTGTCAGGCTTTTTCTCTTCAAAGTCTGTCCTATTTATCCCTTTCCTTCCACTCAATATGCCATTGCACTTAGTTCAGATCTTCATCATCTTTCATCAGGACCATTGATCAAAGTTGACATTTTATTTCCTTTCTTGGTGCCTTTGAATAGGCTGTGTCTTATTCCTGGACTATGTTTCTCTTCCATCCTTTAGAATCTCTGGGCTTCTCCATGGTTCAGATCATGTGCTACCTTCTCTGGGAAGCCTTTCTTTATTCCTCCTAGTTGTTAGGTCTCTCATCCTTCCAACTTATGGCATATGTACATATCTGTTTACATATTATGTCATCATCATCTCAAGAGAATATTAGTTTCTAGAGGAATGTATTTATCTTGTTCTGTTATTTAATGCCTGATGCACAGTAGGCACTCAAAAAATCTGTTAGATTGTTGCAGATGACTTGATGTTATTTTTAATAGTTAGAAAATAGCACAATGTAAAATATAGCCAATTACAGTTATATATCACATGAGAAAAATTTAAATAATAACACAAGATAGTGAATACTAAGTTCCAAACGAATGCTATTGACAATTAATCCAGAGGTCAGAGGAGTGGGAGAAATTACTGTTGCCTGTTGTGGTCAGGAAAGACTCACAGAAGAAATGGAAAATGTAACAAACCTTTAGGCATTGGCAGGATTTGTGTGAACGGAGAGATTTTTTTTTTCCAGGCAAGGAAACAGCATGAGAAAAGGAACAGCAATAGACATGTGAATGTTCAGGCATGTTCAGGCTTCCAATTGCATAGACAAAAAAGTTCTTGTTAATGAAAAGTGAGAAATGTTGTTGGAAAATTCAGTTTCAGTAAGATGGCCACAACTAAGAAATTTAGACTTTATCATTTTGGTCATTCATATTTCTTAATGGTTTTGATAAAGTAAATGTCAAGTTTGAGTAAGGTAAATTCAGCAGTGATGTGTAAGGATTAGACAATAATATAAAGGATAGAACAATCCACAGAGGGTAGAATGAAGAAACCTCAGATGTATCTAGTCCAATTTTCACATTTGAAATTTGAGAAAACTGAAAATGAGAAAGTTTTAGGCATAGGATTTGAAGCTGGTTTCCAATTCTGATTCTGCTGCTTTGTGCCCATGAGACTGTAACTAAATCACTTTACTTCTGAACTTCATAGGCATTTACTATATTGCCTCTGAAGTCCCTTATGGTTCTTAATCTACAAGCCTATGTTTTACCAAAGGTCATCTAACTCTAGATTCATCTCTCTTGACTGCACTACACTACTTCAGAATGAGTACAAGATCTTTGTGGAGAAGTAAGATTATCTTATAATTATAATTTACATATCTACATAATAAACTAGGTTCTAAACTGGATTGGAGGTAGTGAGAATAAAAAAAATGATCATCAGAAAGATTATGAAGGATGAATTAATAGGATTTAGTAACTGATAAGATTTTAAGAAAGGTAATGAAGAAAAATGAAGAATATAGATCAAAGGTGAAAGACTAATGAAGATTTGATATGTTAATAAAGAATATAGAATTTTATTGTTTATTACTATTTTTAATCCTATCCAACTCTTCATGACCCCCTTGAGGTTGGGTTTTTTGTTTGCTTATTTGTTTGTTTTTTGGCAAAGATACTGGAGTGGTTTGCAATTTCCTTCTCCAGTTCATTTTACAGACGAGAAAATTGAAGCAAACAGGGTGTGTGTGACTTGTTTAGGGTCACAAAAGTATTAAATATCTGATTTGGACTTGAACTCTGGTCTTTCTGACTATAGGCCTAGTGCTGTCCATTATGATATAGAAGGCTGAACAGAAATCATAAAGAATATGAGTGGTATAAATCGAGATGATTCACAAACTAAGTCAATATAGAATAGATAAGAATTTATTACTCAAAGAATAAGTAAAGTCTTAAGTATTAAGTATTTGTAACAATACCCAAGATGAAATAGTTAAGCTGTTTCTAAAATTTTCTCTATCGTGATACATAGCATTTCCATTTCCTTGATCAGTCTATTGTGCTTTGGGAGCAGGATGGGTAGGAGAAGAGGAAGCTGGGAGAAATAGCTTCAACATCATGTCATCCACTCTCTCCTGCTGGTGAAATGTCACAAGTTATGCAAGCAAGCAGATAAAGAAGGACCCTTAGCTATCTCAGTAGTGCTATGCCATGTCCAATTTACTATTTATAGGCATTTTTTTTTTTTTTTTGCTTTCAGTACAAAAAGAATGGAATAAACACTTTCCCTAACTCCATCAAACCCCATATTAGTATATGGGGTTTGATGGAGTTAGGGAAAGTTTTCAGTTACAGAGTAGTGTAGACTTCATTTAAAATTACTGTGTGACTACTGAAACATTTTTATAGAACCTTGCATAGTAACAGATATCTGAAGCAAGAAGTATTCTCTTTAGAGATTAGATATGTTTTTAGTGGGCATCAAAGAGGAATAAGCCCAGTAGTGGCACTTTTGACTGTTGTTAGGAGGAAGAAACTATGGGACTTTTCTCAGAAGGATTTTTATTTTTACTGTGTTAACATAAAAAACAGCATTACAAAGGAAACCAGTTATATTGAAATACAATTATGAAAATATTTTTTAAAAATATAAATAATTTCATGGAATACAGATTAAGAACATATACTCTAAGAGGAAAAAAAAAAAAAAAAAAAACATTGAAGATAGAAGTGAGTTAATCTGCCTTGAATCTGGCTAGAGATAGCTAGGTATCAGAGTGGAGAGAGTACTTGGAATCAGGATGCCTCATCTTCCTGAGTTCAGATCTGGCCTGAGACACATCTTAAGTATGTGATTCAGGACAAGTCATTTAACCCTGTTTTCCTCAATTTTCTCATTGGTAAAATGAGCTGGAAAAAGCAAAGTCAAAACCTACTCTTCTTTGTCAAAAAAAAGGCAAAATGGGGTCATGAAGAGTCTGAAATAACTCAACAGCAATTTAACATTTGTTGTTTAAATGATAGTCTACCAGAAGTTACCTTTTGAAAAAAAGAACAAAGACGGTAACATTAGTTATTGGAGTACCTCTTCCCCAACACAGAAAGTACACATATGTATTATATATATATATATACACACACAAACATATTCTTCATTGGCCTGGGCTTTTGTACTGTGTTGATTAGATAGTGACTTTAGCTGATCCATTCTCATGGAATAGAATTATAAAGGGAACTGATGTTTATGTAAAATTAATACTTAAGTTTAAGATGTCTCACAATCTAACCAAAGCCCATGAAGGCCAGAAAACATATCAAAAACTTTTATCATGAAGAGTCCATCCACAAAAAACGTTCTTTTGTTTTGAGATCTCTTTTTGTCTGTCTGTCTCCCTCTCCTTCTCTTTCTCCTTCCCTCTCTTTCCCTGTTTATCTATTTCTGTTTATTTATTCATTTTTAAATCTATTTATATGCTCACTAATTTATTCATTTGTTTTATACTTCAGATTATTATTTTCTATCAAAAAGGCTGTTAATGTCTCCTTGAAAACATAAACACGAGTTTGTTTTAATAAACATTATGCCAGAGCTTCCATCACACTGGTAGCATAGCATTGTGGAACTTGATGTCAAAAGACAGTTCAAATCCTGGCCCTATCACTTACCAGATAAAGAAATAGAATAGTTGTAATAGAGGAAAACAAGAACAAGGTAAAACCAAAGAAACTTGTAAGATAAATCACATAAATTGGGAGAATGCGGAGGGGTGGGAGCAGAAATGAGTATAGCTCTGATTAATGGGTGCACTATGTAGGAGAATAGTGGGGGGGAGGGCAGGAAAGTTGGGTCACAGCCATATTGTTGAAGAGTCTTAGAAGATAAGTTGAGCAATTCAGAATGTATATAATTGAAAATGGGAAACCAGTTAATACACTTGAACAAATAACTGCCACAATAAAAGTAACTTTCAAGAAAGATTAGTTTATCAGTCTATTTACAGTTTAAATTGAAAGACAAACGTTAGTAAGGATGTCTAGCTAGAAGTTGTGAAATGGACATGGGTCCAGATCAAAGAAATGTGGAGAAAATGTTGGATGTAAGGCTAATTTCAAAGGAGCAACAATCATAATAATTATGATTATAGCTAGCATTTATATAGTCCTTTAAGATTTGCAAAGCATTTTACAAATATTATATCATCTGGTCCTCATACCAATCCTAGGAGATAGGTGCTATTATTATCCCCATTTAACAGATATGCAAGCCAAGACAAATAGAATTTATTTGACTTTCTTTCAATGTCACACAGCTAGTACCTAAGGGAGAAGTCAAACTTGGGGTTTTATTGTTGTTTGTTTTGTTTTTGTTTTTTGGCAGAGCAATTGGAATTAAGAGACTTGTGTGACAGTCACGTAGTGAGTGTTGTCTGAGACCGAATTTGAACTCAGGTCCTCTTAACTGCAGGAACAGTGTTCTATCAACTGTGCTATCTAGCAGTCCCTCATACTCAATTCTTTAGGACTCAAGTCCATTACTCAAGCCACTGGATCACTTAACTGCCAATAATCTTGGTGATAGAATGGGATTGAATCTAACCATAAATATTTGTTAAATACTTATTATTATCTGTAACTGTGTTAGATTTTAGAGAAAGACAAAGATAAAAAAATCCAAGTCCTGAAGTATCCAAGATTGGAGCACAGGACCTCTGACTGCTGCTGATGAACCATGTTACCATGAGAACTGATGAGCTTGGTGTGCTTAGAAAGATCAATAAAACACAATAATACAAATAAAACATCATAGTTACAATATGCTTTGAAAGACTTTTCAAATGCCACTTCTTATGTAACACCTTTCTTGATCTCTTCAGTTTCTTGTGTGTTCTTCCTCCATTATCTTCTATTTATGTTATATAAATAAAATGCATTTTTTTGTATGTAAACTGATAGAATAGGAGTTCTTTTGAGTGTAAAGGAAGTTTCCTTTTTGTATTTCTGTTTTTGGTGATTAGGACAGAATCTGACACATATTAGACAATAAATACTTGGTGATTGAGTAAATGACTGATTGAAGTTCATGATCTTCATTCATTAATGGTTCAAGATTAGGTCACAAAATATGTTCAGAGTTAGAAAATTTACATATAGGATTCTGAAGGATGGGGAAAGATCAGTAACAACTATTTATTGCAGTTTAAATAAAGAAAAGTTTAAGGCAAGACCAAGTCCTGTCCTAGACTTCCTTTACAACCATGGTCCCAGTAACATACAATTAGGTAGTCAAGAGGCAAGATGGCAAGAGGCAAGAGGCAAGAGGCAAGATGGCAAGAGGCAAGAGGCAAGAGGCAAGATGGCAAGATGAATTTGTATCTACTTACTATTAGTGTGATGGTAATCACTTAATCTCTTGCCTCCCTGGTTTTTTCTCTGTAAATTGAGGGCTTAAACTTACTGGACTTTAAGGTCTCTTCCAGCTTAGCTTTTAGAAGCCAGTTTGACTTTGGCATTGACTTACTTAGAAGAATTTCTCTGGTATGGTGCAGATAAGGTTGTACTAGAAGAGTTAAGTAAGCATTGTGAAGAATTTGTGATTTATGTGACTTGATAAGGTTCCCTTGACTTTGGGAATACTTTCCAGAGTCTACATATTGACGACATAGATTTTCATAAGGCATATAAGAAAACCAGAATTTTTACACACACACACACACACACACACACACACACACACACACACACACACACAAACACACACACACAGTTTATATGTATATATATATATACACATATACACAAATGTATATATATATATATATATATATATATATATGCCCATGTGAGTGATTTCTTCATCATCATTTGATAGGTACAGTGCCAACAAGCTTGATTTCTCATGTTTTTCTCTTCATTTTCAGTGGTCCTTTCCCCATTCCCTTATCTATTTAAAACTTTACCATAATGTTATAAAGTAGTCTGAGGGAAGTACAAGCTAATGCGTTTAAAATTTTTTAGGTCAGTGGAAGAGAAAGTCTTTGATTTGGCCAAGACTAGACTTTTGATTTATTTATGATACCTTAATCACTTATAAATTTTTCCTTTTCTTCATTAACTACATTTGAAGAGCCCAAGATGAATCTTACTTGCTGTCCCTTCTTTCATTTCCTTTAAAAATACTTTAGGTGGTGATGGAGAGAAAATATCAATTTCATTTGTCATGATTTTCATTATACAAGGTGTCTGTTTTGAGAAAAAATGAACTTGAATTAATAGAACAGAAGTTTCTGTTAGGAAAGCTCTCTTGGGAGATGTTTTCTTTTTTATTTTCTTTAGCACTTTAATGATTATAAATCTTTTGTAGATTGATTATTATTTCCCTTTTATGTACAATATTCTTTTGTGAATTGGATTTAGGAGAAAAGCAGAGTATGTTCTATTTATTGTTTTTCTCTCTCAATACCTTATTCTATTTTCAGAATACAAACTGATCAAATTTCCTTTGAGAACCAATATTCCAATGGAAGTAGATTCCATACTATGCAATTATGTGGTGCACAAATTATTAAGCTTGGAATCAGGAAGACCCAAATTTAAATCCTATGTCACATACTTACTAGTAGTGTGACTAAGGACAAGTCATTTAATCTTTTTATACAAATTTGTATCTGTTTCCCTATCTAAAAAATAATGTAATAATAATACCTATGCCTAGGGTTGTTGAGTGGATCAAATGAGATAATCATAAAATATTTGGCACATAGTAAGATCTACAAAAATGTTAGCCATTATTATTATTAATACTTGGGGAAATAATCCAGACTATATTCCCCAAATTTATTTAACTTTATGAATTTGAAATTTATAAATGCCAATAAAAGCCATACCTTTAAAAATAATTTAAACTAACTCTATTCCCATTCCCATATAGTTTGAGTCAATGAGATTTAAACTCTATATATAATGTTGATGACTAACACTATTAGATTGTAAACACCTGGAGGGGTAGGACCACCTTTTTGTATTTGTATTCCTAGAATTTATCATAATTCCTGGCACATAGTAAGCTCTTAAGAAATCTTTGTTGACTATGTACCAACATTGACCCTTGCATAACCTTTTGTTGCAAATTTTCCCCTTCTTCCCCTTATCCCCTCCCCTATCTGGCAGGTAGTTCAATACATGTTAAATATGTTGAAATACATGTTAGATCCCATATGTGTATACATATTTATACAGTTATCTGGTTGTGCAAGAAAAATCAGATCAAGAAGGAATAAAAAGAAAAACTGAGAAAAAAAACCCAAAAAACAAAATGCAAGCAAATAACAACAGAGAGAGTAAGAATGCTATGTTGTATTCCACCCTCTGTTCCCATGGTTTTCTCTCTGGGTGTAGATGGTTCTCTTCATCACTGCACAAGTGGAACTGGTTTGAATCATCTCAATGTTGAAGAGAGCCATGTCTGTCAGAATTGATCATCATATTGGCTAAGATGACAGGAAAAAATAATGATGAATGTTGGAAGGGATGTGGGAAAACTGGGACACTGATGCATTGTTGGTGGAGTTGTGAAAGAATCCAGCCATTCTGGAGAGCAATCTGGAATTATGCCCAAAAAGTTATCAAAATGTGCATATCCTTTGATCCAGCAGTGCTACTACTGGGCTTATATCCCAAAGAGATAGTAAAAAAGGGAAAGGGACCTGTATGTGCCAAAATGTTTGTGGCAGCTCTTTTTGTGGTGGCTAGAAACTGGAAAATGAATGGATGCTCATCAATTGGAGAATGGTTGGGTAAATTAAGGTATATGAATGTTATGGAATATTATTGCTCTGTAAGAAATGACCAGCAGGAGGAATTCAGAAAGGCTTGGAGAGACTTACATGAACTGATGCTGAGTGAAATGAGCAGAACCAGGAGACCATGATACACTTCAACAACCATACTGTATGAAGATATATTCTGATTAAAGTGGATATCTTCAACATAAAGAAGATCTAATTCACTTCCAGTTGATCAATGATGGACAGAAATAGCTACACCCAGAGAAGGAACACTGGGAATTGAGTGTAAAATGTTTGCACTATTGTCTTTCTACCCAGGTTACTTATACCTTTGGAATCCAATTTTTACCGTGCAACAAGAAATTTGGTTTTACACACATACATTGTGTCTAGGTTATACTGTAACACATTAAATATGTATGGGATTGCCTGTCATCTAGGGGAGGGAGTAGAGGGAGGGAGGGGAAAATTTGGAAAAATGAATATAAGGGATAATGTAAAAAAAAAAAATACCCATGCATATATACTGTCAAAAAAAATTATAAAATTAATTTAAAAAAGAAGAAAAAGAAATAATTACAGTTAAACAATTAAAAAAAAAGAATTGATCATCATATAGTATTATTGTTGCCTTGTATAATGATTTCCTGGTTCTGCTCATTTCACTTTGCATCAATTCATGTAAGTTTCTCCAAGCCTCTCTGAAATTATCCTGCAGATTGTTTCTTACAGAACAATAGTATTCCATAGCATTCATATTCCACAACTTATTCAGCCATTCTCCAATTGATGGGCATCCACTCAGTTTCCAGTTTCTTGCCACTACAAAGAGAGCTGCCACAAACATTTTTGTATGTGTGTGTCCCTTTCCCTCTTTTAAGATCTCTTTGGGATATAAGCCCAGTAGAAACAGTGCTGGATCAAAAGGTATGCATAGTTATCAAACTGCTCTCCAGAATGATTGGATCCATTTACAGTTCCACCAACAATGTATCCATGTCTCAATTTTCCCACATTCCCTCCAACATTCTGCATTATCTTTCCCTGTCATTCTAGCCAATTTGACAGATGTGTAATGATATCTCAGTATTGTCTTAATTTGCATTTCTCTGGTCAATAGTGACTTGGAGCACCTTTTCATGTGGCTACAAATAGTTTCAATTTCTTCATCTGAAAAGAAGACTAACTTTTGAATATTGTTCTCATTGATCTTTAAAATATTTTTAAAGCTATTGGTGAGTAAAAATAAATTTTCTTCAAATAGAAAAATTATAATTAGTTCTGTACCGTTTCCTGTTGGATTACCCCACAAAGCACCTATATCCATTGGCCTGAGGAAAAACTTAAAAATTTTGCCTTTCCCCAGGATAATGTAATGGTAAGGAAAGAGAAGAAACAGAAGCATCCTCTCACCCTCTGGGATCTCTGTCTATTACTGAATTGGTGCTAGGAGAATTTGCCTACAGAGGTAATCCAATGCTGGCATCCCACATCACTTAAGGGAAAGATCTCAAAGTAGGAAACAGTCTCAATTTTCTTCTGTAACTCATAACAAACATTTCCTCATCAGTAAACCTTATACAGAACTTAGTGAGAGGTCTTTGTTTTCAGCATTAACATTCAAAGTTGCTTTTAAAAATCATCTGCATATATATATATATACACACAAACACACACACACACACACACACACACACACACACACACACACACATACACACACACTCACAATAGAACTTCCCAGCATGTCTAAAGTCACATCAGAGAAATTTGATGGTCACCACTATCCCTTTATGGGTAATTTCATTCTTTAAGGAATGTAGAAATATTATTTTCTATATTACTGCAAGATGCTCTATCTTCAGGCCATAAAATATGTTGTTAATTTGATGGAAAACCCTTGAGTTTGCAGGCAGGGATTGCAATTTTCCATAGCAGGGAATATTTGGAAGACTGCTTTTCAAGGTAATACAAAATCTCGAGGGGTCTTTATGGGAACTACTTTTTTAGGGCAAAAAGCATCACACCGGTGAAAGTGAAGAAGGATGATTTCCAGATGTTGAAATGCTTATTTTGGCAGCTGCTATAGAAAATTGAAACATGTGTTGGCAGAAAAGCTAGAAAGGAAGTAATGTACTGATGTAAGAAGCATAAGGCACACGGCAGGCAGGACATGAAGAACATGGAAACTGGTGATGAATGGAAAAGAATGAGAGAGAGGAAGGGAAGGAGGCAGAGAGGGGGAAATAGAGAGAGAGACAAAGAAAGAGACAGAAACGGAGACAGAAAAATAGAGAGAGACAGAGGAGTAGAGAGAGACAGAGATAGAGACAGAGACAGAGAGGCAGAAATAGAGACAGAGAAATAGAGAGAGACAGAGACAAAGAGAAGGAGGGAAATAGGGAGGGACACACACAGAGAGAGAGAGACACACACACACACACACACATACACACACACACACAGAGAACAAAGTAAATAAGTGGAAATTTGCTTCTATGTGTGATGTATACTTTAAGCCACTCCCTGATATGAACTCTATTACCTCCTTTTCCCCTTTCCCCTTCCTTAACTCTTTGGTCTTCACCTCCTTCACCAGGTTATAAGTTATTTGATGACAAGAACTCTTTTTCTTTTCTTTGTATCCCCAGCACTTAGCACATAGTAGATATTTAATAAATACTTATTGAGTGACTGGTAGGAAACTGAGAGAAGAACTGAGCCTGATAAAATTTGCTAATTATCTAGTGAGAAATTGCAATCTCTAATATAGCTTCTTTCTACTGTAATGCTTTCTCTTCTGCAACTACTACCGCTCCTCATGACCTCCACTTCATTTTGCTACTGATCTTCACTAAAATTTAAGATTTTAAACACATGGAAACAAAAATTGAATGATATGAGATACAGTGGGTCAGTGACAAAAGGAACTCTAAGAGTCAGGAAGAGCTGAGCTCAAAATTTGACTTTGATATTGCACAAACTATCTATGGAAAAATGACTTCGTTTTTCAGTCTCCCCATTAATTAAGACTCTAAATTTTAAATAACTTAAACTTTGAAGAAATCACAGATCTGTATCCCAAAGTCCCCAAAGTATAACTGTGGTAAATATATTATTCTTTAAACCAAAAATCATGACACTTGGTTGGACGAAAATGATTTTTTTAAAACATAACATGATTATAAGTATACAGTTTCCTTGAAACTCTCAAAATCAGAACTCCCCCAAGTAATGTATGATATGTGATTTCTATAGCTAGAAATAATCAAATCTTTATTAATAGTATTGTTCAGCTATTTCAGTCATGCCTAGCTCTTTGTAACCCCATTTGGGGTTTTCTTGACAAGATGCTGAAGTGGATTTTCCATTTCTTTCTCCAGGTTATTTTACACTTGAGGAAATTGAGGAAAACAGATTTTAGTAATTTGCCTAGGGTGACATAGCTAGTAAGTGTCTGAAGCCAGATTTGGACACAGAAAGATAACTCTTTCTAACTCTGGACTTGACATTCATAATAGCTTTCACTAATACCGTGATTTGGGATTTGCAAAGCATTTTATAGGACTTCTCTTGGTCTCTCTGTCTCTGTCTCTGTCTCTGTCTCTGTCTCTGTCTCTACCTCTGTCTCTCTCTGTCTCTCTCTCTGTCTATCTCTCTCTCTCTTCTCTCTCATCACAACAACCCTGCAAGGTAGGTGCTATTATAATTCCCATCTCA
The DNA here is from genome assembly GCF_048593235.1 of Sminthopsis crassicaudata. Lineage (NCBI taxonomy): Eukaryota > Metazoa > Chordata > Mammalia > Dasyuromorphia > Dasyuridae > Sminthopsis > Sminthopsis crassicaudata. Next base: position 418,343,949 of record NC_133619.1, read on the forward strand.
CAGACAAAGAAGAGAGGCAGAGTGCCCAGTGTCACTGAGGTATTATGGGTCAAATGTAGAATTTGGTTTCAGATTTTTTTTTTTACTCAGTCCTCTATTGCTCCAGTGAGAAAGAAGGGCAGAAACAACTGAGAGTGTCAGTGAGGTATGAGTACCAAAGCTGAAATAATCTCTATGATGATAAATTTCCTAATGATGAAATTAATCAGTCATGATTTTATCCTGGGTGGGACATGATGAAAATGATGATTAAGTTGAAACCCAAACTAGTTGTTTCTGGTCTCAGTAATGCCACCATTTTGCTGCTTAGAGAGCTACTCGGTCTCCTCACTGCAAAAACCATATAGCACTTGGTGGTCTTCTTAACCATTTTTCCTCCATAAAAAATTAATATTTTATTATCTAATTAATCCTCAAGGGAATAGAAACCAGCAGACTAAAGAATTCCTAGAGTAGGTCTTCACCTCCATATTTTAATGTATCTAAAACCTTTCAGAAAAACCACATGAATTAACAATGAATGAATTTCATCGTTCCTACCCCATCCCCATATTCTGTGGCCCAATGACAGTGGCCTCTTTGGGGTTACTCATATGTGACACTCTAATTTTTCATTCTGGACATTTTCACTGACTATCCCTCCTAACTGAAACATATTCTCACTCTCCTCAGCTCCATATCCTGGCATACCTGGATTTCTAAGTCTCAGTTGAAATCCCACTTTCTCAGTCCTTCTTTATCATGATGCTTTTCTCTGAGATTACTTTAATTTACACTCTCTGTATATTGTGTCTACGTATCTCCCACATTAGACAGTGACCTTCTGGAGTGCAGGGTAGGTTTTTTTTTTTTTTTTTTTCTGTTTCTCTGTTTGTGATTTACACAGTTTCTGGCACACAGAGGGCATTTAATAACTTCTCATTGACTTAAACTGGACAAGTACTGGATTAAATTTCAATATACAGGAAAGTGACAATATTAATATGAAAAATTTTAAGTTCCTCTGTTATTATAAAGAAACCTCAGCATTTTTTTTCTGTAAAGTACCTAGTTTTTAATAGAACTTTACCAGGTTATCAAAATACATCATAAAACGACTGAATGAATTAACCTAATAAAATAATGTTTTCATTTCCACTTAAATATCTGCAAATGTCTGACAAAAGAGTTTTACATAGTAAAAGTGATGTCATAATATAGATGATCTGGCCACTCTACACATGAAAAATAATGAACTATTGTAAAGTTCTGTTGTCTCCAGAAACTGCTGATAGCTCTCTAGGAGGAGATCTGCTGTCTCAACTCAATCTCCTAGCCAGACTCTTCTTCCTCCAGAGTGGTCTCAACTCAATCCCAGAGTAGACTGACTCTCCTTGTTCAATGTTGTCTTCTTTTATTCTCCCAGAGAATGGGCGTGGGATAACTCAGGGGCTTGTGGGAAAAATACTTCAATCAATAAACTTGCTCCTCTTAAACATATAAACTCATCCCCAGAAGTCCAAAGGTGCAAACTCCCCCCAAAGGCTGGAACTAAAGGTGTGAATTCTGAGAATTGTTAAGTACCAACTTAGCACTTAGTAAGAACCCAACATCTCCCCCTTCTTTTGATTTAGAACATAGGGTGGTTTCAAGGTCATGAAACATAAATCCAACAATATGGGAGGCATTACACATAATTACATAAATTACATAAACACATAATAACATAGTAACATAATACATGCTAGAAGTATGTAACAAGTAAGATGATCAAATAATCATAAATTGAGAATTTATAAATGTTCATAAGTCCATTGTCCATTAGTCTCATCTTGTGTTAGGAAATCCAATGATTCCTGCTGGTTGTAAAGTTCTTTAACAGTCTTCTTATTAGCCATGCTCTTTCAGTGTCAGATGTTTCTTAGACTTTCTCCTTTGTTTTGAGGTCTTTCTCTTTTTCTGTCTCTCTCTCCGATAGACAAGGCGAATATGACTCGTTGGCACCCATCTGATTCCTTCTCCATCTGAAGAAATACAAGCAAACCCTCTCCCCCAGGCAGTTAACTTATATGGTCCCTTCCATTCACCACTTTCTGGGTCTCTCCACATCACCTGGTGATTATCTAAGGACAGTGGATCTGTTTGCACTGGACACTGCCCTTCTGGTGGGTTATAAAACCTGTCTGCATCTTTGTCAAAAATTAGAAAAGTAATGGTATAGAGAACTAAATTTAGAAGTTCTCTAGGGTTACCTGTGGCTCCCCCTTTCTCTTGTTTTTGGAGGAGTGTCTTAATGTCTCTGTTTCTTCTCTCTACTATTGCCTGACCTTGTGGATTAAAAGGTATGCCAGTGGTGTGTAAAATCTTATACTGCGCACAAAAGTGTGCAAAATGTTTAGAACAATATGCAGGTTTTTATTTCTTGTGGCACATCCATAATTGCAAATTCTTGGATAAGGAATTCAGTGACCACTTGGGCTGTCTCTTTTGCTATTGACACTGCAAAAGTGAATCCTGAAAAGGTATCTACCACCACGTGGATAAACTATGAAGAAGATAGGATGGCCAATGTAGGGCATAACCAATAAATATTCCATATCCTTCACTGCCATCCATGCAATATCCAGAGTACATGGGGAAGGTCCCTTGCATACTGGATAGGAGATTTATTGGGGGCCTCTATTAAGAGTTGAACAGAATGGACAGGTATAGATAAACTGCAATCTGTATCATTGGAGAAAATATCTTTTTCACTGGAATTACAGAGTATTATTGATATAAAGTAGCCTTTTTTGTCATAAATTTAGCCACTAGGAGGCTTATTACTTTCTTCCTAAACTAGTTTGATAAATAAAGATAAAGATCTTTGTCTTTCTGTTTGCTATATCTGGAAATTATAAATACAATTAACCTAATCTTCAAATTAGATTATTTTAAAAATTAAAAAGAAAGAAAAAAACATATGGTTTATACCATTTAGAATTGTGTTCCTGATATTAAGCAACAATGAATGAGTCTATACTTTTTAAAATTTGATTGTCATTTTAATTGCTTCAGTAGAGTAACTTCTCTGAAGTTGATCAGATTTGATTATTTTAATTGTTTTATATTTTTCATCTTGAATATTGGGACCTATGTAGTTAGAGCTTTGATGTCATTAATATATGTAAGTGATTGATCTATGTAAATAGACTGCTGTGGCTGAGTCATTCAGTTATGTTCAACCCTTTGTGACCCTGTACACCATAGCATACCAAATCCTCCTATCTTCCAATATCTCTTCAAGTCTAAGTTCATGTTTATTGTTTCCATGACATTATCTATCCATTTCATCTTTTCTATCCCCTTTTCCTGTTGCTTTAAATCTTTTGCAATATAAAGGTATTTTCCAATGAGTCCCTTCTCATTATATGGCCTAAGAATTTAAGCTTCCTGATGCTTGAATATTCCTTCCTGATGCTTGAATCTACCAGTGTATAGCTGGAATTAATTTCTATGAGTATTGATTAATGTGATCTCCTTGCTTTCCAAGGGATTCTCAAAAGTCTTCTCCTAGTACCACAGTTTGAGGTGTTTAGATTTCCTTATCGTGTTCTCACAGGCTTTGTTGTTTAATCATTTTAGCATTGTCTGACTCTTTGTGACCCTATATGGGATTTTCTTGACAAAGATACTGGAGTGTTTTGCCATTTCTTTCTCAAGCTCATCTCACAGAAAAAGAACTTAAGGCAAACAAAATTAAATGATTTGACAGATTGGCATATCTAGTAAGGGTCTGATATCAGATTTGAACTCAGAAAGATGAGTCTTTCTGACTGTAGACCTGGCAATCTATCTATTGTGACACCTGGCTGTACTTAGTAAGTAATTAGGCTCTAAATAAGGGTGTCTGTGAGCCTCTTTTAGTATTAAGGTCCATAGAATAAGATTCAAGGTGAACTCAGCATATCTGAAATTCCAAATGACATTTCTTGATCATTTATTGTATCACATTCTTAAAATTATTTGATCATTCAAAGCAAAATTATATAAAAAAGATAGTTTTTATTTGACAGATGTCTTCATGTTACCAAAATAGCCAATTAAAAATGAAAAACCATCAAATCTGTTTAGTATCCTATAAATTATGCCTTGCCTCTCAAAAACCAGTACAATTATTTACCTTTTAAATGTTATTTTAACTAAACTAATTTTTATGTGTAAATATGGCAAAGGCTAGTGTTGATGGTTCTTAAATATTTCAAATTTGCGATTTAGAAAAATATCCCAAAGGTTCTTGTGGTCTTTGTTAGAGACAGGTCTTGGAACTATGATTTCATTGATAATAGAAGTTCTCGGAAGAAGAAACTCTTTCTATCAAAGAAAATCAGCCTCATCTCCTCAATGTTAGTCTTAGAGAGTTGCCTTGGATACTGAAAAAATATATGACAAGGTTACAAAGATGTGTTATAATGTGATTGACCTTGCTTTTGAAATCTAATTGTTAAATTTTCAGGGCTTGATATTGTTTTGTTGATTTATCTAAACATAAGAAAGTGGTAGAGAAATAGTAATTATACTAATTAAATTTAAAATATGTCTATGTCCATTTTTTTTTTTTTCTGAGAGCTGAATGCTGAAACATTTACAATCATGGCTCTACATATATCATTTGAATCCAGGTTTTTTGACTTGGAGAATAGCTCTGCAGCAAGATACCTTTCAACAAATTTCATTATTACCACAAAATAGAAGAAAATATTTTCCTTTCTGTAGATTTCTGAAGCCTGTAAGAGCATTCGGTCATTTCAAAATTCATAAGATAAATTTGAAAATAGGAAACTTTTGGGAAATAGACATGTCTATTTAAAATATAGCATAAGCATTTATAGGTAAAAATCAATCACACTCTTGCTATAATTTAAAAAGTTAGACAAACTTCCTTATTTGCAGTCTGATCATTTAATTTAATTGATGTAACATTTAGTTCCTTCCTTATTCAAGTCCCCATGGTAGAAGGTTAGAGAGATATAAAGTAAAAAGTAGCATTCTTGGGATCACAGCTCTAGAATGGGAAGGGCTTTCAGAAATCATTTACACCAACCCACTAATTTTATAGTTGACATAAGTGAAGCCTAGGAAGGTTAAATTACTTGCCCAATGTCACATTTTTACATTCTGTCCTTTCTAAATAAAAGTATGACTCCTGCTAGTTTGTCACTGAAATGTTATTTGGAATTCCATATATGAATAATATTTCATAGGCCTTAGTTATTGAAGTAGTAAAGTAGGCCCAAGGGCATCATTAGTTAGATCCTAATTACTAACATAGAAACAAAGAACTAGATGGGAAAGCTTTTATCCAACCTTTGATATATAGCTGTACTGACAATCTCTAGAGTTGTTCCATTGGTACATAATTGTTGACAGATCCAGTATGTAGATGTGACAAAGTGCTAGTTAGTCCCAGAATTGAGAAGGATAGGAATAGCAGGCTGCATTTCCTTTGGAAAATTGTTTAGTGTTTTGACCTCTGAAAACATTTAGAGTGCCATTTTTGGAAAAAAAAATTAAATTTGTGGTGAAGGACAATGGAAAATAAGCAGCATGTTACTGTCATAGTCATAATTCTTCCTCTTGTCCATGAAGAAGGGGCAAAAAGTATTTGCTTGAAAGGAAGGTATGCTGGTTGCATCTTGATAAAGAAAAATAGGCAATGAAAAGCTTTTCATTAATCTACATACTTTGTCAAATAATGGAGAAGTACCTTGGCATATTGTTTACCTTATCCTGATTTACCAGGTGATATGAACAAGCCTCCACCATTAGAGAGACACTCTCATAAATGGACTCACAGACTTATAGAAGTATCCAGGCCTTAACAGGGGCTGATGACTTTAGCCAATATTCTTAACTCAACTTGGAAGAGGAATAAAAGCCTTCCAAAACTTTTGATGACATTACATTAAAAAGTCAAGCAAATACAAAGAATTATTTGTTTTCTTAAGATAGAAATTACAGTAATGATAGGTCATAGGAACACTGACAATCCAAAGTGCTATCTTACATTATATCAAAGATTAAAAAAAAACATACTAATTTATCTTGTGGAAATGAATTTTATGAATTTATTTTTGACTTCGTTATGCTAGAATGAAATCTTTTTGGCTGGTCTGAAAGTAGAGTTGTCCTCCCACTTAATATTTTTCAGACCACTTGCCATGTGCATAGCTGAAATAGATTTGCTTTTGTGTATTAATATATAACAGTTAGCATGCCTATTATTCTTTTCAAGCCTTCTGTCATTTGCTGGATAAACAGCATTTTGGATTTAAATTTATTGCCTTTTGAGTTATCTCCAAAGCATAATGGCAACAGAAGAGACAATAGCAACAGTTAGTTAGTTTCTGAACAATTGACTCTTTTCAGTGAAACATATTCCACAGGAGTGCCTTTTAGTTGATTTTAGAAAGAACTCACATCACACTGGAATTTCTGCCAGTACTGAGTGAGGGTTACTTTTCTGTATTGACCTCATGCATAATTACATAAATTAGAGCAAACCATAACAACTGAGTGCACACATAAAATATACTTCATAGAGGAATTTTAAAGAGCTTGAGTTGCATTAAGGCTGAAATTACATAGCTATATAGCACATATCTCATTTATGAAAAGCATATGTTTAAGTGTCTCCTAAGGCAAAGTAATCTAAATAAAATGTTCTATTTTAATCAGAATTACTATGAAGTTTGTCTCTTAAAAGTCTTGACTGAGAAAGAATAAGGGCACAATAGGATGCCAATGCCCTTATTCAGACTCTAACTAGATTGAAGAAAAGAATGTCTAATGCTAGGGTATTGACCTAGTTAAAAACATCAGAAACACATAAAGTAAAAGGGCCATAAATGATATCTAATGCATCTATGCAATCATATTCAATGAAATTGTTTTCTTTTTTTTTTCTCCATTTTGTGTGTTGCCACAGCTTGTGCATGTTTAATGAAGTCCATAATTTGGTTTATCATTTTTTAGAGGTCATTCAATTCCAATCCCTTCTTTTCCCATATTCTACATTCAAAACCCCTTAACACCATCCCTCACCATTTTTTCTGTTTTAGACTTTGATAAAGAATCGGTTCCTTCTCCTTGAAGGCCAATATTTAATGCTTATTCTTTGATCTCATCTCTTCCTAAGTCCTTCAGCAGTTTGCCCTAGCAATTATTCTCCTTCTCTTCAATTTTCAGTCCCTATTTACTGGCAACTTGCCCAAAGTGTTAAAGCCTTTTCTCACCTATGCCCTGAAAAAAATACTGTATTAATTTTTGCATTTAATCACTAGTGTGTTTCTTATCACCATCAGCTATTAGCACACTATTTGGCTATTAGGATTACTTAATAAATATTTAGTGAATGAATGAAAGAGTATTATAAAACTCTATTTTATTCATTTATTATTATTAAGAACATTCTTTTTATGACTCAGCAACTTGTTATGGGGAGAACAAGGACTAGATTTGAATCTTAGGAGCTGAATCTAGTTACTGATTCTTCTATCTGATAGTTGTGTGACCTTAATCTTTTGGAAACTTAAATTTCTCATCTATAGAATAGAAATAGTTATAAGTATTCCTTAAATTTTACTAATTTGTCTTAGCATTTAATACTTTATTCTCTTACTGTAAAGAAAATACTTTGAGAACTTATAATGTTATAAAAATGTGAACATTTATATTATTTTTATAAAATTAATTTTAAAATTAATTTGCTATCTAGATACCAAATAAAACTATCACGAGAATAGTACTGAGAAGTATATGCAATTTAGACATTATGGTCCCTAAATAAATTCAAATTAATAGCAAAATATTTTGAAGAGTTGGGGAGGGCCATAAGTTTATTCTTTTTAACTTATCACAATGCATATTCATATATCAATATTAAACAGAACCTAAATATATATCTTTTAATTTGTTAATGTATTACATACAAAAAGTTTGCTAAGCAAATTGTATAACAATACCAAAAAACAAACTATACATTTTATAATGAAATCATAATTTCTTATCTGTAATTCATAGTTTTCTCTTCAAAGTATCCATTGATTTATACCTATTATTTCTTTTACGTAAACAAATTCTATACACATGACAAAAACCATCCTCCCCATACCCTAATCCAGGGTGACTCAATTTTAAAAAGAATTTTAGCATGAAACCATTAAAGGCTTTTTATAAGTTTAAACTACACCAACTTTATCTCTCGTATTCACATGTTTATGTATTCTCTTAGAGAATTCTAGTAGATTAAGTAAGCATGGTTTCCCCAAAAGGAACTATGTGGCTGGGATGGATTATATTTCCTTAAACATTTGGTGGCTCTACACTTTGTTTTAAAATTTATCAGGCATTCTGCTGTAGAAATGAATTTATAAATTTTTGGATTTCTTTTGACAACAGTTTCTTATGAACAGGGTCTGTATGATCAGCCTATGGGAATATCTGATAATTGACCATTTTAAATGACACTTTTAACATCTTATCCAAAATGACACATTTCCCCCTTGAGTACTTTTTGAGCTAATGGGGTTCACATCAATCAGTCCTTATTTATCTACATCTATTTTTTCTCCAAAACCTAAGCAGCCATATACCTAATGCATAATGTCTATTTGATCCAAAAATAAATAATTAAAAAGAAAACCCCAAAGAAGTAAACAAAATCAAAGACATCTACCATAATGAGTATCAGTATCTCTTTAAAGTTAAGAGCAAGATATTTTGTTATATAGCTCAAATTAATTGTAGGACATTTTAATTTATAGCTTTTCTATCTGCTAATTCTTTTGGTCACTTCTCTTTTGTCCCCATATTTGTATTTTGTGTTTATCCCCTTTCCAGAAAGCAAATCAATTGCTGCATTATTATTTTCTTTGATTTTCTATTCTTTTTTTTTTTGGGGGGGGTCACTTTTATTTAGTGGCTCATCCACAATAGATTCTATACTATGTTGACCTGCACTAAAACAAACAAACAAAAATGACTTGCTCCCCACTAAAAGAAAAACCAAAAAAAACCAATAGAGCAAAAATAAACCAACCTACCACATTTCTTTTCCTGTGGTCTCTAAAAAGTACCTTGCTGTAGCCATATTTTAAATTCCATAAACATACCTTAAATATATATTTTGTCATGTGATCGAAATATGAAGTTCTTTTGTTACTACTACTTGGTCAATCTCCAATTTTAAATTTAATTCTTAATTAACATTCTTATTCAAATTTGGATTTTCTACTTAAGGGCATTCTCTTTTGCCATTTTTCTTGAGTTCCTTCTGTGTATGGATAAAAGACAAGAATTTGACTCCATAAAAAAAGCTCCAGGAAGATTTTCATTTAATTCAAGATTACCAAAAAGTGGTCTTGTTTTATATATTATATATATATAATATATTATAAATAATATATATATATTCATTTATCTATCTATCTATTTATTTATTTATAAAATGGGTTAGCATGACCAAAAAAAAAAAAAAAAAATCCCCCCAACAAACAGCAAACTCCTGGTATTTTTCTAGTTGATCTCTCCCCACTCAGTGAAGCTTGCTAGTCAGCTGCTGGGACCATTCTCAAAGGCTTTCCAACTGGAGATAACCTGTCAGAATTTAGGTGGTACAGACGTTAATAATTTAGGATTGTCCACACACCACAATGAATTTTGGAAGTAGAATGAGGAGGAGAGAGAAGGTAGACTGGTAATGTATCCCAGAGTAAGGGAATGATAAAGCCCAAGTTTAGCAATGGTAACCCATGGTTTCCTTTCACCCCCCTCCCAAAAGGGAGGTATCTATTAAAATTAATTAGTACTCCATATGGCATTTGTAAACAACAATTTCATAAGATACAAAGGCATAAGTGAAACATTCCAATTAGAGGGACTACTTGTGCTAGGGTCATTTGAAGCATTGAATAAGTTTTTATCTAGGTAGCACTAAATATGGAATATTGGATTTCGAGTTAGGTAGATTTGAGCTTAAATTTCTGCCTTTGATTCTATAGGGTGTGTTGTGTGTGTGTGTGTGTGTGTGTGTGTGTGTGAGACAGTGGGCAAAGTTTTTAACATTTTTGTGTCTCACTTTCTTCATCTATAAAATGAGGGACAGTATTTCCACCTACCTCACAGGATATTGTAAGGGTGAAATGATAAAGCATAGATAAAGTGCTTTCCAAATCTCTAAATAGTAGCTATTAGTAGTTGTTGTATGTTTCCACTAATGTGCTCAGCACTGTTATTTGGCAATTGTCATCCAAATCTAAGATTTCTTAAATATTTTAATAGTTCATATTTATATACTCAGAAAAGACAAAACCTAAATATACGGAAAGGTTGATGAAAATTGAGGAGATTTTTTACTTCTACTGTCCACTAAATATTACTCAAGTACCTAGGTGGTCCAAAAGCAAGGAAACATTTGTTGGTTAAAAAACATTCAATAAATGGTAATGATCATTATAAGAGGAGAAAAATTGTATGCTAACATAGTCCAAGAAATCATGATGTGTATTGGGAAATATCAAACTTTTTATGAGGGTATAATATTCATTCTAAAAAAAGATAAAAAGTATCTGTTATTTTTAGGGAAAAAATCTAATTTCCATCCAATCAGAAAACAGAACTTTATGGTCACCATTCAAGGTTGTGACTATGTTCACTGTATAAAATCTACTTAAACTTGCCCATAATATTTGGTGTCACCATACTTGCTATTGAACATGAGCTTTGGACACCTGAAAGTATTTTTTAAAGCAACTAGTCAAAATTGAAATTTTCTCCTTTCTATAGGAGATGATAGAGATAATTAACTTCCAGAGGGCTAGAATAAAGTAGCATTTACTTAGTCCTTTAAGGTTTGCAAAGTATTTTATAAATATTATCTTATTTTATCCTTAAAACAACCTCAGGAGACAATATTATCCCCACTTAAGAGATGAGAAAACTGAAGTACAAAGAGGGAAAATGACTTGCCAAGAGTAGTATTGCTAGTATCTGAGATAGGATTTTAATTCAGATCTTTTTTACCTCAGGTCCATAGATCTATCCATAGTGGCACTTAAGTGCCATAATAATAATCTAAGAAAGTTTTGTCCAGTTTTAAAAATGTTTTTTCTTAATATGTATTTTTAAATATTCATATGTCTTTTCATTCCCTGGCTTTCAACTTTAAAACAGGCAGATTCTAATACCTCGTTTAATTTGAATTCTTTTGAGCAGTCAGAATAAGATTGAGGTAAAAAACAAAAAAAACAAAAACAAACAAAAAAACAAAACAAAAAACAAACAGTTTAATTTTCTAATTTTAAGTAGCTGATAAAGGCAGTTGCATGATTTGTGGCTAGTGGTACCCTCCCCACCTTTCCACCACAGCTCCCTTCCATAAAGGCTTACTTTAGCAGGAACTCAAATGTATTACTTTTAGTCTTTTAATCATTTACCAAATAAGAAAAAGTTAAGTTGATGTAAAATTATAAATGAAACAAAATATGAACTGTGGCTTTCATGTTGATGTCCTAATGGATGTTTTCATCCATCCATCACTCTTTTGATTCTTAATTCTTAAGGGAATTTGATTAATCTCTAAATTCTTAAGGGAATATTTAAGGATTTCTAGTTTACTTGTTTTCAAAACTTTCAGAACTCTTGCATCATAGCAGCATACTTTCTCACAGTGGAAGAATGCCTTTGAGAGTCCATACCCTTTCTTAAACATCTGCTCTGCAGATGAGAAATACAGCATTCTTTTCCTCCCCTCACCCTTGCTATTTGGAACATTGTTTTACATGCCATTCAACCTGGGTGACCCTAATGTATCTCTCCTTGTTATAGTGTCAGGTTGCTTAAGATTGAATTTTAACAACTGATTTTTTTTAAAAAAAGATTGGAAACAATATAAATGAGAACAGCAGAGGCATTTCACCGTAATTAATAAGAACACTGGTTCACAGTTTGTCTCTTACATATACTAGTTGTGGAAACATGGGGAAATCAATTAACCTCTCGATGCCCCAGAATATTCTCTAAGATCGATCTTGATCAATCCACATTGAATGTTTTTAAATCCCAGGTCCAGACTAACAATAATAAATATTGTCACATAGCTTTTAGACTCAAAACCAGAGCTTTAACCTCTCTTCTACTTATTTCAAACTGGCATATCTTCTGAAGGAAACTGACTCTCCAATTTCAGCATATGTTCTTCCTTGAAATAAAAAGGGGAAAGACTAATAGTTACTTTGTCAAAAAAAAACTGAGTTTAAGTTTTGGATACTCTATTTATTAGAATTATGACTGGATAAATAATTTTATTTTGTGAATCTCATTTTCTTTTCTTTTTTGAATGAGAATGATAATATTTTTAGTATCTACATGGATGGAAATATGTCATGGTGGCTAGAGACCCACTCTCAGAATCTCTGCATGACTTTTTTTATAGAGGCAAGTAGGTGATTTAAGTGGAAAGAGTAATAAGCTCAGCCTTAGGAAGACTTGCATCCTGCCTTAGACACTTAATAGCTGTGGGAACCTGAACAAATCATCATACCTTTGTCGTTTGTAATTGCCTTATTTTAAACAGATGAAATTTGAGTCAGTGGCCTTTAAGTTCTCTTCCAACTATAAATCTATGATTTTATTATCTACAAACTTGGGTTCAAGTACCTCCTCTGAAACATACTGATCCTGGGCAAGTCTATCAACCTTTTAGTGCCCCATATTTAAGAACTATAACATCAAATGTCCCCTCCAGCCAGTGAAATAACACATATGGACCACCAACATTGAAACACTATTTTGAGGAAAACCCCTTTTAAATCTTAATACACAATATCTACACTCCTTTTCTGTTGTATGCTTACAAATAGATTTATAGTATCTGGATGAAATAATTAGGTATTTATAACTAAATACATTTCAATTAATCAGTGGAGAAAGTAAGTAGCTATGTATATATGAAATAGCTTATGTGAGGATAGTCCCCAGGGGCCTTCTTCAAAAGTTCATTTGGAATGGAGGATTTATATATTAGTCTTTGAAAGGCAGAAATAAAAGTCAGGTGTCTGGAAATAATCAAGATATCTGTTGTTCTAGAGTAACATTGCAACCTACAACTATGGCTTTATTCAGATTTAAATGTAATTAAGAACATAGTTAAGGGTAATATGTGATTTGTTAAGTCAATATGTGATTTACAGGGATCCTTATTATTGATTTAATGAATCCTGATTAATGTTTAGTTGTGTCCAACTCCATGACCTCATTTGGGTTATTTCCTTCTCTAGCTCATTTTATAGATGAAGAACCTAAAGTAAATATGACTAAGTGACTTGCCTAAGATCACCTAGCAAGTAAATGTCTGCAGCCACATTTGAACTCCTGAAGATGAGTCTTCCTGAATCCAGGCCAGGCACTCTATCTGGCACCATTTAGCTGCTCCCATTTGAGTTTGTTATCACTATTACTAGGTACTAATTTGGAGCAAAGAGGCAATAGATTAGATTTGTGAGATCTGGGGTGCATCGAAGAGCAAATGACAAGAACATTTTGAATCTCCAGCTTGAGAATTTGGTATTGAGCCCAAAGGCAATTTGAGGTAGAGATCTGGGAAAGTGACATGGGGTGGTATCTATGGAAAGGTCTTATTTATTAGCTTCATTTTACATGGAACAGCTAAAAAACTAAAAAGAATTTCAAGAGGAAGTCTCTGGTATTAGGAGCAGAAGAGAATGTGAGGATTAGAGTAGATAGATACAGTTAAGGCAAAAACATTTATTAAGCATAACTGTCAAGCACTGTGCCAAGAACTAAAGATATGAATAAGCAAAAGAAAGTCTCTTCCCTAAAGGAATTTATAATCTAATGGAACTGAAAAGGATACTGAAAAGCAAGGGTTGGAGGAGTAGGGGTGGTATACAGGAAAGTCACAAGTACATCCAGGGAGGAACTCACTAATATGGGAGAAGGAAGCTATAGGTATTTGTAGAGGAATGTTCCAGAATGAAAAAAACTCCAAATAGTGCAGGAAATTCCAAAAGTGAGAAAACAATTGAGGAATGGAAATGCAGTCCAGAGAGTTACAAACAAAAGTGGGCATGGGGGAGAATGAGTTAAATATGATGTCTAGAAATAGAAATCATAATTTGATGATTAGCTATATGTTGAGGTTTAAAAAAAAAAGAATTAGAATAGTTGAGTAAAGGAGATGCTATTTCAAAGTCCATGTAATTCTATACTATCCCTTAAAAACAATTATTTTGTCCCTTCTGAGTTGCCAAATTTGTGTGATTTGTTATTCAATTAGCAATAATTTTATTTTTATTTTATTTTCATAATGATTCACAAATATACTGTATTGATAACTTAAAGAAAACAGCACTAAAGGGAAAAAAAGGAGTTCTGCTTTTTGATATTTTAAAGGTCTAAATATTGGATTATCATGATATATTAAAGAGTTAAGGTTTTTGTCCAAGGACATACTTCTAATCTAAGGTAGAAAATTGAAAGTGATGCATTGGTCCCATTCAAATGACATTAAAAAAACAAAAAAACCCTGCAAACTTTTAAATGACTATATCTGCTGTCAATAGCCACAAGGCTGCTCCAGTCAGCTTTGTCTTTACAGGGCAAGGATGTCAAATTATAAATCTTTATGGTTTCATAGAAGTGTTTATTTTCATTTAAATGTTCTACTTACTTGTACATTCAAGTACATTTATATCATGTAAATTATCCATTTGTATAAAAGAATTTCCACTGAGAAATAACTTGTATTATGTTATGAATATTAAGCAATTTAACAATTGTGTCAGGACTGGAAACTTACAGAAACCTTTACAGGTGACTTATCAATTTAGGACAGATTGATAGTCACATCATTATTACATTAATAGACAAGTAATGGCATGACGGTCTATGAGTACTGATGTCCTTTGTTGAGTGAAACTTCAGTCATTTGATGAAAACTGTGTGCATGATATACAAAGTTGTATCTATTTCCAAATATATGGATATTTAACATAATGTAGACAAAATGTTGAGATTGAACTTTTCACTTTTCATTGGGATGTTTAGCATTATATAGACATTCCATGTCTTTTCATTCACAAATTTATTTTTAGGTCTAGTTATCTCTGAATACTAGAAATTGAAAATCAGAAGTATTTAGTCTTGGCCTTGTCATTAATTAGGTATATGAGAAACACTCTTGGCTTCAACTTTTTGGGAAGAGAGCAGTTAGCTGGAATTAGGTGGGAGGGAATCAGAGGGAAGAAAGGTATGTACTTGGTAAAATGAATGGAAAGAGTGGTCTCCTTTATAAAGAGGCAAACTGAAGACTTCTAAGCTGCCAGAATAACTCAGGGGTTCCCCCATCCTTCCTGGTCTTCTTAGCTTTGCTCCTGTGTCTGGATGGCTTGGATTCCATAGTTACTGCAGTTTCCTCATGGCCCTCTTGGCCCCTGAGGGGGATTTTACTTGTCTTTTCCTGATCTTCATCCACTTCTGGACATTTTCTGCTTCTTCTGCAGCATCTGGTCAGCCCACAGCGGCAGCAGCTGCACGTCAGGAGGGACACCAGCCCATCCCAGGGCTTAAGGGAGCGCATCCACAAGGGCAAGAAGTCCCAAGTTTTCAGAGTGTGAGGGAGAACTTGAGGGCAGTGGGCTTGGAGGACACAAATCCACAGAATCACCAGCAACAGAAATGGGAAAGGTGCCCCTACACCCACCAGCACAGTCCAATCTGCCAGGGAAAGCCCAAGCACTGCCACTGGGGCTAGGAAAAAAGCAGATGATCAGGATTAAGATCTAGGAAATATAGACTTTGGACTAAATGATTTCTAAGCTCATAGAATCACATGAAGAGCTGGAAGCAGTTTGAGAAAAAGTCCAACTCTTTGATTTTATAAATGAAAAAACTCACTCATAAAATATAAGAAATATTCTTTATCTGAGAAAGATAGTAAAAGTTAGACTTGAATGTAATTCAAAATGAGAGAAGTTAAATGACTTCCAAGGCCAAAATCTCAAAGTTAAAAAGTGAGAGGTGGGATTTGAACCAACGTTCTGACTATTAATATTGTATTTACTTTTCTGTGTGCATAGAAAACAGATACTCTCTCATTTCTGACTTTATAATTTCTATACATACTATGTACTTAACAAATAATTATGGAATTAATAATAAATGAAGTATATTTGACTAGGAGTAGAATATAAGTTCCTTGAGGGCAGGAAATGTTTTAATTTTTATTTTTGAATTCTAAAGAACTATTATAGTGTCCTAAAAAAATAGATACCTAATAAGACTTAGTGGGATAGCTGGAATTGAATACTAGGGATAAGAAATTTCATGGTTAGAGGAGAGGATGAGGGAAGGCAAAGTTTCAGAAGCTCCCTAGAACTTTATAAAACTTAAAGGTTTGTAATCAAAATGAGTTATTTTTAGGACAGACTGCTTGTATGTTTTTATAATCTTTATCTTGTGAACAGATTATTCAGATCACAATTTAGCACCAGCATGTGTACAATATGAACTTTGCTCTGATATTGCTTTAATTTGTCCTGTAGCCTCTTAAATTAACATTTGTTGTTGTTGTTAAGTCAATTTTTCAGTCTTGTCTGACTTTTTGGAACCCCATTTTGGAGATTTCCTGGAAAAAATACTGAATTAGCTTTTACAGATAAGGAAATTGAAGCAAACAAGGTTAAGTGACTTGCTTAGGGTCACTTAAGCAGTAAGTATCTGGGGTCAGATTTAAACTCAAGAAATGAAGTTTTCTTGTTTCCAGGCCTGACATTGTTTCCACTGTGCCATGTAGTTGTACAAATTAGCATTTAACATTTAAAGTTTTATGGTATAAAATATTAAATCATTAGTTATAATAATATTTTGAGATCTCCTGATGTTTCTGATATCCACTACTTAATGGTTTTGTACTAAAGGGTTGGTCCATTATTTAAAAAAAAAAAAAAAAATCAATGCAGTTTTATAGATTCTATTTTCTTCTATTTCCTTACTAGCATTTTAAAACAACAGCCCAGCAGCACTCTAAAACAATAAACTCAAAAGTATTGCTGATATGAACTGATGCAATTGAGTGACTCAAGGGTGCTACAAAGAGTGTTAACATCCTGATCACATAACAACTCCTCAAAAGGAGGTGATGGAAGTTCATTTCTTGCTTTTCTATTTTTGATTTCTTGTGTTTATTCTATAATTTAAGTCCAGTGAACCACATATCTTGTTATTATAGATTATCATCAACAGCTTAAGCAGGCATCCACCTTGAGTACCTGATTGTTACAAAATAGTCCCTGTGAGAATTTGGAACTCTTCCACAAAACAAAGCTAGGCAGGTATCTATGATGCTGGGTCTCTAGCAGTTTCTGGGGAATGGTTCCTTCCTTCTGTTTTGAAAGCATAAAAAATTCAGGGTTACTTGCAGAAGTTGGGAAGAGCTCACTGTGATAGGCCAACCTCAGCTCTAAGGAATGGTTATTGAAAATCTAGCTTCTTTCCTTTGATTTTGAAAAAAAAGAGTGAAGTTCTTTCATTATATTATAGATGAAAATTGTGGCATAATTATATTTAGCATTTATCTAGTGCTTCAAGGTTCATTTTGTAAATATCTTATTTTGTCCTCCTAACAATTGTGGGAAGTAGCTGCTATTCAATGGATGAGTAAACTGAGGCAGAGAGAGATTAAGTTATTTTACAGGGTAATACATCTGGCAGCTATCTGAGAATGGAGTGAATTCAAGTCTTCCTAATACTAGATCCAGCATTTTATCTACTTTACTCCCTAGCTGCATCCTATCTAGATCAATGAATCAATAAAATAGCAAGCAATTATTAAGTGTCTGCTATGTGCTAGACATTGCGTGAGGTACTGGGAATATGAAGACAGTAAATAAAACAACCTCTGCTTTTGGGTAGTAGACATTTTAATGGAATATATGGAATACATATGGGGAAAAGGGAGAGAAAGCCCATTTTGTGATTATTTTGCAAGGGTTACATCATCTTCACTAAACATTTAAAACTATATAAAGTAAATTAACTCTTCAGAATGTTTTCTAACTGCAGATGAAAAATATGACTGCTATGAATTAAGCTGCAAAAAGCCTATTTGTTCATTTTTTTATTTGTCCCTTCTTTTCTGCTTTTAAAAATACTTTATTCAAACCCAAAGCTGTATTTGGGAATTTTTATATCTCAATTAATTATCTCAAACTTCCCTGGGAAACTGTGGAGAGGAGGGAAGACAGAGAAATCTCACTCCATTCTATCATCTGGTAACTTCTTATTTTAACTATTATTATTGACAATTAGATGTTCAGCTCTGTTCTCTCTGTTTCAGAAAGACTGTCAGCACCTCAAAATTCAGCACCTTTGAAATCTAGGTTTTGGGGAAAAAAAACTTCAATAACCCTATTCTAATTACGGATATTCTATCACAGTAGGAAGTTGAATTTTTTTTTAATTGATTGATTTGTCAAATCTACTTGTGCAAGAAAATTGCTTGAAATATAAGGACAATAGAAGCTAGCGAAGTATTTGAGGAAGCTGTAATGAAAATACTGCTGTTCCTATTTCCTCAGAAGGTTAGGGCAATTTACTTTGAAACTGATAAAACAAAGCTTTACCTTTGCAATAAGGAGCAAGAGCCTGCCACTCAACAATTATATTGTGAATGATCTTTCTTGTTGAAATGAGTCAGAGAGTCAATTTCAGATTTATATTCAAATAAACACAAAGCATATGTTTAAAACAGAGAAATTTTAGGGGGTTCCTTGGCCCACTGTTGTTATAAAATTAAAAAAAGAAATTTGACAAAAGGAGAAAAATTGTATCTCTTAAGTAGCCTGTAAAACCCCATGAGGTTAAGCTATTACAAAGGCAGATGGTCCTCATTTCACATTCCTAACCTTACTTTTGTTCTTTGTACCCTTCCTGTTCTTTAGGACATTTCACTGGGTGGGTGGCTTATCTTGGAGGATGAAAAGAAAATTTTTAAAAAGGGCTTCTGCAGAATATCAGTAAATTTTGAGGGTTATTTGTTTAAAGAAAATTTATAATTTTGAATGAGTGTTTAGACACTAATATGGAAAGTGTTATTCATTGGTATCATAAATATTAATACAACTAATTTAAAGAACAAAGTAGATCTGAATTTGGGACCGGTAGCTTAATGTTTGAAAATAGTATTTCTTATTAAAATTGTTTCTGTGATTATAAAAATGAATTATTATGGTCTTCTTAGGACACTGAAAACAGACTGCAGATAGTCTAAATCACAGTTTTCCAAGTTTCTGCAATTTCTGCAGTATGTATAAATAAATGCTGAAGGGGGATGGGAGAGACTCAGTTGTTAATTAGTACCAAACAAAATCTTGTATCAGAAGAATCATGAAATCTTTCAGGAAACTGATGAGAGATATGCATAATGGCAGAAAATGAGCAGCTAAAACAAAATTTTTCCTTTGGTTTGTCAGGATTCAATTTTTGGATTGCAATAGAGTGTCAAAACACAAACACACATCTCATTATGAAACTGAGGTAGTAAATTCCTTCAAGTGGAAAAGGACATACTCACAGAAGGCCTCCCTTGCTAATTTCTGTAATCCCATTGATCCAATTAACTCAACCTTCACTATTATTTAGCGGAACAGAAGTTATCTGGAAACCCTAAGAGAAAATCCAACAGTTCTGTTTAACCTCGTTTGAGTGCTTAAAAGTCAAACATGGAATGTGTTGATAGAGAGTTAACCATATAACCACACTCTCATGAATTTCTGGCAATCCCCAAGTCTTGGCAGATTTGCTTTTCTTTCATGATTCCAGTAAATTTTCAGAATTGAGTGGGGAAGGAAGATTGAGTTTGCCAAGTTTAGATCAGTTGAGACAATGTGATTTAAGAGATTATGTAAAATTCTGGCAATGAGGTGTGGGTGGGAACTTGAGAGACCTTAGTCTATAAAAAAGGACTACAATAAATTCATCTCAATTGGATAGGTGTTAGGTTAGAAACCATTGATAAGATCTTTTATATAGTTAATCCATTTATGTCATAGTTTAGGATTTGTGGATTAAAAAAAAATTATTTAGCAAAATAACTCACAAATACATAACATCTAACAATGTTTTTTTTTTCCACAACTCTATCAAGTAATTAGCATATGGGTAATTATCTCCATTTTACCCATGAAGAAATGGAAACTCAGAGAGGTTAAATACCTTGTGCATAGACATATAGCTAGTAAATGTCAGAGTCAGGATCTGAACTCACATCTCAGGACAAATTAAATACCTGTTCTTCTTTTGTTAAGCTGCTTATGAATTAGCCTTTCATAATTATACATATAATTTCATAATTATACCATGAAATGTAATCTTTCCAAGTTAATAAAAGCAAATGTATTAAAATTATATCATTAAGGTAAATTGAGTTTTAAAATGAAAGAAAATGGGGGCAGCTAAGTGGAGCAGTGGATAGCAAGCCAGTCTTGAATTCAGGAGGACCCAAGTTCAAATCTGATCTCAGACACTTAACACTTCCTAGCTGTGTGACCCTGGGCAAGTCACTTAACCCCAGCCTAAAAAATAAATTAATTAATAAATACATAAAATGAAAGAAAATAAAATAAGAATGATGATTTTTTTAAAAACATGGGAAAACATGGATAGATGTCTTATCATAAACTACAGTTACTAGATGTCATGATTATTTTTTCATGTACCAGAAATTTCAATTAGTCCTATCCTAATTTACTAGAATCTTTGATTTAATGAAGCTAATTTTTTTCCAATTTTTTAGGAGGGAGGATAAGATATAAATCATTAAAAAAAACATTTATATGTGCTTAATAAATGTTTATTGACTGACAAAAGTATATATGTATATATGTATATATATACATATATATATGCATACATACAGATATAAAATACTTTTATGTACAAATATGATATATATACACACACACACATATATGAAAGTATATATGTATGTATACATAAAAACAATAAACTTCCAAGGTATTTTTAGGTTCAGTATAGTTTTAGCTCTGGACTTAGAGTACTATACAAAATAAATATTTTCATTCTGCCCCTGCCAACACTTACTGAAGAAATCCAGGGATTTTTTTTTTTTTTTTTTTTAAAAGATTTGATTACATTGAATATACTAAACTCAGGAAGTATGAGGGGATGGATAGAGAATCATGACCTGTGTTCAAGTCCTCTCTAAGGTATACCAGAAGCTAGCAGTGTGAGCACTGACAAATCACTTAACCCCAAAGTGGGTCAGGCAGGTAGTAGAGTGTGTTGAAAAGACAAATTGTCTGTCTCTGTAACAATTTTGTAGGACTGGAGAAAAATTTGAATCATAGAGCCATCAATGAAATCACAGAACTTCTTTCCCTCCACAACCCACCTTGCAAAAGGTACTTACTAAGGCAGTATATTGTGCTAAAATATTTTTTAATAAATTTTAGTGACAAAGGTTATAACAAAAGCAAGAAAATTTTGATTAACTCTTAATAAATTAGAAAATAAGAGTCAATTAGTTAGAACACCCCCAATTTCTCACAATCTGGAATAGAGATTTTCCTCTGATGTAGGGATTTTTTCTTCCTGTGATTGACTGTGAAAAAAAAATTCATTGAATTAGAGAATTATAATATTCCTAGAAAAGAAAGTATTCTTAAGAAAAGCCTAAACTCTAATTTTTGTCATTTTTTGAACTTAGAGCTGATATAATAGTTTAATAGCACTATGATGATAGATTGAGAGATTTGTTGTAAGATATTATAGAACAAATAAATGAATTCTATAAGATTCTCTCTATGGTACTTATAAAATGAATATTGTTCCCAATTAGTTAAATTCTAATTTGATACAACTTTTGTTTTTTTCAAGGCTCTCTATTAAGATCTTTCTTCCCTAATTGCTTCACTGTCATTATGCAGTGTTGTTGTTGTCTTTTATGCTCTAAGAGAACCAATTACACAGTGTATTAAATACTAATCTAGGCTCAAAATGTAAAGACGTTCTGATTAGTGTCTAAACAGTAGTTTAAACAATTTGAGAAATGAATGTTAGCAGCTTCTCTTTTCTAGAGGAACCAAGTTTGTCAGTCCAACATTGGCAAGTAACAACCTGAATCTACTTTGTTCTGAGTATATTTGGTATTTTGTTGATTTGGTTAGCCTTGGAGTATTTATAATTAACTAATTACTGTTTTGATAGAGATAATTACATACAGGGGTGACATATTAGCTTTCATAGTTTTTCATTCCCAAATTTTGGTGATGAAAGTATTTGTCTCATTACCTGAACAAAGCCTACTAATCACCTGTTGTCAACAGCTAGAAATGAAGGCAAGGGAAAGAAAGGGAGTAACATGTCTCATTTATGTGTTTCCAGATTGAGAACAGATGGGTTTTAGAGATTATTTAGGCCAACATTCTGATTTTACAGATAAGGAAACCGAGTCTCAGAGAGTTTCAATGATTTGTCCAAAGCCAGCTGCACAAATGCATACTGAAATATTCATCATTTTAAAAATGATACAGGAAAAATAGCCAAGATATAGTAAAGTACTAGTTATGGTGATGGAAGACTTAAGTTTGAGTCTTACCATAATTAGTAGGTGAAAAAAAATTACTCAATGTCTCTTAGACTTTGTTTCTTCCTCTGTAGAGATTATTAGGTGAATAAAGAATTGGAACTGGAGTATAGCTAGATAGACCTGAATTGAAATCCTGATTCATATACTTACCAGCTGTGTGGCCTTGGGCTAAGTATTTAATGTCAATTTTTTCATCTGCAAAATAGGGATCATAATATCACTCATGTTATGAAGATAAGAAGATAATTTTTGATAAGTGTTTTGAAAACCTAAAAAGTTATACAACTGCTAGATATTAATAACTAACATTGTATCTACTATGCATTAGGCACTGTATTAAGTACTTTGATACAATAAATTTAGCTATTGTGAATAATTAGCATTTACTGGACACCTAAAGGTTTTCAAAGTGCTTTATAAATACTGTATCACTTTATCTTCAAAACAACCCTGGGAGATAGGTAATATTATTATCTCTATTTTGATTTGCCAAGAGTCAGGTAGCTAGTAAAGAACTGAGACAGGATTTGAATTCATACCTTCCTATTTCCCTGTCCAGCATCAGAAGAATTCTTAGAAATCACTTAATACCCCTCATTAGACAGATTAAGTCTAAAAATGTCAAATGACTTTCCAAAGGTCATATAGGTAGTAAAAAGTGGAATTATGATTTGAATTCAACTATTGATCATTCAGACTAGACAAAATATATATATATATATATATATATATATATATAGTTTGTACATAACTGTGTCTTATCATCATATGCTTGTCACTTTAGAAATAGAGTTGTACTCTGCTCTCAAATTGGCTAAGATGACAGGAAAAAGATAACAATAAATGTTGTAGGGGATGTGAGAAAATTGGGACACTAATGCATTATAAGTGAAGTTTGAAATGATTCAACCATTCTGGAGAGCAATTTTGAACTATGCTCAAAGGGAATATCCTTTGATTCAGCAATGTCTCTATTGGGTCTGTATCCCAAAGAAATCATAAAAGAGGGGGAAAGGACCTACATCTGTAAAAAATGTTTGTAGCAACCTTTTTATGGGATCAAAGAACTGTAAATTGAGTGGAAGCCCATCAGTAAGTGAATGATTGAATAAATGGCATATGAATGTAATGGAATATTAATGTTCTATAAGAAATGATGAACAGGCTTGTTTCAGAAAAACCTGGAAATATCTACATGAGTTGATTCTTAGTGTAGTGAGCAGAACCAAGAGAACATTATATACAGTGACAACAAGATTATGTGATGATCAGGGGCAGCTAGGTGGCGAAGTGGATAGAGCACCAGCCTTGAATTCAGGAGGACCCGAGTTCAAATTTGGCCTCAGACACTTAACCTAGCTGTGTGACCCTGGGCAAGTCACTTAACCCCAGTGTCAGGGAAAAAAAAAAAAAAAAAAGATTAGGAAAGATTAGGTGATGATCAACTGTGATGGACTTGGCTCTTTCGAATAATGCAGTGATTCAAGGCCATTCTAATAGACTAGGGATGGAAAGTGCCATCAGTACCAGAGAAAGAACTATGGAAACTGAATGTGAATGAAAGCATAGTTTTTTTTACCTTTTGTTATTGTTACTGTGGTTTGCTTTTTTAATTCTCGTGTTTTTTTTTTTTCTTTTGACCTGATTTTTCTTGCACAGAATGACAAATATGAAAATGTTTAAAAGAATTGCACACATTTAATGTAAAAAAAGAAATATAAGTTATAAAATTCTTCATTAACTATGTCTTGTGGTAAGGACTAGGATTAATAAAGAATAATGCTGAGGTAATGATTCAGTTAATTAATTATGGTCATATGTTAGGCCCTTTAGATTTGGAGCCCTAGAACACTGGAAAGTTAGTATATATATGCTTTTAAAATTAAGTTACTATTTCTTTATTTCACTTTAGCCTGATTTCAAACTGAAATGGAAATAGAATGACTTGTTACCAGTAAAACTGAGACTTTGTTGAGGTTTGAGAATCATTTACTATAATTTTTTTAACTACACAAAATTTTTATATTTTTTATACTTTCCAAATAACCTGAACTTTTGAAAGTCCCAAATTTAAAATTATTTCCACTTTAAAGAATTATCATTTCAAAACCTGGCAAGCATCTGAATTTTGGAAACTCAAACCATGACTGGACATTTTAGAAAGAAAGTGTTGAGTACTTAATAGATATTCAGTCTTATTCTTCCTTTGCAGTTTCCAGAATATTGGCCAGCTCTTAGACTGAGCAAATAAATAGGTGTTTCTTTGGCAAATCAGAATGACAAACTGATTCTCATTGGCATATTCAGAGACAATAGTTGCAAATCTTTTGAATATATGTAGGAATATAACACTGATTTGAGACATTCATCTCCATCAATAAGAAGGGAGTGAAGAAAACATAATTCTAGCCCTTTAGGGAACAAATATAAAATTCTGTTTGACTTTTTAAATCACTCTGATAACCTGATGCTTTCTCACCATTCCAGCTACTCTCCTTCAATTGTTCTGTGATCTAGTGACTGACTTCCTTGCTATTCTTTGCACAAAACATTCTATTTCAGATTCCATGCATTTTCACTGTTTGTCCTTCATGTCTGGATATTCTCTCCCTCCTCATCTGTGCCTTCTGGATTCTTTCATGTCTTAGTTAAAATTCTACAGCCCACTTTTTGCCAGAAGCCATTCTGAGTCCTTCTTAATCTTAGTGCCTTGCTTCTGAGAGACACCTTTTTTCTTTATATGTGGGCCTTTGCACATTGTCTCCTTCCATAAGATTGTGAACTGCTTGAAGACAGAGGTCTGTTTTTGCCTTTCTTTGGTACCCTTAGCATTTAACACAGTGCCTGGCACTTAATAAACAACTAATGCTTGTTAATTTAACCATTAGGTTGGTATTAAAGGATAAATACCAGATACTAAATTTATTGTAGCCTTACCCAGGACTAAATTGCAGATAATCCACCGTGTCTCAGTGCATTTGATTGTTTTATTAATAACTGAATCATTGTATCAAACTCCTGACTTGTTAAAAATGTAGACAAAAGCTTACTTGTTTTTCAGAATATTGTTGGGTTTATAGGGATTTAAAAAACTCACACACAAAATGTTGACCGGGCTTTTATCTTGAAAACAATCCCTTGCCTTGGTTAGCTCCAATAACTGTTTCTGCCTTCAAGATCTAAACTAAGTGTTACTATTTCAGTCCTGTTAACCAGGTCCTCATTCTCACAAGCAGGCCTAGGTCAGCAATGGACCTGAATGATCTGTTACAACCAATCTATGAGGAAATTGAGTGAATAAATAAATTACCTGCTACCACCAACCAGATCCAGAGATTTGTTGAATCATATGGTGTCAAACATATTTGACCTTTTCTTCCCAATAGAGACCACACATAATTTAGAGTTGCAAGGTATTTAAGAGACTTAATCCAAACCTTTTTGTTTTACAGAAGTGGAAAACAAAGCCTAGATAGGTTTTAACTTGCATAGATTCACAGAAACAATAAATACCAGAACCAGGATTCAAACCCTGGGCTTCTGATCTAATAATCTTCTCTTCCTTGGCTTTAAAAATTGCCTTCTGGAATTCTAGCTTTCCCACTCCATCAACAACCCATGAATTTTGATGTCCTGTGTGACCCTTCCCTGTGACCAAGTCTATATTCTGGTTTAGACTCATTTAGATTCTCATTGTTCTGTGCCCTCCCTCTTTCCTAGTATTCTTTTCCCCTCAATCCAGTGATCTCATTATCCATTGAGCAGAAGATGTGGGGAAAAGGATACCATATCTAGAGTTCTACCTTATATCACTTCATTTTGCTTCTCATCCTTCCTTTCTTTTCCCCATTCTTGCATAGAAAACCCAATTCCAGCACTGCAGTGAGACTATGACATTCCTATGTAGCAAATAGCTTAAGTAGATACACTAAGTGTAATGCTCCACTACTGCCCACTTGCTCCTAATTTTGATGCCAGTTTGGCAGCCTGCTAGGTATACACATCCAGAGTTCTAGCTTCCCCTCCTCTTTCCTCAGTCCTCTTCCCCTACAGCCTTATAGCTAGGTCATAAGTAGCAAAGAAGAAAGGAGATTTTAGTTAAATGGAATAAGCAGGTTCAAAAAAAGATAAACTATTGAAAGGAGTTGGAAATAACCTCCTTGACAATATACCCTCATGATATAAATGGATCAAAACAATTTCTTTCACTCCAGGATGCATTAACAAGATAAAGTTTTAATTCTGAAAATGCAGCATAAACCTAAAGAATTGAAGAAAAACAATTTAGTGAAGTCATCAAAAACAAAACAGAACAAAATCTTGCCTGTAGGAGAATCATTAATTCCTCCTTATTATCCTATGAGCCAATGAAATAGCCAGTAGTAAAAGAAAGAAAACTTGAGAGAAAATTTCATTGACTCAGGTTTTTTTTCAAGAAATAAAATTTTGTGGAAGGAGGGTTGGGATGGAAAGCGTTACAGTGGAGTATGTACCCTAAAACTGAGATGCAACCAAAGAGTCTCAGGGTACTTCATCCCTTTAACTCCTTATTTTTTGAATTTAATACCTGAAAAGAAGAAACAAAACAAAACAAAAATAAAAACAAAAACCAAAAAACTGATCAATCATGGCAGAGTCCAGCTGAAAGCTACTGTTTTCCTAACTGAGGTAGTTCATTTAGTTTGACTATCTTTAAAGGCTTAGTTCATTTGATCTAAGAATAAAAAAAAACAAAAACAAAAACAAAAACAAAAACCCAAAACATTTAATTTGATTCATTTTCACTGAAGCTGAAATGGATTTGATGGGGTCACCAAGATTTCATTTTTCAGTCTAACTGGTAACAAAAGCTCCTTGAGACCAAAACTAGTTCAGGTTTGTTTGTTTACTCATGTACTTTATTTATTTATCTATCTCCTATCTTGATTTATTTACTCATTTACTTATCATCTACTTACTCATTTTTTTATTTATGTATTCATTTTCACTTCTTCATTTGTATCACTAGTGTCTACGACAGTGTTTTTTTTTTTTTTAATAAACAACAAATATTTAAAAAACAATTATTGAATTGATATTGCATTCAGGACAGTGGGTTATATTAGTTGGTTTCTGAAGTCCCTTCTTACTCTACATCTTTGAACATAAGATTACTTTACTATTCTAATGTGTCCTGGTGGAAGGAAGGTGATATTTATTAGGTTCTGTCAGAACCTCTCAAGCTTAAATAGACTTGGAGTAGGGCCCGTTTATGGACTCTTGTCTGAAGAAGTTCAGCATGGGCAGAGGGTCAGCCATTGGTGATGATTTGGTTTTGTTTGGTTTTTGGTGGGAAGATGGTACATCAGTTCATGAAACCAGTTTTTAAAGTTGCTGGAAGGAATTATGCTTGATATTGAGAGAAGGAATACCTCATAATGGTTGAAATCATAGATTTCTGAAGTATTAAAAAAGACACCAATAACTCTAGGAGTCCAGAACTAGGAAAACAATATTACCTTTATTTTACAGTACAAGGAAGGGCTTCAGAGAAAACAGGTCTGAACAGAACTGAAATACGAAGAGATTGGGACAAGGGAGGGTAGTCTTGGTAGAGCAAATGGCCAAAGCTGTAACCAGAACATTATCTTACAACACCAAAATTTAGAGATTAAAACCATTTAAAATGCTGATTTCAAAAGATTGTTTAATTGCAAATTTTCTTACATTTATATTTTAAAAGCATTTCATTTCTATATAGAAATAACTGATCTTAACAGGAATAGGTAAAATTAGAAGTTATCAGATGGTGCATTTCCTCTATCACATTTGCATTATGGGTCAGGGCTTCTTAAACTTTTTCCACTCATGACTTCTTTCTATCTGATAAAATTTTACATGATCCCAGGTATAAAATAGGTATACAAATCAAACATTTACTGATAATAAATCATAATTTCATGATCCACACATTCAGTTATGATACTCTATATAAGAACCTATGAGAACCACTCTTTAAGATGGTAGGGTCTAGATGAGTACTACCTGGTTTCCTTTGCTCCTACCCAAGATAACTTCCTATCAGCAGCTTGATTATTGCTCAAGGTGATTATGCTAAGAATTCAGTATTCATATCCCAGGGTCTCTCCCCATTGGGCTGAGGTATTATCTTTTCAATTGAAATTCCCTTTTTTTCTTATATTTTCATATTGTTATTTAGTTTAAAAAAATGCATTATGAATGCTTGCCTTTTCTTATTACTTGCCCAGGAAACAAACTTTCTAGTTCTGGCTCTGGGAATGACATGAGCCATAACTTTGAAACAAGAAAAAGTAAGATATGTTTAAGGAATGATGAGTACTATGTGGAATATGAGGTTTGCATAGGAGTAGTGGAAAATAAGCTTGCAAAGAGTATTTTGGGAACAAATTATTCAAGGTTTTGATTCCTTCATTAAGAGTTTAGATTTTTTTGTTCCTATTGGTTTCTATTTCTATTTTTTTTTTTTTTTCTATTTCTATTCTATTAGGGGGTCCTTTAAAGTTTTCAGTAACTATTGTTAGAAGGTCAGTGTAGTGGTAGTATTTAGCATAGGATGGAAAAAAGAGGGGCTGGATATCCTTTTTATTCTATAGAGGACTATAGTTTAGTAGAAATAATTCTGGTTCACTTTCTGTCTCTACATCAGTTTATGATAAGCAAGTCCCAACTTTTTTAAACTATAAAATAATGGAGATGGACTAGAAGATTATACGGTCTATTTAAACAGTGATTCCTTTAGAATAAGCTTTTTAATGGATTAGGCAAAGCAATGCTATTTAGATAATACAGAAAAGCTCTTTCTATTCCTTCTGTCCTAGATCTCCCAGATCTGTGTTATCTCCTATATTAGAATTGGAATCTTAGATGACAAAGACTCTCTTCCCTTTTGTTTTTATTTCCTAACACATCAATGAAGAACATAGCACAGCACAGTTCTTGGCACAATGAGAATACTTTATAAAAGTTTATTCTTTCATTCATCTTCCCTTCATCTCCTCTTGTCTCTTTTTTTCTCTCTCTCCTTCCCTCCCTCCCCCTCTCCTTTTCTCCTTCCTTCCTCCCTCTCTCCCTCCCTCCTTCCCTCCCTCCCTCCTTCCTTCCCTCCTTCCCTCCCTCCCTCCCTCCTTCCTTCCCTCCCTCCCTCCTTCCTTCCCTCCCTCTTTCCCTCCTTCCTTCCTTCCTTCCTTCCTTCCTTCCTTCCTTCCTTCCTTCCTTCCTTCCTTCCTTCCTTCCTTCCTTCCTT
Source organism: Sminthopsis crassicaudata (assembly GCF_048593235.1). Taxonomy (NCBI): domain Eukaryota; kingdom Metazoa; phylum Chordata; class Mammalia; order Dasyuromorphia; family Dasyuridae; genus Sminthopsis; species Sminthopsis crassicaudata. Next base: position 418,373,858 of record NC_133619.1, read on the forward strand.
CCTTCCTTCCTTCCTTCCTTCCTTCCTTCCTTCCTTCCTTCCTTCCTTCCTTCCTTCCTTCCTTCCTTCTTCTTCTTCCTTCAATTCTTCAACTTCGTCTTAGAAGCAGCATATGTAAATGTTATATAGGCATAAAGGACAATATTTATTTATATCATTATCTAACAATCTCACTTGATCCTCATTTCAACCCTATTAGAAAAAAATCAAATTTCTTTCTATCTTGTGGGACTCTGAATAAGTTTCCTTTTTTCACCTTGAAATTGTATATTGCCTACCTGTGATTTATAAGTAATTAGTCCATCAGACTAGTCTGCCTAATTAATACTTTGTCACTTGACAGACATTAAATAACCATAATTATTTTAGCAGATAGACCAGACATATGGTTAGTGCTGTTAAGGGAATAATTATTGTCCCAGAGCATTTTCATAACTGGCATCCTATCTTTTCAGCTGGACATAATTTTATATCTTTTGTTAAAGCATTAAGTAACAGTGAAGAAGACTTTAGGATGGGATGAAGAGAAATTTTGGACTCTAAGTTACTTTTAAATATGCTTTTGTCTATAGTTAATTATACTGTATGTCAGTCTAGTATCACCTATGATATTATTTCTTTCTTGGCTGTCCTGGATATTGACACTTTCTTACATTTATAATATATATGAACTATTGAGTAACTTCTATTAGTGATTCATAAGTTCAAGCTGTCTGTATCTTATGGAAGTTTCTCTTTTCTCACTGGTTTTTTTTTTTACAAAAATTGTGTAAATTTTTGTAGAGGACCAGTATACCTTGAGGTCAAATATCAGTAGTCATGATTCTTATGAATTGTTATGAATTAAGTGAGTTGAATAGTTCCCAAGATGTCAGAAAATGATAGGTAGACTGAGTACTGTATATTTTTTGTCTCCATATATGAATTTGTTCGCACTGATAAGCCAGCTTGGAATGCAATGTGACACACCAGGAAGAACCTTGGCTCTGGAACCAGAGGATCTGAATTCAAATACTGCCCTGATTCTATCTGTGTGACTCTAAACAAATTAATTAATAACTCTGGGTATCAAATTCAACATCAGTCAAATAAAAAGATTGGGCATATGAGGACCTTTTGAATTCTAGATTTATGATTTATGATCAATGTGTTGTATCACTTTGCTGCATATATATACTGGGATAGAAAAAAATTAATCAATATATGTATGTGTGTATATATATATATATATATATATATATATATATATATATGTATGTAAGATTTAGTTAAAATGCACCAAAACTTTTGGGACTTTGCACTCATATGTGTGCATGTCCCCATGTGCACAAATCAAACAAAATCACAAAGCATTATAACTTGAATTTTTAAAAACATAACTATTCAAAAACACAAAGAGCATCCTCTAAGATAAGCTGAGACTTCAAACACAAAAGACTATGTTCTTTCTGAGAACTGAATTCTGATATTCCCTCTGATTTTCTTAGTCTTTCACTTCCCACAATTAGCAAATAGGTTTGGCATGGTCAGTACGGCATGAAACATCTACTTAAGAGTTCCAAAAACTCTGAGTGCATATCATATAAAAATACATGCTAAATTGTATAGCCATCTTAGGAAACAGAACTAATATTGAAGTCTTTTTACATCATGATAATTTCTGGAAATACCTTCCATATTTTCATTCTCCATAACCCCTTTTCTGAATTGAACAGTCCTTTTCCATAAAGAAAAAATAGCACAACTCAATATAAATACCTTTTATAAAGTATCCCCCTATCTATGTCCTTATTTTATTCATTATTTTAGATTGTTTGCTTTTCATTTATTCAGACTTCAATTTTCTTTTAGCTTATGATGATATGGGTACTGTGAATACTGTTTAGGTTCTGCTAATTTCACTCTGTATCAATTCCTGTGCTCTGAATTTTATCATTTTTTTTTTCTGCTCATTAATGCTCTATTAATTTAGAGCCTATTCCTCAAATCAATGAAAATCCATCATACTTCTATTTGTTATTTCAAAAAGGTATTATTTTGGCAAATATATGATATGTGATATAAATGACACAAGGAGACAGAAAATGTTTTTTAAGGAAAAGATACAAGTATGAAGGCTCAGGGGTAATGGATCCCTAGAAACCAATCTTCCTTTTCTTACACTAAATTAGAAAACACATTTCTGTAAACAAGACTCCCCACTCCACTTATAAAAAATATAATGATATAATTTGAAAGGTATAATGGTGTATATACATATATATGAATATAATAATACTAAGTATTTGGCTACGAAAGAACACATTCAATGGTGTGTCAGTCTTTTTAGAGAGGCAAGTAAAACTAGCTGAATGATATGTATTTATTTTTCATCAGTATTCACTCTTTTAATGTATACTTTATCAATGTCAATAGATTTGGTATTTCTCTTTCCCTCTGAGACCAGAAGGGTGCTTTTGGGCTCAGTGGATTCCTTCTTGAGAGCCAAGAATAATGAATAACTTTGAATGCCTATGTAGAAGACCAACTGTTGTAAGCAACATCTCCCAGGGTGGGTCATGGTCTTTTCAATGCCCCCAGCCTAGTTATTCATGTATATGCTCTCTTGCTCTCTCTTTCATATTACTTTATCTTGTTCTTATAGTATATTGATATTACACTTTAAATATAATTATTTGTGCATTCATCTTAGGCTCTCTTATTTGACTGTTCTTGAGGTCAATGTCTATGTCTTGTTCTTAATCCACCACAATGTAGCACTTTGCAAATTCTAGGTGCTCTGTAGCTATTTATAGAGGTGATCAATCAATTAAAATGCTTTTTTATGTATCAGTTGTTCAAGTGGTATAAAAGATATGCAGACTATTCAGATGAAGGAAGAGGGCAAAAGAAGAAAAAAGCTCTGTTGTCTAATATTTGCAAAAAAGACACTAAGATCATCCACTGTATCTCAGTGGTTCTGAATTTTGTCTTGCCTGGACTTCAATGTCTGTGGAAGAAAAGGTGAGTCTGATGACTTTCTATAACTCTGCCTCATTTAAACCCAATTCACATATGATGCCATTGATTCTCTTTGAAACAAAGGACCAGCAACTAAATGTAAAGCATTGTGCTAGGTGGTAAGGATTTAAAGACAAAACTGAAAAGCAGCTGATGAAATGTTGTCCTGCTATTAAAGAGCCCCCAGTTTAGTGGGGAAATATGGCATACACCTGGACAAATAAACGATAATGCTTATTGGGGAATATTAGTAAAAGTTTTCAGTAGGAGGTGGTACATGCGTTGAGTCTTAAAGGTGGGAAAGGATTCCAAGAAATTCGGATGAAGAGGAACTAAGAATTGCGAGAGGATGAATAGTAATCATAAGTTTAAAATGCTAGAAACAAGTAAAAACTGACTCATGGTCCATAAAATTCATTAAAGTATTATTCATAGGATCTTAGAACCACAGTATGTTTGGACCTCAGAATTTGAGGATTTTAAGGTTGGATGGGATCTTTAAGACGGCATCTACTCTAGTCCCTTCCCTTTGGTTAAATGAATGTTAAGTTAGAGAAGACAGATCACTAATTATCAATTCTAAGATTTGATCTATGAGATTATTGAATTTTAATTGATGCCTAATTATAATTTCTACTGCTTTCTAAGGATGTGGTAAACAAGTTCTCAGCACCACCCTTGTATTTGACAGTCCCAATTCCTTTGAGCATTTCAGAATAAAGATGCTATATAAACACAGATATAAGTCTGTCCAGTGTCTGTCTTTGCTTCCACTAATGATGTATTTTTCAAAACCCATCTGAGAAGCTTTCAACAAGAGGAAGAAAGAAGACTATGATTAGTGTGCTCAACAAAGCATCAAGCAATTACTTTCCTTGTAAAATTCCTCTACTCAGTTTTTAAAAGGCCTTGGTCTTTATCACTCCTATGAAACTGGATGGAAAATAGGGACAAGAAGAATGGGATTATTTCATGACCTGGTTTACAAACTTCATCAGATATATTTGTCTAACAACAACAACAACAACAACAACAAAAGATTTCACATGGGAAAAAAAGACAGGTATAATATTTGAAAGAATTTCAAAAACAACTATGTAAGGAGACAGACAGCTTCTGGATTACTAAAGCTCTAAACAATGTGTCTCTTAGAGAAAATGCAGGAAACACAGTTTAGGAGTCCATGGTTCAGACTTGTTTTAATTCTTTAAAAAATTCTCTAACAGGATGCATGTGGAATGGAATTGTGCTTTTCATTTATATACAAAATCCTTTAGGATCTTCTAACTGGTGCCAAATTTACAAAAATATGAAGAAGAAGCTACAGTACAAAGTAAACACTGAATGAAAAAATGTCTGGAAATTCTCACAATGCCTTAGAAGAAATTAGACATGGGGTTTAGTTCCTGATGCCTACCTCCCAAGGATGGAAGGAGGTCAATTTAGACAAGTTGTCCCAAGCTATGTTTAAATAGAGATGCAAACTGTGATTTCTTTGATATCACAAAGGATATGGGTGAGAAAACTCCTTCTGTTAATATAGCTACCTTTTCTGCTTGAGGAGCTGGACTTAAAATCAAGTCTTTCAGATTCTGAAGCTAAATTTCTATCCATTCTATGGTTTTTTTAGGTTATATTCTATCATCTTTTTCTTCTTCAATTCTGGTGAATGCTATTTATGGTCCCGGAAGCACCAGAAGTCACAGCTAGTAGTAATCTGGTAAATACATACATACATACATACATACATACATACATATATATATATATATATATATATATATATATATATATATATATATATATATATACATATATATATATATATATATATATACATATATATATATAAAGATGAATGTTAGAGGGGCAGCAATGTGTCACAGTGGATAGAGCACTGGTCCTGGAGTGAGGACAGCCTCAGTTCAAATGTGCCCTCAGACACTTACTAGCTGTGTGACCCTGGGCAAGTTACTTAACCCTGAATGCCTTCAAAAATTCAGCTTTGGAAAATTTATGACATATGTTTAAGTTTAATCTTCATTAATATTTTCTTCATAATTTTCTGAAGTCTAAACTATCAATAAAATAAAGCACACTCTGATTTATAGAATTTGTTGATATCTAACTTATAAATGCTCACACTGAAAATTTAAAATTTGGCTCTTATGAACCACTATCACCTGGTTCCAATTTACTCCTGTTCCAACCTTGGACTAAAACTTCCTGAAAGACTTTTGTTCCTCTCAATGATGAAGTAAAAGAGGAGAGTTAGAAACTTTGGAATGGAAGCTGCTGATGATTTTCTCTTTTTAATCCCAATCAATCCCTTTATTTCATTTACTCCATTTACTCCTACTGCTTAACCTACTCATTGTATGTACAGACCAGTTTGATTCAAGATATAACTAGCCTTGATCTCTTTCTGTGACTTCCTTAAATTTCCCTGTAGTCAGCCACTCATTTTCATCCTGTGGCTGAAAGCCATGGTACTTTGGAAGTATCCCAGAGGTACTTCCTCCACATAGCTTGAGGTGATAACTTACTTTCTCTGCTGCCAAATTGTACCACAATGCACTACCCTTCCTAAAACACATTATTCTATAATTATCATAGGGATTAAAGGCATTCTTAAGTCTCAAAGTATAAAGAGTAATTTTATCCAATGAATTTAAGCTACAGCATAGAGGTTACTTAATGCTCTCTCATAGATGCATTTGGTTTAGAGGAACAGACATTATAAAGGTCCATTTTTATAACACTCATGGGATAGAAGATATTGATAATCATTGATATTCAGTCTCCTTAAGACCTGACAGAATTTTAGTGACATACTCAAGAGCAGTATGCCATCCTTAGCACTAACCAGTCTTTTATAAGTGGGGGAGAGAAAGAATGCTCCATGATACCATGATAAGATCTGGAATTTCAAAAAATATATATTTTTTGGTTTTGGTTCTGTGTTCATAGATAATGCCCAGAATGCTGACATTTTGTTTTAAATTTGCCTCTTTTTACTATAATGTGAGAAATGTTTTGCAAGACTACACTACATGTTAGTATTATCAGCCTTTGTCTTGAAACAAGTTATATCCACATCCACAGCTCCTGACTACTTTTGGTAGAATCAGTGAAATGATGCAACCTAAAGTCATATTTTTTTTTCCCTTTACCTCCTACACAATTCAGCATAAGGTTAGTCTGTCTGAACAAATGTACTGTGAAATTTACTGACAGTTTTCTAAAAATAATTTCCTAGGCCTGTCCTGCAATTTCTTTCTAATCTGAGATTAAACATACCATTTACAAAAGGAAACATCTCATAATCAAGGCTTTATGTTCAAAAGATCCATGTTTTTTTTCTTCTTAGAACAAGGACTGTTAACCAGTCATTGACAACAGGGAGAAGGCTATGATCCTTTTGAGTGAAGACAATAAATGAATATTTTCCTGCAGCTGATTCCTTTTACTGCTATATTTTCTAATTTCCATTTCCTATGAGAGTTTATTTTAAAATCTTCTTAATTATTTGTTGTTGTCATTCAGTTGTTTTAAGTCATGTCCAATTTTATGACTCCATTTGGGGTTTTCTTGGCAAAGATATTGCTGTTTTCTTCTCCAACTCATTTTACAGAAGAGGAAATTGAGGCAAATAGGGTTAAGCTTATAGTCAATTAGCAAGTATCTGAGGCCAAATTTGAACTCATGAAAATGAGTCTCCCTGATTTTAGACCTGTACCACCTAACTGCTTTTTAATTTTAAAGACCATCTATAAGCATTCTTTAACATAACCTCCCCCATTTAATATAGGGAAAAAATCTCCACTACCATTAACACTTTTAACATTTTCTGAATATATGATTTTGGGCTGGGCCCTTTCAGTCTTTCTGTTCACATGAGAAATAATTCATAATTCTGCCTACTTATAAAAAGGCACACACACACACACACACACGAAAAACAAAATGGACTTTCTGAAAAAAAAAAAAAAAAAAAAAGATAAGACAACTTTTAACTCTTTTGACAAACATCTGTTTCCTATGTTGTAGTTGTCATTTATTCTTCTTAAATTACCATTATAAAATACTTTTTCTCTAGTTTAATTTTCTTTTCTTTTGGTCTCTGAATTCTATCCCCTATCAAAACTCATGGGGGCATTACATTATTATATTTTAAAATAAAAAAAAGTCTTTTATTTTTCAAAGTATGTGAAAATGTTTTTCAATATTTGTCCTTGAAAAACCTTGTATTCCAAATTTTTTCTCTCCCTTCTTCCCTCCTTCCTCCCTTAGAAAGCAAGCTATCTAAACATAGGCAATTCTTCTAAACATATTTCCACATTTATCAAGCTGACAAGAAAAATCAGATCAAAGGGGGGAAAATGAGAGAGACAAGCAAACAAACAAACAAACAATAACACTAAAAAGGTGAAAATACTATGATACACATTCACTCTCCATAGTCCTCTCTCTGGAGGAGAATGGCTCTTTGCATCACAAGTCTACTGGAATTGCCTTGAATCACCTCATAGTTGAAAAGAGCCATGTCTATCACAGGTGATCATCACATAATCTTGTTGTTGCTATGAACAATGTTCTCTTGGTTCTACTCACTTCACTTAGCATCAGTTCATATAAGTCTCTCCAGGCCTGTCTGAAATCATCCTGCTGATTCTTTCTTATAGAACAATAGTATTTCATAACATTCATATACCATAACTTATTCAGCCATCTCTAACTGATGGGCATTTGTTTTCAGTTCCTTGCCATTACAAACATTTCTGCACATATGGATTCTTTTCCTTTTTTTATGATCTCTTTGGGGTATAGATCCAGTAGAGACATTGGTGAATCCATGGGTATGCACAGTTTGATAGTCCTTTGGGCATAGTGCAATAGGCATTCTTAACCTTGTTAATGTATGGATCATTTCTCTTGGCTGTTTGGTGAAGCTTATGACCTCTTCTCAAAATAATTCCTAAATGTACAAATAAAAGATATATAAGATTATAAAGGAAATGAATTATATTGAAATAAAAATTCATTTTTTCCCATCCAAATTCATAAAGCCCCCTGCAATTTGACTGTGGGCCCTTAAGGAGACCTTAAGTCCCAAGAATTCTTTCATTAAACCAAGTTAATATTTAAGATTTATGTCACTCAATACATAAGTATTTAACAAGCCCCTCTATAATCTTGAATTCATTGCAAAGTAATTACTTGGATCCTGAGAAACTGGCATTATACCATGTACCTGAGAAGAGTACCATAATGATGGCCTAGTATGTTTGGCCTTTAGAAGTTCTAAAATGATAACTTTTTAATGTGGAAACAGTATGATGTGATTTGTATATGTGTCTATTTTATAAGGAAAGTATAAACTCCCAGGATCATAATATTAATGAGGAATTACTTCTGGAAAGAAAGGGCAAAAAGAAGACAATTTTGAGATAATAGGTTATTGTTCTTTCTTTGGGTAGAGGAAATACTGTTGATCCATTTTTTTTAAAAGCCCTTTATTTAGAAGTCAGAGATATGAAGGGAAGTTTCTTATTGTAGATTATATAATGTTCTGTTGTTTAGAGTAAAATAGGGCTCAAAAAAGTTTTTTTATGAAATGACTTTAGGTGCTATCTTTGAATGAAATCAAATTTCTATGTGTATCTAAAACTAGCTTATTGTTTGAATTTGTCTGAGAAAAGTGAATGAAAAACCCTTAGGTTAACTTCTAGGCATTTTTGTTGTCAGCATTATTTTATTCTTATCATCAATAATAACAACTGTTATTATTACACTAGGAAACATTTCTTATATATCATTTTATTCTCACAATTACCTTGTGAGGTAGGTGCTATTCTAATTCCCATTTAAAATTTTTTTTCTTCTTAAACTGACTCCCTCCTTTACACATAGCAGGTATTTAATAAATGTTAATCAAACTGAATTAAAGATGACCTAGCTATCTCTGTGGTATAAATGAAGTTTCCTAATTCACAAGCTCATCTCTATTTTGATACATTCTTCTTTCTCTCCAACTAGACTTTATTGAAGTCAAACTACTGGTAAATTATTTTGCAGATGAGATAATGTTTCTGGGTCAGCAGCATGTGAACTAGATGGGAAAATCTAAAGTGAGAAGTCTGGACATTTGGGATATGTGTATAGAAGAGAAAATATTTATATAGCAGAAGTCAGGGATAAGATCTGTGGTTTCACTGGTAATGAAGAAAACTACTTCCACTAATGCAAATCACTCATTGTTATAATTTTACAGATTTATCTAGGGTGAGGTAATCAGGAATGACTTGCCTAGAATCAGTGTGTCAAGTGGACAGATTTGAATTCAAGTCCTACTGACTTCAGGGCAGGTTGTCTATTCTTTTAGCTAAGTCCATACATTTATTTGTTTGTTTTGGGAGGGAACTCTCTGACAGCACAGCACTACTCCATGTGGTCCCTTCCCTTACCCTCACCCTGGGCCTCCAGCTCCACCATATGGACCATAAAATTTCATTGGAGTTTAATTTTTCTCCTCCCTCCAAAACGTCTGGAGAATACAATCTAAACTCAGAATTAAAAAATGGACCACTTATATAATGCAGCCCCAGAAAATTTTCATGATATAAAGTGTCTAGGAAGTTTCCAAATATAGCAGACCACTACTGTCCTTTCAGGTTTAAAAGAAAAAAAAAAAAGTATAGCTTTTTCCAATAAGCAAATGCAAATTCTCCAACAATAGTGACTGTAGCAATTAAACAGAATTTTCAGTTAGGTCAAGGAAAATAAGATCACATTCCTTGTTCTTTGATAGGTATGAAACTTGACTAAAAAGGATGTTTCAAGTCAGTTCAACTCAATAAACATTCAAAAAATTCCTGCTCTCTACTAGGTACCTTGGAGGATGTTTGATATACAAAGATAAAATTAGACAGTTAATGGCCTCAAGGAGCTACATTCTATAGAAGGGAGGAGATAGATTGTATAGATACAACAGATATTCTAATAATAGTTTAGGTATACCTAGATATCCGTAATGCTAGAAAAAATTTGAAGAGATTAAGAGTGCTAACCTCCAAGAAGTTCAAGGAAGTGCTTTAAGTAAGAGATGGAAATTGAGATGAGCTTTGAAGGAAAGAAAGGGTTATAGGAGTTATATATGTAGAGAAAAGGCATTTCTACAATTGTGTTAATGCATGAAAATGGGAAATGGAATGTTCCCTGGATGTAGAGTGAATAAAAGGCAGAAATAAAGCAGAAAAAGGTATGATGGAAAATGGAGTAATACCAGAAAGATACAATTTTTAAGTCAAAGAGGCATATTTATAATTACCTGTATAAAAAGTTGGATGTTAGTTTCTGGATTCAGAATTTAAAACATTATTATAACATTATTAATGTGGGAAAATCATTTTAACAGTTCCCTGAAAATTTTTTTAAACTAAGGTATATTTAAGGCATCATATGTGGAAATGAAACAACTTGGCTTTTTCTCCTAAGAAATGTCTCAGCCTCTCTGTGGGGCAGAGGGGAGGGAGGAGAGAAAGAGAAAGAAAGAGAGAGAAAATTAAAAGGGAGAGAGAGAGAGAGAGAGAGAGAGAGAGAGAGAGAGAGAGAGAGAGAGAGAGAGAGAGAGAGAGAGAGAGAAGGGCAAGGAAGGAGGAAGGGAGGATGAAGGTGTTATGTCACAGTTCTCTTTTAAAGTCCTGACCCAGTTTCCTTAATTGTCCCATTCAGTTGCTCTGCCTCCAAGTTATAATCATTCCCTCTTAATGTTTGATAGGATAAAGGTCTTATATCTTAGACCTTAGGCTATACTTATTCCCTCTTAATGTTTGATGGGATAAAGTTCTTTATCCATTTTAGACATCATTAGAATATCAGGAGCCTCTCCAGTACCTCCCTCCATTCTGCTGGCCTCCATTATGTCATCCTCATCCTAGGTTCCTCCCTCCATTAGGTCCATTGTCATTATTTTTGTTACTCTATTAAAAATCCCGTATCTGATATTCAGTGCTGGATTCTTTGAGAAGGTAGTCTCGTTCAGTCCTGGGACCAACTATGGATCCATTGGTCCCAGTAAATCTCTCCATTTAATAAATGCTGTATTGAATACTCTCTAATCTCCGGCATTACAGAGGGAAAGAGGAAGATGGAGGAGAAAAAGAGAGAGGAAGACAGGGAGAAGAGAGAGAGAGAGAGAGGATGAGAGCAAGAGAGGGAGAGGAAGAGGGAGAAAGTGTGGGGGGAGGAAGAGGGACAAGGAGAGGGAAACAGAAACCAAGAGACAGACACAGAGAGACATAAAGAGACAAAGACAGATGAGAGACTTAGTAAATTCCAAAAAAAAAAAAAAAAAGTTTTTTTCTTAGAAACTCTCTTGGTTTAATAATTTTGACAAAAAAGTCACCAACCTCATTTTTAAACTAAGAGGAACAAATCCCAATTTGTTAGGATGCTAAATCTTCTACTTCAGTATCTACAATCATATTATTTAAAAGGCTGGACTGATCATTAACTGCCACATTTAGGAACATTTTTGAGCATATAGCATTTTAAGTGTGCATAATGGAAACTATTGCAATTTTGAATTTTTTTGTATACAACTAGGGTTTAGGTATAGGGATCTGACTGATTTCACAGAAAGAATATATGACTTGTCCAGAATCATAGTTAATATGTGTCACAAACTGAACCTGGAGGACTGACTCCTAGGCAAATTCCTCCCCTCCTTTCTTGCTCACTAGATTGTAAATTCCTTGAGGACAAAGATTGTCTTTTGCCTCTTCAAATCCCTCAAGTTTTTCACAATGCCTATCAGTCAGTAGATTAATACATGATTACTAATTGATTATTTACTACTGCAGACTGCTTCTCAGTATACAGCAAAGAGGATAATACAAAGAATGTGAGAGCTGGAATTTATTTTTTAGGTGAAAAAAATTCTTCCCTACAAAACAAAATAATGCCAGCATTAGGTTGGCTTAAAGTATAGACTGTCCTTGAATTTTAAAAAAAGGGAGTAGCTATTTCTTATGCTGCAGAATCTCACTTTAGAACCACAGATAAGTCAATGTCTGCTCTTGCATGTTCCTTTCTTGTTCCTTTGAGCTCTGGCTAATCTCTTCACTGAGCAAAGTAAACAAACATAAGAACTCCATGCCTGAAGGCTCATGGGGAAAATGATCATTCATGTCTTGAAATATTTCCTTTTCCTTTTGGAAGGGAGAATTGGGAGATGGGAACATGGATCACTGAAGTCATTACTGTTCTGTTACTAACTACCTGTATGACCTTGAGTCATTCATCAACTCCTCTATGAAACGGAGAAACGTTTGTCCTTTGTGAAATGTAGAAACTGCATGAGAAGAACTCCAAGGTCTTATCCAGCTCTGAGTTGATGATTTTATGAGATCTTCCACTGGTAAAATGAGACCTGTTTAGGCATAAAATTGTGTACCAAGGAATAAGCGATATAGGATGAATTCAGAGCCAGAGAAGCTAGATTCAGATTCTGAGGTCAGATTTAATTCATGAAGATGGGTTTCTATGATTCTAAGCCAAGTGCTCCAGCTACTTGCCATTTAACTGCCCACAATTGTAAATCTATGATCCAGTGAGTGCAAAATTATAAATAATTGTCAAGATACATGATAATTTTTCCTCCCTCTCAAAGTAAGAGAGGCTAGTATTATAGAAAGTACATTGGACTAGAGCTAGAATTCATGAATTCAAATCCCAATCCTTTCTATGAATTATTTATTACATATATGATGTTTGGCAAGTCATTTAATTTCTCAGATCCTCAGTTTCCTTATCTGTAGAATGAATAGCTTAGACTAGATGATCTCTGAGAAACCTCTATTTCTAAATCATATGAGTTTTTTTGGGGGGGAAATCTTTTTAGATAAGAGTAATATAGATCCTTAAGATGGTTAAAAAATAAACAAACATATTTACTTCTGACTTCTGCCAAAGTCATTCTATCTTACCTCTATGAAAATGGTAATAACAACAAGAATAGCTAGTATTTATGGGGCTTTAAGGTTTCCATAAATTTAGCTCATTTGGCCCTTACAACAACTTCAAGTTTCTTACAACAATCCTCATTTTACAAATTAAGAAACTGGGGCAGCAGAGATTATATAATTTGCACTTGGTCACATAGCTAATACTAAAAGAACAAAAGAAAACAAAACAAAAAATTGTGTACTCTACTTTTGTTGCTTTGTAGAGTATTAAAAACAAATTTAATCTATGCTTTTCTTCCTAACTCTTTTTGTCATTGTTGAGTCCTGTGACCCTTTATGACCCTATTTTGAGGTTTTCTTGGCAAAGATACTGGAGTTGGTTTGATGTTTTCTTCTCTAGTTCATTCTACAGATGAGTAAATTGAGGCAAATGGGATTAAATTTCTTGCCCAGGGCAACATAGTTATTAATCTGCGAACAGATTTGAACTCATAAAATAAGTCTTCTTGATTCCTAGTCCAATTCTCTGACCATTGAACCCTCTAACATAACAGTCCTCCCCTCATCCTTACTGCTATCCACTGATAAAGTATACAGACAGTTTTCAATGGGTGAAGAGAGCCTGAAGGTAACATTTGAGTCCTTGGAGAAGGCAAACATTTTCCAATGCTCTTTGCCAGAGTGTAGGAAGTAATGAAGCATTTTTGAAAAAAAAAAAAAAAAAAAAGTAGTTTAACATTTAGAGAAAGAAATGGACACTAAAGTTGAATTTTAAAAGCAGACTTGTGGGAGGTCATAATTGTTGCCTTGCTTTGAAGTCCCTTTTTAAATGTTAACTTTTATGGATTACAGCCAAGACCTTTTTAATATTATTTTTCTGTTAAAATAAGGTAGAAAAAAAAAATACTGCTTACAATGTACAGTTACAGTCAAGCAAGAAGAGCTGGATATCCTGGAGGGGAAAAAAAAAATTAATTTCCTGAATCTCAGAAACTAATCCGCAAAGGGAGCTAAATAATGGTTGGTATGTAGTTACTTAAAACATTTATTATCTGGATGCATTAAAATGACTAGAGGCTCATTCTTTTCATGGGGATGGTTTTACCTCATTCATATCCTGTGAAGGATCAGAATGTAAAACTGGAGAGTAATGGAATGTTAAGGAAAGTTTTATAGAATATTAAGAGGATAATTTTTTCATGTGGATACACAAAGATTGGAAAACAGAACCATATTTACTGAGGGGGCTAGAGGTACAGAAAGAAAGGATGTGTTGTGCTAAGGTAAAAAAAAAAAAATTCCACTTATTTTTAAATTTTGCCTCCTAATTCACCTTCTCAATCAGAAGATGAATCTGACCTTACTAAGGTCATATTGATGAGGTTCAGAGTTGTTCTGCATTATCAAAGGATATTGGGTGTTTAAAGATTTTATAAATCTTAAAGTCCATGTAAATATTAGTTATAAATGTCTTCCTTCTTCATAATCTCTTAGGTAAGTTTTAATTTGCTTTCTTCAAGTTCAATTATGCATCATTTTTTTCTCCTCAGCCCTCTACAATATGGCCTTTTTCCCCACCATCATAATAAAGCTTTTGTTTCAAAGATCCCCACTGACATCCTAGCCAAATTGAGGATTCCTCCTCAGTTCTCATTCTTAATGATCCTTCCTGCTATATACTATGAAACTGTGGATGAACCACCTTGTCCTTTACTAAGTACTTATCTCATATCCCCCAGACTCATTGAACAAAAGGAGTTGACATGTACTTTGCTCCTCATCACTGACACTTGTAGAAACTTCTGCTACAGTTCTCATTGAACAGCCTTTCCTTCTTTGAAGTTCACTGCATTAGCTTTTTTCCCTTAGCCTGTAGAATACCTCTTAGAAAACTGAATTTCACCTGGATTTCTCCAGCTCTGATAGATTCATTTTTTGCCCTATTTTTTTAGGAATCAAGTCTCCACCTTTTTCCCTGTCTCCTTACCATGTCCCTGAATTGGTAATCTTCCCCCATCCCAAATTCCAGCTTCCCTTTATGTGTTGCCTTTCCTCAGTAGAATGAAGGCAGGACCTATATTGATTTCTTGTACTTGTGAGAATTACTGAATCACTCAATAAGCATTTATTAAGTGCTTACTTACATGTCAGGCACTGTGCTAAGCAATGAAGATACAAAGAAAGGCAAAAGTTATTTCCTGCTCTCTAGCAGCTCACAATCTAATGAAGGGGATAACATGCAAATAGTTATATACAAACATGTTACATAAGTTAATAATCATAGAAGGGGGGCACTGAAATTAAAGGGATTTGTGAAAAGTTTTCTGTAAAAAGGTGAGATTTTAGCTGAGACTTGAAGGATGCCAGGAGGCACAGATGGTAAGAGAGAGTGATGGGGTTTAGTATCAGTCAGAGTTGTGGGAATTCCTTTTTGATCGGTACAGGGCCTTTGTGAAACAATTCATGAACCCAAAGAGTTTTGAATGGCAAAAAGGGAAATTTATTGTTGGATGAGAAGCCAGCTTTGCTAGATAGATTGACTTCGTCAGTAGCAAAATCTTGGCAGAGAAATAACAAAAGGTTTTTCACTGAGAAGAGGGTCTCTCCAGAGTGGGCAAACTTTGGACATTCTGCAAAAGAAGTGAGTTTAGAAATATCCTTTATAGAAAATCCAAAGCTCAGGTTTCAGGTTGAAAAGAAAGACAAAGTCTTCAGGCCTTGCTCTCCAATTGAATGGAAATCACTTTTGAAGGCTTCTGGAATTTGGAATTTCCTAAAAAGGGCCTGCATCAATGGGGGGGTTTGCCTTAGAAAAGCCCAGCCAGGAGGATATGTTCTCATAGACTCTCTGGAGTCTGGGGGGGTCAAGTATCAAAGGAGACAGAATTTCAGCGTGTTACTTTACAGATCAAAAGGGAACACAGTTTCACACCCTTGTCAAGAGAATTCCAGTCCTTTGTGAAGGTAGTAAAAATGCCTGCAGGTGAGTTTTAGAGTATCAAGGAAGCCAATGTCATAATATTGTTATTACTATATTGTTTGGTCATTTTTCAGTTGTATCTGACTCTTTGTGACTCCATGTGGGATTTACTTGGCAAAGGTACTGGAGTAATGTGCCATTCCCTCCCCCAGTTCATTTTACAGATGGGGAAACTTAGGCAAATAAGATAAAGTGACTTGCCTAGGGTTACCCAGCTCCTAAATGTCCAAGACCAATTTTGAACTTGGGTCTTCTTGATTCTGGTCACAATGCTCTATCCATTGTGCCACCTGGATGCCCCATTTCTGAAATACCCAAAACTAAGGGTTGGCAATAAGATTGAGTGAATGAATTTACTATCCTTTCAAAAAAAAAAAAAAGTGAAAATATATTCAACCCACACTTATCATTAGTACTTTTATGTGCTAGACAAGCATTCTAGGCATTGGGGAATTTTTTAAAAAATCATCTCTTGGGGAGCTTATATTTTATCAGAGTTTGCCTCCATACTGTCATTCACCCACTTTAAATACTCACAAGAAAGTTAGCTGGTTTGATTGACAGACTTCTGGGCCTGGAATCTGAAAGACGGGAGTTGAAATTTGGCCTCAGACATTTGCCAGTTGTATGAAGCCTAGTACTTAACCCTGTTGACCTCAGTTTCCTCATCTGTAAAATGATCTAGAAAAGGAAATAACAAACCACTGCAATATCTTTGCCTAGAAAACTCCAAATGGGGCCATGAAGAATCTGACAGGAATGAAAAAAATGATTAAACAACAGCACTTTCAATATGATTCTTTCTCACCCTGCTTATTGGATAAAGTGATGTTCTTATTTATATGTATTTCCTCAAAACAACAACAAAAAAGATCACTGACTTACAAACATTCAAATTAGAATTAGAGCCTGGAATTTTAAATGTGGATTCTACTATGAATTTCTGAAAATATATTAAGAAAAAAATATTGAAAATCTTACATTTTCCAGGAAATAATTACTGGCACTTAATTTTCTCTATTATTTCTGTTCAGCAATTTCAGTCAACCTGATTTATATATGATTGGGTTTATATGAGCCACATTCAGAAATCCCTCTGAATATAACTTCCTTCTCTGGTTATTGATATGGTAAGATTTGTAGGTTTGGGAATAAGATAATTATATACTCACTTCAAGATCTAGGTGATATGACAGATACATTCAGGAGTAATGAAAAAGAAAATGTAGACAATATATTCATTTATATTCCTCTAGACCAATTGGCAAAGAAAAAAAAATTACTATTATCAATGAATTAATTAATAATTTATTAAATACCTGTTATATACCCTGCCCAGAGATGGGTGCTGTAGATAAAAAGCCAAAAATGAAATAGTCCCTGATTTCAAGGAGTCTATACTCTTTGGAAGGGGACAGGGGATTAACAATTGAAGTACATAAGCTTTTACTATGCTCCTATAATGTTCCAGGCATCCTAAAGCACTTTACAAATATTCCATTTGTATTATTTATTATTATCCCCATTTTACAGTTGAGGAAACAAGGCCAGTATAAGTTTTGACTTGCTCAGGGTCATTAAGCCAGTAAGTATCCAAGATTAGGTTTCAATTCAGAGCTTTCTGACTCCAGGTCTAATGCTTTATCCATTGCTTTACATGGGAACAAAATGTGTAAAATGTGTTCAAATTTATATAAAAAAAGAGACATCACGGCATTGTGGATAGAAGTGTTTTTTTGTTTTGTTTTTTTTAAGTCAATTGGGGTTAAGTGATTTGCCCAGGATCACACAGCTAGATAGTGTTAAATATCTGAGGCTGGATTTGAATTAAGATTTTCTTGACTTACAACATTAACCCTTGAAAAACCTTGTGTTCCAGTTTTTTCCTCCTTTCCCCCACCCGTTCCTCTAGATAGTAAGAAATCCAATATATGGTAAAATATATGTTAAATCTGATATATGTATACGTAGTCATACAATTATCTTGCTATACAAGAAAAATCAAATCAAAAAGTAAAAATGAGAAATAAAATACAATGCAAGCAAACAACAACAACAACAACAACAAAAAGAATGAAAATGCTATGTTGTGATCCATACTCAGTTCCCACAGTCTTCTCTCTGGGTATAGATGGCTCTCTTCATCACAAGATCATTGGAACTGGCCAGAATCATCTCATTTTTTAAAAGAGCCATGTTAATCAGAATTGATCAACATATAATCTTCTTGTTGCCATGTACAATGATCTTGTTCTGTTCATTTCACTTAGCATCAGTTCATTTAAGTCTCTCCAAGCCTTTCTGAAATCATTCTACTGATTGTTTCTTATAGAATAATAATATTCCATAACTATTAAGACTTTATTAAGTTTATACAATCAATAAAACAAGTTAAGTCCTGATTTGTAATATTTCAATTTCCAAGTTATAAATACTT
Source organism: Sminthopsis crassicaudata (assembly GCF_048593235.1). Lineage (NCBI taxonomy): Eukaryota > Metazoa > Chordata > Mammalia > Dasyuromorphia > Dasyuridae > Sminthopsis > Sminthopsis crassicaudata. The sequence goes on from NC_133619.1 coordinate 418,392,243, forward strand.
ACAGTGGAAACTTAACAATAAAGTAGCTTGGTCCAAACTGGCTCAAACACATCCCTGTTTTCACTTTATGAGTGCTCAAAAACATTCACTAACTAACTCAATGAATACATGAATAAGGACACTGGTACCTCTTTGTCATAGTAATTCACTCTGAGATGGATTTTAAGAGCAGTTTAAGAATCATATCAGTTTTTATTAATTATTTATACATAAAGAATGTACCTCTTTATAGCATATGGTTATGGTTCCTTTGGGTTATTACTGCACATATAATGGATGCTAAATAATAGTTCTGATTCATTTTTAAATGATGTGAGGCATCTTATTTTTCCAACATTTATTTGAAGAGATTATTAAAAAAAAAAGTTTGAACCCTTTTTTGTTTTGTAAACTACAAAATATGCACTATGATATAAGTTCAGTTAAAATTAAGCAATCTCATATAAAAACAAGTGACATTAATTGAATATTATCTTGTTTTCATCAGATATTCTCTTCATTTTTTTCCTTTAAATGAAGCTAATGAGTTTTTAGACTTTAATCATTTATTATTTTAAGGGAACTTTCATCTTTGGTTTTCTTTATTTTTTTTGTTGAATCCAAATACTCTATTTTACTCAAGAACTTGTAGGTCAATACTTTTGAATGTGATGAAGTTGACTGAAACAGGAAAAAAAGACATTCTTTGTTATTGGCCCCCTCAAGACTTTTTTCCTTGTCTTTTTTTCCTTCCTAGTAAGTTCAGAAGTTTTCCAAATGAATAGCTTTGCTGTTTGTCTAACAAGTCATTAATATCACTTTTCATTGAAAAAAAAAAAAAAACTCCTTATATTTCTTTTTCTAGGTATCTCAGATTTATTTTGAAATGGAATTTCTATTGTGTTTTGCATTTTAACTTTCTTACTGAATAAGACAGGGTATTTAATATTATGAATTTGTGTTACAGGAAACGGATGTGACTATCTATAAAAACTAAACTTGTTAGATTTAGGATCTGAAATGTGTTAATTGTCTCAAACACTGTTTAGTGAGACATTAAGAGGAAAAGTGGAGGGTTATAAAGTTTAAATTCTTTAGGAGTGTTCCATATTAGGAATACTAAAAAGAATATCCATAAAAATCCTGCTTGGCTCTCTTTCTGACAGTTTTAATGTTGACAAAGCATCAAAGTAAATTGAATTAATTCATCTCTTTAAGTATATCTGGATGACATAAAATTAGATGAGTGAGGCATTTATGACTCTTTTATGAGAAGCCTGGTGCAGTTTTTATTGTTGTTGTTGTTGTTGTTCGTAAGTATGAGCAATAAAGGTGATGGAGAATAATGAAATGATTCCAGTGAGAATCCCTGATGTCTTTCTTTACATTTTGAAATACTTAGGTAATTCTCAGAACAAGGTTAGTTTACATTTTTTTTTTTAATCACTAGACCAATTTTTTACAAAATAATTTCTAGTGAGAAATATTTAAAGGTAAGAAAGATGATGAAACTTAATACAATGGTATTATTTCTCTTAAATTAGAAACATTCTTAGTAAAATATTAGGACATAATATTTGATAAAGTATTTAGTATAAAAGAACTAACAAGATATGTGAGTTGGAAAGTTAGCTAACAATAGAGTAATATAATGTTTCAGCAAGACTGTTGTAGAATATTGTGGGCAGAGTGAATTTTATGATAAAGTTAGAATGAAGTCTGATCTTTCTATAAAGCCTGACAAAGAATGAAGAGTCAAGTCAAGTTGCTTGAAAGGACAAAACATTCTGAGAAAGAAACCAAAATGTAGAGAGAAAAATTGATTTTAAAAGTACATCTTACTCTAAAATTCATTTTTGATCAGTTTTTAAGCACCTTTACAATGATATGCAATCTCATACAGATATAATATTTTGCTATATTTGCTAGAATATCCTATTCTAGAATAAATATTAGCAATAACTTGGTTGTCACACTAGGCGTTATTTTTGAAACCTTATTGACTTGGCATTCATTAGCCAGTTCATTTGAAGAAGTAGCCTCAAAATCTCTAGCCTGGGTAATCTTTGAATATGCAGTAGTAAATTAGTCCTCTCATTTAAAACTCATAATTCAATTCAGAACTTAAAAAAAAAAAGTTCCTTTTAATCTTTAGATGTGCCAAAATGATTTCATCATCTAAAGTTCTCTATGTGTACATACATGTCTCTCTGTGTTTCTCAAAGGAGAATTCTAAACTTAGTCAAAAAGACTTATATTCAACTATGTTTTTAAACATCATTGTGCCTCCGTGTGATGATTTTGCCCATTACGAAAGCCATGTATTTTTGAGATGAATAATTGATAGTAATTTGAGACTTGTTAGAACAGATTGTGAACATTTTAGAACTGGTTTTGAGATTGTATACTATTGAATCTCAAAGTTTATATAAATACAAGCCATGCTCAGCTCTTTTCATAGTTTATTTTACTGGGTATTTAGCAGTCTGAAATAATAGCATACTGAAAGTTAGTTTGGTAGAGCAAAGAGGGAATAAGTGAGCATTGCATTGTTACTGCAAACAATTTTAATATAGACTTTATAGACAAGGGTGTTGTGATAACATGTTTTGGGTGTGATTGTGTCAGAACTTCTAATAACCTTTGGATAGACATGTTAAATAATATATATGGAAGTTTCATCTTGAGTTTAAAACTAGTCAGTTGCATATATATATATATATATTTTTTTTTTTTTTTGGTCATTGATCTTAAGTGCTTAAATAACCTAAAATAAGCATTTGGATCTAAAAGAATAATCAGTGGTTTAGCAAAATGAGAATCAGTAAATGGCTATCACTGGACTAGTAATTAATTAGAGGCATAGTTTGGTTCATTGTAAAAAACCTCAGCTTTAGTTAGAAAAATTGTATTCAAATTCTAGCTCTCCTAGTTCCTATATGTATAAATTTGGGAAGTTGCTTAATTCCTTTTGGCTTCAGATTTCTTGCTCTATATCTTGCTACTGGATCCAGATGGCTCTGGAGGGAATGTGTGAGGCAGGTGATCTTGTACAACCCTCCCTCACTTAAATCCAATTCACTTGCAAATCATGTCATCACTTCCCTGATGTCATGGTCCTTTTCCAGAATGAAGAACATGTAGCAACCTCATCTGTAAAATGAGGGGTTAAAATAGAATAAATGACTTCTACAATTCTTTCAACCAGAAATCCAAGATAAGATAGTTTGTGTCCTTTGATATATTGTGTGCTTAGTACTTTGCTACAATTATGAAGCACAAAAGAAATAATAACTCTTATATTTTCCTTAAAAGGAAGGGACTATCTATCTATCTATGTCATCCTAATTCTCTAAAGGTGGTATTTTATGTGTTTTTAGGACTATATAACTTCAATAGATGGTGTTTTTAGTTTTATGGGTCAGGGAAGACAGATTTTATACCAGAAGAGTTCACAACAGAAAGTGATGGCTGCTTTTCCCTTTTATTAGAGGGAAATTTGGACCTTGATATTGCTGCTGCTGGTGATAGGGTGTGTTTGATTAGGGGGGCACAGAGTCCCTTGTTTACCTAATGGAGCTCATAGCTGGCACCTCCTTCTGTGTGAAGAGATGGAAAATTTGACTATATATGTCCTAGGTCAAACTGTTCATTGAGTTGTTTCATAATCAGAAACTAGGTTAAAAGTTGTCAAATGTTCTTCCCTTCTGTAATATTCATGCACAGATAGCACAGAACTAAAATGACAGAAAATGGTCTGAGTGCACCAAATTGGCTGTTGGATTTAGAGCCATTAAAAAAATTGATATAAAATTGAAAATATGGTTTTAAATTTAAAATACTGTGTTTGTGTGTGTGTGTGTGTGTGCCCCCTTTGTTACCCAACCTCATTCCGAGTCTTCCCAAATAATTAAATAAATAAGTAGCTGCAACATGGATATTTGTCTGTGAGAAGTCCAAGCATAAGGACAGTTACATAAAAAGGACAACAGGCTCAGGGTGTGGCCTCTTTTGGGTGCTCCCATTTGTTGATAACTTGCGTCGTTATTGCTGGTTGATGGATTTTGTCTGCCACCTAGTGATGAACAACTGAATATAAAAACTAAGACTAGAAGAAAGTAAAAGAAACTCTTAAGAAATCATGCAGAATACAGCATAATGGAGTCATTTCCAAAGAAAACTTGGTCACAGAAGAAAACTCTCACATCTAAGATAGCAACGCCAGCAGAGCTGTGGTAATTACTTATAATGGTTTGGATTGATTAATTGGAAGATTGTATGAGGATAAAATAATCACATAGCCTAAAAAATTAACATTTTGAGACTTCTCCCCCCCCACAAAAAGTTCATAAGCCTACAAAATTTTAAACTGTCTTATGAAACTTTTACTTATCTATTTCATATTTGCAGGTATTATTACATCTAAAATAATAACATTAGCCTAAAATATAGTATAATATTATTGTTCAGGAGGCATATTTCATACTTTATGTATTTTTTTTTTTCTTTATCCAATCTAATACTTAAACTTTTAAAAAAGATTCTAGTCTTCTGAGAATTTGTGTGGGTAATGTAGGATTCAGATACTGAAGGGGATAATAATTTTTAAATATACAGTGTCAGACACGTCATAAATACTGCTTACTGATTGATTCTATATATTGCTTTCAAAGCTTATTTACTTTTGTGGGGCAAGTCAGACTTGGTTTAAGTGCCTTGCCCTGGGTCACACATCTAGTGTCAAGTATCTGAGATCACATTTGAATTTAGGTTCTCCTGAATCCACTGCAAAACTTAGCTATCTCTTATTTACTTTTTTTTTTTTTTTAAAGAAATTGAATTTCAACGGACTAAGGTGCTCTCAATGAACGACTTCATTTACTAATAAAGATCAACAACTTTTCTGAGAGGTGCAATGGACTTGCCCAGGGTCACTTGATCAATAAACAGAACTCACACCCAGTTATTCTTGATTCTTGGGCCAGGTCTCAATCCATGCTGGACTATGATAGTGGATGTAAAAGATAACCTCACCATTGGAGGCATGGATATTTTTAAAACGTGCGACAATCATGACATATTCTATTCTTTCTAACCACAGTTTATTTGTACATACATTTATTCAAAAAATGAGCAAAAGGCGTTCAACATATATTTGTGCCACCTGCAGTAGAGGGATAAAGGAAAGGAGCAGGGAGAAGAAAAAGAGTTCTGGAGTCCAGAAGTAGCATAACATCTCTGCTGTTCAAGTGCATTCCAAACAAACTTTTCCTTTTCCTTTTACATCCAAATGTCTAATCTCAGGGCAAAAAGGACTGAAATGATATTCAGACTGTTCTCTACCGTTATCTTTTGAAGAAAAAAAAAAATCATTGACCCAAATGACTATCCTAGTGATCCTCCAAAGTCCTCAGCATTATATAGAAAAAAAAAAAAAGAAAGAAAATTGAATATGGAGTATCATGGTCTAGATTTGAATCCTTGTTCAGCTACTTTCTACCTAAAAGATCTTAAGAAAGAGACTTTATTTCTTTGTTCTCAGTGCTCTCATTGGTAAAATAAGGTGAATAGTCCTTAAAGGTTCCTTGCAAGCCTAAAAGGCTCTGGTCCCATGACCTCCATAGGTTTACACAAGATATTATTAGCTAGTATTTATGAAGCAATTTAAGGTTTTCAAAGTGCTTTAGCTATAGTAGCACGTTTGATCTTCACAAGCATTCCAGGAAGTAGGTCCTATTACCCTCATATTGTAGATGAGAAAACTTAGGCTGGCAAAGGTTGTGACTTACTTGGAGTCACAAAGCTAATAAGTGTCTGAGTTAAGATTTAAATTCATCTTCCTGATTCTAAACCCAGAAAAAAAATGAAACAGAGCTAGAGAGAGAGAACAAAGGGAGAGAGATAAATAGACAGAGACAGAGAGACAGAGACAGAGACAGACCGAAACAGAGACAGATAGAGACAGAGACAGAAAGAGAGAGAGAGACAGACAGACAGACAGACACAAAAATATTCATTTTTCTCAAATGGCCCAGAAATAATGACAGACAAGGAGTAGGCTATGCCATACCTTTTGCCTTTCATTATCTTTAATTTGACATTTATTTTTCTTTTTTCTTCCCCTTCTTCCAGCACCAACTAGCTGCTTCTTGTTTATTTTATTAAAAAATGAAATTGAAACTGTGATTTCAATGATGTAGGGTATTCCCAGTGAACAATTTCCTTTATTCTTTCCTTCCTCTTGTTTACTCTTTCTTGATAGCTTTAGATTTCCAGGTCTTAACACACTCAGTACATTGCCAACCCCTTTAGGTAGGGACATAGGACATATTTACATATTTTTCTCTAGTTGCTTTTTTTGATTGGAACCTAGTAATACTGATAGCACTTCTTGAACTGTATTGCATTGAACACATTATTAGATCTGTGGATCCAGAAACAAAACTCAGGTTGACTGAAATGCTAGTACACCAAGACTTTTAGGACAATCTCTATTGTAGTACAATCTGTATAAATATTGTAAAATCTTTTTCAAAACATGAAACTTGGTATTTGCAAATATTCAGTGACTTCTCAGAAAGTCATAGAGTACAGTGAAGGACATTATCAAGGTCATGCTCTTGTTTGGTCAGCTAGGTCAAAAAATTCAGGGGAAGAGAAAAGAATTCACTATGGAATCCTACGGGTCTGAGCTTTGAGTCTTTTTTTTTTTTTTTTTTTTTTTTTTTAATTCAGTTTCTATCTGGAATACAATCTGGGCTATCCTAGAGTTAGCTCATACTATCTCAGGAATCCAGGTGGTCAAATATTCAGTGAGCATATATACACCTCAGAAATTGGCAAACATCCACAAGTATTTTCTTTATTGTTTTGTTGATTGTTTAGATTTAAAGTAATGAAGAAAACATTAACAATGGAAATTAAAGTTCAAAGTATGTACATTTTGGGGGAGGCTATTTAAACATTTACTAGTTCTTCTAGGTGAAAGTTTGGTTATCATTTCTTTTCCTGGAAGTTCTTTGTATGAGAGATAGCTTTGTGACTTGGGCCTTGTAGGAGTAAAAAAACCTATATAAAATATAATAATAATATGTATATGTATAATAGTAATTATTATATAATAGTGCTTTAAGGTTTGCAAAATGTTTTACATTTATTGTCTCATTTGTTCTTGATTTATTTCATTTGTAATGCTTGGAACAAACTTGGGCATATTGTTGGAGGAAGATAAATGCCTTTTGATGGAGAGGAGAATCAACTTATTATTCTTCATCTAAAAACAACTATGATACCACACTCAGGAAGCATTTTTCCATATATTAAACATCTGGGAAGAATGTTTAAAAATGTTAGACAAAAAATAACTCACTCAAGAGAATGGAGAGATAAATACCATTGTATAGTATCATAGTGGAAAAATACATTATGCTTTTGCTAATGGTTTTACTTCCCAAAGTAAACTATGAAATTATTTTCTTAAACTTTCATTTGAAGGCATATGTAAATCATATTACACTATAAACTCATGTAATACAGAATGAGCAAACTTTTTTTTTAAACTTAGACATCCATAAGGCCTGTATTTGTAGGAAAATAATAGTTATTGACATATAATCTATTTGTATTATTACTTTTGTACTCAAAGGGAGAGCAAATTCTAATGTCAATATATTATTTTTTTGCTGTAAAGTTTTTTTTTTTTTTTTTTTTTTGCTCAGTTTTATTATTCTTTTTTTTTTTTTTTTTTTTTATTATATATATATATATATATATATATTTTATAATATTATCCCTTGTATTCATTTTTCCAATTTACCCCCCTCCCTCTATTCCCTCCCCCCGACGACAGGCAATACCATACATTTTACATGTGTTACAATATAGTCTAGGTACAATACATGTGTGCGAATATCACTTTCTTGTTGCACAATAAACATTAGATTCCGAAGGTACATGCAACCTGGGCAGACAGATATTAGTGCTAACAATTTTCATTCCCCTCCCAGTGTTTCTTCTCTGGGTGCAGCTACCTCTGTCCATCATTGATCAACTGGAAGTGAGTTGGATCTTCTTTATGTTGAAGATTTCCACTTCCATCAGAATACATCCTCATACAGCATTGTTGTTGAAGTGTACAGTGATCTTCTGGTTCTGCTCATTTCACTCAGCATCAGTTGATTTAAGTCTCTCCAGGCCTCTCTATATTCCTCCTGCTGGTCATTTCTTACCGAGCAATAATATTCCATAACCTTCATATACCACAATTTACCCAACCATTCTCCAACTGATGGACATCCATTCATCCTCCAGTTTCTAGCTACAACAAAAAGAGCTGCCACAAACATTTTGGCACATATATGTCTCTTTCCGCTCTTTAGTATTTCTTTGGGATATAATCCCAGTAGTAGCGCTGCTGGGTCAAAGGGTATGCACAGTTTGATAACTTTTTGGGCATAATTCCAGATTGCTCTCCAGAATGGCTGGATTCTTTCACAACTCCACCAGCAATGTATTAGTGTCCCAGTTTCCCCACATCCCCTCCAACATTTGTCATTATTTGTTCCTGTCATCTTAGCCAATCTGACAGGTGTGTAGTGGTATCTCAGAGTGGTCTTAATTTGCATTTCTCTGATCAGTAGTGATTTGGAACACTCTTTCATGTGAGTGGATATAGTTTCAATTTCTTCCTCTGAGAATTGTCTGTTCATATCCTTTGACCATTTATCAATTGGAGAATGGTTCGGTTTCTTATAAATTTGGGTCAGTTCTCTATATATTTTGGAAATGAGACCTTTGTCAGAACCTTTGTTTTTAAAAATATTTTCCCAATTTGTTATTTCCCTTCTAATCTTGTTTGCATTAGTATTATTTGTACAGAAACTTTTTAGTTTGATGTAATCAAAATCTTCTATTTTGTGATCAATAATGATCTCTAGTTCTCCTCTGGTCATAAATTCCTTCCTCCTCCACAAGTCTGAGAGGTAGATTATCCTCTGTTCCTCCAATCTATTTATTATCTCCCTCTTTATGCCTAAATCATGGACCCATTTTGATCTTATCTTGGTATATGGTGTTAAGTTTGGATCCATATCTAATTTCTGCCATACTAATTTCCAGTTTTCCCAACAGTTTTTTCCGAATAATGAATTTTTATCCCTAATGTTGGAATCTTTGGGTTTGTCAAAGATTAGATTGCTATAGATGTACCCTTTTTTGTCCTTTGTATCTAATCTGTTCCACTGATCTACCGGTCTATTTTGTAGCCAATACCAAATGGTTTTGGTGACTGCTGCTATATAATATAGCTTTAGATCAGGTACACTTAGACCACCTTCCTCTGAGTTTTTTTTCATTAGTTCCCTTGCAATTCTTGACCTTTTATTCTTCCATATGAATTTTGTTGTTATTTTTTCTAGGTCATTAAAATAGTTTCTTGGGAGTCTGATTGGTATAGCACTAAATAAATAGATTAGTTTGGGGAGTATTGTCATCTTTATTATATTCGCTCGGCCTATCCAAGAGCACTGAATGTCTTTCCAATTATTTAAATCTGATTTTATTTTTGTGGCAAGTGTTTTGTAATTTTTCTCATATAATTCCTGACTTTTCTTTGGTAGATGGATTCCCAAATATTTTATACTCTCAACATTTGTTTGGAATGGAATTTCTCTTTGTATCTCTTGCTGTTGCATTTTGTTAGTGATATATAAAAATGCCGAGGATTTATGTGGATTTATTTTGTATCCTGCCACTTTGCTGAAATTTTGAATTATTTCTAGTAGCTTTTTAGCAGAGTCTTTGGGGTTCTCTAAGTATACCATCATGTCATCTGCAAAGAGTGATAGCTTGATTTCCTCATTTCCTACTCTAATTCCTTGAATCTCTTTTTCGGCTCTTATTGCCGAGGCTAGCGTTTCTAGTACTATATTGAATAGTAATGGTGATAGTGGGCAACCTTGTTTCACTCCTGATCTTACAGGGAAAGGTTGCAGTTTATTTCTATTGCATATTATGCTTACTGACGGTCTTAAATATATACTCCTGATTATTCTAAGGAATAATCCATTTATTCCTATACTCTCAAGAGTTTTTAGTAGGAATGGATGTTGGATTTTGTCAAATGCTTTTTCTGCATCTATTGAGATGATCATATGGTTCTTATTAATTTGATTATTAATATGGTCAATTATATTAATAGTTTTCCTAATATTAAACCAGCCCTGCATTCCTGGAATAAATCCTACTTGATCATAGTGTATTATCTTGGAGATGATTTTCTGAAGTCTTTTTGCTAATATCTTATTTAAGATTTTAGCATCAATATTCATTAAGGAGATTGGTCTATAATTTTCTTTCTCAGTTTTCGATCTACCAGGTTTAGGTATCAGTACCATGTCTGTGTCATAAAAGGAGTTTGGTAGGACTCCTTCATCCCCTATTTTTTCAAATAATTTATATAACATTGGGGCTAACTGTTCTTTAAATGTTTGGTAGAATTCGCATGTGAATCCATCTGGCCCTGGGGATTTTTTCCTGGGGAGTTGATTAATAGCTTGTTCTATTTCTTTTTCTGAAATGGGACTATTTAAGCAATTTATCTCCTCCTCTGTTAATCTAGGGAGCCTATATTTTTGGAGAAAGTCATCCATTTCACTTAAGTTATCAAATTTATTGGCATAAAGTTGGGCAAAGTAACTCCTTATTATTTCTCTAATTTCCTCTTCATTGGTGGAAAGATCCCCCTTTTCATTTGTAAGACTATCAATTTGATTTTCCTCTTTCTTTTTTTTGATCAAATTTACCAAAGGTTTATCTATTTTATTGGCTTTTTCATAAAACCAACTCTTGGTTTTATTTATTAATTCAATAGTTTTTTTACTTTCAATTTTATTGATTTCTCCTTTTAATTTTTGTATTTCGAGTTTAATTTTTGGTTGGGGGTTTATAATTTGGTCTTTTTCTAGCCTTTTAAGTTGTAAGCCCAATTCGTTAATCTTCTCTTTCTCAATTTTCTTCAAATAAGCCTCTAAAGATATAAAATTTCCCCTTATTACTGCTTTAGCTGCATCCCAAAGATTTTGATATGATGTCTCATCATTATCATTATCTTGGGTGAAATTGTTAATTGTTTCTATAATTTGCTCTTTCACCCAGTCATTCTTTAAGATGAGATTATTCAGTTTCCAATTACTTTTTGGTCTATTTACCCCTAACTTTTTACTGAATGTAGCTTTTATTGCATTGTGATCTGAGAAGAAGGCATTTATTATTTCTGCCTTCCTACATTTAATTTTGAGATCTTTATGTCCTAATATATGGTCAATTTTTGTATAGGATCCATGAACTGCTGAGAAGAAAGTATATTCCTTCCTATTGCCATTCAGTTTTCTCCAAAGGTCTATCATACCTAGTTTTTCTAATGTTCTATTTACTTTTTTAATTTCTTTCTTGTTTGTTTTGTGGTTTGATTTGTCTAAATCTGAGAGTGCAAGGTTGAGATCTCCCACTATTATAGTTTTACTGTCTATTTCTTCTTGCAGTTCTCTTAACTTTTCCTTTAGAAAGTTAGATGCTATACCACTTGGTGCATATATGTTTAGTATTGATATGGCTTCATTATTTATGCTACCTTTCAGCAGGATATAGTTTCCTTCCTTATCTTTTTTAACGAGATCTACTTCTGCTTTTGCTTGATCTGAGATAAGGATAGCTACCCCTGCTTTTTTGTCTTTACCTGAAGCATAATAAGCTCTGTTCCAACCTTTTACCTTTACTCTGTATGTATCTCCCTGCTTTAAGTGTGTTTCCTGTAGACAACATATTGTAGGGTTCTGCTTTTTGATCCAATCTGCTATCCGTCTCCGTTTGATGGGATCGTTCATCCCATTTACATTTACAGTTAAAATTACTAATTCTGTATTTCCTGCCATCGTATTATCCCCAGATTATACTTTTTTCCCTTGACCCCCCTGATCCCCCTCCCCGATATTTAATTTACAGACCCCCCTTGTGACGCGCAACCCTCCCTCTTTTTTTTTTTTTTTTTTTTTTTAGGATCCCTCCCCCCTCCCTCCAAGTCCCTTCACTTATTCTCCTTTTCCTTTCCCCTTTTCCTCTCCCCCCTTTTAATGAGGTGAGAGAAAATTCTCTGAAAAACAAATATGTTAATTATTTACTCTTTGAGCCTCTTCTGATGAGAGTAAGATTCACACAATGATTCTCCCCCTCACTAAGTTCCCTCAGATATGGTGTATTTTCTATGTCTCTTCCTGGGATGTAGTTTCCCTCTTTTTATCACTCCTTCCCCTTTTTCTGAACCGACCTCCTTCCCTTTACCACACCCCCCTTTTTTTCTTTTATATCAGTAAAATCAAATTATCCTTGAGTATTTTTTATATACCCACAACAAAGTTACAGTTCTCAAGGGTTCTGTGTACCTTTTTCTGTTTCTCTTCAGTCTTGTGGATGTAGATCAAATTTTTTGTTTAAGTCTGGTTTTTTTCTTAGAAACATATAGAATTCCTCTGTTTCATTGAATGACCATCTTCTTCCATGGAAAAAGATGCTAAACTTAGCTGGGTAGTTCATTCTTGGTTGCAGTCCTTGATCTTTTGCCTTTCGGAATATCAGGTTCCAGGCCCTTCTATCTTTTAATGTGGAGGCAGCCAGATCTTGGGTGACCCTTATTGTGGCACCTTGGTATTTAAATTGTTTTTTTCTAGCTGCTTGCAGGATTTTCTCCTTTGTGTGGTAATTCTGCAGCTTAGCCACAATATTCCGTGGTGTTCTTTTTTTAGGGTCTATTTCAGAAGGAGTTCGATGAATTCTTTCCACATCTACTTTCCCTTCTGTTTCTATTATCTCTGGACAGTTCTCTTTGATAATTTCCTGTAAAATAGAATCTAGGCTCTTTTTTTGGTCATAGTTTTCTGGAAGTCCAATAATCCGCAGATTATCTCTCCTAGATCTATTTTCCAGGTCTATAGATTTTCCCAGTAAGTATTTGACGTTGTTCTCCAGCTTCTCATTTTTTTTGTTTTGTTTGACTGATTCTTGGGTTCTCTGTGAATCATTCATTTCTATTTGTTCCATCCTGACTTTTAAGGAGTTATTTTCTTCTTTCACAGTTTTTAGTTCTTTTTGTAAATGCCCAATTTCGTTTTTAAATGAATTATTTTGCTCTATTGAGTTTTTTTCCATTTCCCTAATTTTTTTTTTTTGAGAATTATTTTCTTTTTCCAATTCAGAAATTCTATTTTCTTGAGACTTTTTTATCTTTTCCAATTCAGAAATCCTACTTTCCTGTGTTTTTTTAACCTTTTCTAATTCACTAATTTTGTTTCCCTGCATCTCCTGTGAATTCTTTATTTTTTCCAACTCCAATTTCAGGACATTATTATTCTCTATCATAACTTCCCTTTCTTTTCCCCATTTTTCTTCGATCTCCCTCAATTTCTTAAGAGCTTCTTCTAGGAGAGAGTTATGTGATGGGGGGCAGGAATCGTTCCCCTTTAGGTTGTTATCTGATTCTCTGCTGTCAACTTCCTCGGGGTTGGACACCCGCTCTTTCTCTGTATAGAAGGAATCTATGGTTTTTCTAGCTTTTTTGTTCATACTTAAAAAAAATCTTTTGGGATCTGTCTCTGGGGTAGGAAATTATTTACTTCTTTACCAGCTTCCTCCCAGACGGGATGGATGCAGCGGCTCCTGAGCCTGAGCTAAGAGAGAGCTCTGGGAGAGAGTTCCCCACCCTCTCCCTGGGAGTGCCTCAGAGGTGATTAGCACTGCTGTGCTTTGAGGGCGTAGAATAGTGAAGACTGCAGGAAGCCCAGGCTATGTGTCCGGGTGGGGAGTGGATGTCTGCAGCAGGTGACGTAAGAAGCCCCTGCGCTCAAACTGGAAGTGTCTGCCAGAAACCGCGGTCCCTAGTTCAAAGGTTCCGCTTCTCTGGGACTTCCTGGAGCTGAGTTCCACTCCCTCCAGCTAAGCTAGGCAGTGTGTGTTGCCTTGGGCCGTATCCACCCACTTGTCAGTCTCTTAACTATTCTCAGGAGGTAGCTGAGGCCACACCCCCTGGTGCCGAGTCACCCCCAGGGTCCGGGGAAAATTTAATCTGAGTTTTAAAATATTTTGGCTTTTTCTTCTGAACTGCTAAATAATTAGCAGAGAAGAGCTAACAGCCTGTGCCAGATTCCTTTACCTCAGTGGCTTCTCTGATCCCAGAGCCCTTCCCAGCGCAATGGGCGCAGTGTGCCCCTACCCCACCGTCTGTGCTGGTCTTTCTTATTCCTCCCCTGAGAACTGACCTTTCCTGTTGAAACTCCAGATTCTCTTCAGCTGGTAAGTCGTGCTTCCAGTCCTTGTGGTATCTATCAGTCCTGAGCTAATTTTGAGACTTAATTTATCTAATTGGTTGTGAGGGAGTGAGGACGTTCACTGAGTCGTGTGTTTCCTCTCCGCCATCTTCTGCTGTAAAGTTTTTAAAATTTTGCTTGACTTCAGGTTAAACTTAAGGAAAATATTTAACAGAGATCATATACCAATTTGTTATATTGTTTTGAACTTGTTTTCCTTCATGAAAATATGATTTTGAAGTAAACAAAGTGAAAACATATAGAATGAGTTCTTGTCTCATTATGATTTAAGAGAAAACCTTATTTCATAAGGTCACAACTCAGGATTAGATTCATCTGTTCCTGATTGTATGGTACAAAGTCCTTCTTGCTATGCCTCTGTAATGTGGAGGGAAGTAGGATTTTGAAAGCTTTGCCACTGAAGTACTAACAGGTCTCACCTATCTGTCATTGTATCATTGGGCAACAGCTCCTTAATTTGGGGACAATTTACTCATCATAAGGTTGGTCATCAAGTGATTTTTAGTCACAGTAACATTAAATTTTCAGCTATAGTTGAAAGAGGACTTTAGTCTTCATTGGTATAAGACTTGTTCACATGGGGGAAAAAAGCATAAATTCTTGCACTATTTAAATCTGCTTAAAAAGACCAGAGCAACTAGGTGGCAAACTGGATAGAATGCCATGTCTGAAATAAAGAAAATTCATTTTTGTTAGCTCAAATATGGCCTCATTTAGTAGCTGTTTGACTCTGGGAAAGTCAATCCAGTTTGATTCAGTTCCTCATTGGTAAAATGACCTAGAGAAGGAAATGGCAAATCATTCCTGTGCCTTTGCCATGAAAACTCCAAATGGGACCATCAAGAATCAGATGCGTCTTAAACAATTGAACAATGCCACCACCACCAAACGATTTAGCTAGATTGTCAACATTACTTGATGTGTTTCTTTTATCTTATTTGATCTATTAACCACTTGGAAGTTCTTAAAACCACAATATGTACTGTAGATTTTATTACTTTTTTTGGAGAGGTTCATTGGGGTTAAGTGACTTGCCCAGGGTCACAGTTAAGTGTCTGATTTCAGATTTGAACTTAGATCCTCCTGACTTAAGGGCTGGTGCTCTATCCTGCCCCATTTAGCTGCCCCATATAGCTTATACTACAGAGGTCACCACGTAATGACAGAATGTTTATGACACTCACCTTGAAATTGTTTACATTGCACTCTTTTCAGCTGTCATTTCATATTAATTTTTAGAACTCTGTGCTGATTTTTTCCTGAATTGCTCTCTCCATGTGTTTTAAAATCTGCTTCAAAATTTCTATCTCTTTTTGATCATTCTTTTTCTCTTTGTCTTCTAAGGATTTAGATACTGTTTGTTTACTCTTTATATATATTTTATTAATATTTTCTGCTTTTTAATCACTTTAATTTCCTAGCCATATTTCTTCTCCTTCTCCTTTTTTCTTTTTCTTCATCATCGTCGTCGTCGTCATCATCATCATCATCATCATTATCATCATCTAATTCTTCTTCTTCTAAGATATCATATGTTTCATGCTTGGAGAATGTTGTTGAAAGACTTTACTCATAATTATCCCAGGATGCAGAAACTTCAACGTATCAATAACATTCCCCATTCTTTTTTTTCCTAGATGGATATGATGAAGAAATAGCCTGCACACAGAATGGTCAGATGTACTTGAACAGAGATATTTGGAAACCAGCCCCTTGTCAGATCTGTGTCTGTGATAATGGAGCCATTCTTTGTGACCAGATCCAGTGCCAGGAAGTGTTAGATTGTGCAGATCCAATTACTCCTTCTGGAGAGTGCTGTCCTGTCTGTCCAAATACAGCTGGTGGTGGCAATAATCCCAGTTTTGGTAAGAATGCCAGAAATTTGCTATTTTACCCAGAAGGTTGATTAATATTGTCTATCATTAGAAGTTATACAGGATCAATTCATCAGATTTGGACTTTGGGATTCCTCATATTTCACTGTGAAGAAGATGGGAAGGGAATAGGAATAGTCCAAGATTGCAAAATAATCTACCAAGACCTTAAGAGAAAGTCCAATCCTGATGTTATATTCTACTTAAGAAATAATTACTTGTTACCAGAGTTGTGATGGAATCATCTGAAATTTCATAACTATAGGGGTTGTAGAGGTTGTCTAGGAAGTCTATTAGTAATATGGAATTAGCTCAACCAAATTTCCATAGTATATGAATTTATTTGCCCCCATCTTACCCCATCTCTAGGATATAAATGATAAAGGAACTATATATATATATATATATATATATATATATATATATATATAATTGTAGCAGTGAGGAAACAGCTTTTAAGGAGAAATGGGAGTGAAATTTGAAGAAGAAATGAAGTACATGAAAAAGTATGGACATTAGGGAAAAAAACCTTAAATATGTTTATCAGGAATTGTGCATATAAAAACTTTAGAGACAAGTATCTATCTGAAAATAAGGTAGTTTGTGATTTATATGTAGTCTCAGAGGATAGTCATGCCATTAGATGGAAGTTATAAGGAAATATAATTTAGCTTCATATAAAGAACTTTCTAACACTTAAAAAAATAAATATTACATCAGCAGGAAGTTCTCACCATAGATCAAATAGAGTCTGTATGATTATTTATTTACCAGGGAGATTTGTCAAAAATAAAAAGACTCAGGTAGGAAGGATATTAGAAAAATAAATGAATCCCACAGCCATCTCTGATCTCATCAAACTCTAAGACTTTGTGAAAAGTGTTTTTTATAATTATAGATCCTATAAATTGACAACAATAAATTTATATAAACTTTATTAAGCTTTTGACAAAAGAAAATTCTAAATGTATGTACATTATTAATGAATAGTTATTTCATAAATTTTATTTATAATTCCATAACTTTAGTAATGATCACATAAGCAATATTTAATAATTATCTCAATAACACTGGGTGTTTCAAAAGTATTAATATTTTGGACTTCTCTGAAACATTTATCTAGTAATAAACATGTTTAGTAATTTCTGCTTTTGATGATGAAAGTCTTGATTTCATTGAATTTTTGGCCATAACTTTAAACTATTGCATAACTGTCATAGATTTTAAAAAGATTATTAGGGAATGCAGCATTTATAATTATTCAAATAGACTTTTAAATATTAACATTAATAATAATAAATAATGAATCTGTGCCTTTTTTTATAGGTAGAGGAAGAAAGGTAAGTTCATGTTTACTTTGCACTTTATTCATACTAGTCTGTAGCCATGCTAAAGATTTTTTATGAAGTACTATGCAAATACTAGTTCTTAGAATTATTATAATTATTCTTCTTCCTGTCATAGTTACTATGCCATCCAACCAGATAGAATTATTTTCCCATTATTAACATTAGGGAAATTCATTTCTGTTTAATTATTTATTGAGCACAGTGAATGAGTTATAGATAAGAGGTACATGATTATTATCTTTTAACTAATAATGTAAAAAAATCATCTGTGCTTTTGCCTTGCTTAGGAAAAGAAAATATCACCTCAATAAATCACCAAAGAATAGTAATTAATGACTCAAATTTTATTAAATGATATAGCTTATTTGGTGCAGATACTTGAAATTAATGATATTTTAACCAGAAATTGTCATAGAGACTGGACTATGATCCTATTTCAAGTGGACGAAGAGAATACTACCATGAAATTCACCTTGTTACTACTATCTGATCCCCCAAATACTTCAATCTATCAATATAGAACTAAGTTAAATTTATAAAAATAAGAGCTATTCCACTATAGATAAAAATTTTATTACCTATTTACCCATTTCTATGTGGTATGGTTAGGTATCATATAGTCTTAAAAACATTATTTGGTAAGGGTGCTCATTAATGATAATTTAAATTTTTTTCCCGATAGGGACAAAAAGGAGAACCTGGATTAGTTCCAGTTGTAAGTATTTATCTTCTTTCCCTGTCTAACAGTTTATAGAATTAAATATTTTTGATAGAAAACATGTACAAACTAATTCTTGAGTTGAGAAATACAACTCTATGTAAGTAAAGAACATAAATAACAACTTTGGAGTTTATTTGTTAATGATATTTGAATAAAAATGATGTCCTTGAATCTTTATCCAACTTTACCAAAGGACTAAAATATAACATTTGAAAAATTAATTTTATTTCATAATTATTTAGGAAACATTGAGTGGCCTCATGCATGTAAGAATGATGCTGTGATGATAACTCTACCATCCAGAGAGAAAAGTGAAAAAAAAAAGTTTTATTAATTCAAATAAACAGAAATCAAAATATCTCTGATATTGATAAAATTCTCAGAGAATATATATTTACATTTTTAAGTAATTAAAAATATGATGGCATTTCACTCTGATGGAATAAGAGAGACTTTTCATATTACATGAAATAAGAATGATAAATTAGACATTTATTGATCAGATGTCCTTTCTAATATTCACAGACATTAAATAAGCAAATGAGTTGTTGTCATTGTCTTGGGGTGCTGATATGCTTAAAATGCTGATATGCATGAAATGCTAATGGTTCATATAAAATTTCTTATTAGGCTAATCTTTGAATTCTTGATTATTTTTGATAATTTATGTGATTTAGATAAAGATAATAGAAAAATATAAGACTTTTATTGGATCATAGTCTATCAAGAAGATGGTCAGTGTAGTCCCTATTAATTTTTTCCAAAGAACATCACTATTATTCTTAGACTTGAAGAAAAAAAATAACTTGTTTTTTTTACTGATCCTTTTATTTAGGTAACTGGAATCCGAGGTCGCCAAGGACCAGCTGTAAGTATTATATTCTTTGAGAATTTTGTGACTGAAAGAATATTATATTTAGGAGAATATGATAAAATCTAAAGAAAATGGATCCAAAGAATCTGAAATCTAAAGCAAATACAGAAACAAAAAATCCCAAAGTTAGTTGGCCTGAATATTTCTCAAAAAGTTTTTTTTTTTTTGAGAAGGAATAAATAGAACAAAAGTTCATTTTGTAATAATTTATATTTTGAAAGACCAAGCTGTGTCAGTTTATGCAGTTTATCTGCACATACTTGAGATAGAAGAATTAAAATGTTATTTCAAAGTAAAATTATAACATCTACTTATAATTTTTGTACCTTAAGTGATTTTACATAGATATGAAATATTACAGTAAAATTACCAAAAATGTTAAAAATAATTCTTATATCATTTGACACAAATTCACATGCCTGATCCTGTGACTATTAATAATCCTGTTTTGTTAATGGAATTGTAGCGAGTAATTAGAAGACAAAAATTAAATATACAGTATTATTTCCTGGTGTTTCTGATTGAGATTATTAATTGGCTAATGATCTATGTATAGTACCTTTAAGCAACAAAAGAATCTAAGAACAACACATTTTTAATTAAGCATGGCAAGACTGCTGTGAATTTAACTTTAAATCATCATCTGTGTATTATACATGCCAAGATTTAAAACATACATAGCACCCCACACCAAAACAAAGCGTGACAGAGAAATCAAGTAAATTAACTTTAGTGAATTATGAATCTAGCATGGTCTAATCCATTCATTCTGAAACCTCTGCTTTTAACTAGTTCTGAATTTTGAATTTAATGTGTTCATGATCTGATTTATTGTGAAACTTTAGTTCTCAAGTGGTTCTAAACTTCAAATGAAATGTAGTTTATAGAAAAAGGTAAAGATGGAAGAATTTTTTTTTCTAAAAATCAACATTTCCAAGATGTTTGCTGCTTTCTTTAAGTCATATACCTGCCCTACTTAGGAGAAGATGAAATTTTAAAATATTTATTAGATATATCTTAAATAATTGTCATTAAAGTTCTTTTCTGAAATTCCATCTCAGTTTGAAGATGTTCTTGGGTTCTCAACAAATAGCTGAGCATACACTTGGGATAGTCCCATTAGAATGAATAAATTCCATGGCTTAATTTCTGCTGTGAGGAGCAGTTTACGTATACTTGCAAAAGCTCATGAACAAATAGTTTCATTTGACAGTAGGAGATGAGTAGGTGAGAATTCCATGGAATTATCTTCCAAGCTATGAGCTTAAAGGGAATATCCACATAAATGAAGTCATGAATCTACAACTACTTTTGAAAAAGAAACACAAACTATGGAAAGTGAAATGGGCATTCTATCCACAAATAAGTGATAAAGTTTGATGAACTACTTACAAAAAGTTTGAACATTTGTAAGTCATCAGTTGTCTACATACTTTTGTAATTGTCTCATTGCTTTCTTTGGGAATTTGACTAACTCCACTTTGATGTGTGTCAGGTAGACAGCAGGTAGCAGACAACAGTGAAAGTTTGTACTTTTAATTTTCTCTAATTTTTGAGGTTTCCATCTCAAGTTGAATGCTCAGAATGTAACAGTGATACAATATGTTAATATTTTTGGTGTTTTTTATCTATTTTGTGATTACATGAATAGTAACAGATTGGTTCTGAGAATTTTTTTTTTTTATTATAAAAGAGATTTGAAGCATCCTTCAGAAATGATGGACTATATCACACACACCTAATTTTATTTTCTGTATTATGAAAATTAAAGACATGCTTTTCAGTTTTTTTTCTTATTTTCTTATATCAACTAGGGTTTTAGTTTTTATCTTTGCATTGATGCATAAATTGTATATATCTCCATAAGAAACGTCATTTTCTTTATTTTGTAATTAGGGACCTCCAGGATCTCAAGGCCCAAGAGGAGAACGAGGCCCTAAAGGAAGACCTGTAAGTTATTAAAGACTGCCCTCATAGAAATATTCCTTTCCAGGTACACCTACAGTGATCCTGGGTAAAGTATTTGTTTTCAGTCTCCTGTCTTATTCCATTAAGCATTTTAGGTTTACTCTTTATTTGAGGTAATTATACAGACATAGTTCTACCTTAAATTTCAATAATTTATTTAGTGTTTATACAATATGGTCACTGGATGCATGACTTAGACAAATCATTTAATCTCTCAGTTCTTCAAATATCTTACTAATTGTCTCTTCTGAAGAATTAGTAATCTACATTGGTAAAAAGAGTTTCCCCGCTGAGAGTTAAACTACTCTAATGAAATCACAGGTTCAATCTCACCTCCTCTGCATTAAAAAGGATACTTATAAGCTTATAAGAGCACATTTCAAAATAAAACACAGAAGAAGGAAAATCATTAGCACATTGAATTGCTTTCTGATGTGACAACTTACTGATGTGGTTATTACTAAAATTATGTGATAATGCTGACCCATATAGGTGATATTTTTGTTCTATAGGATTAACTGCTAGGTGAAAGCAAAAGAGAAAAAAGATTATTCTTTCAAGTACAGTTATAAATTAAATTTCATAATTTCTCCAATAAACCTAATGTTGAGTAGGTCAAAACCTAGGATGCTATTAAAGGGTTTTTTTCTTTTTCAAAAGTTCTTGTTGTGAAAAAATAAAACCTCTACAGTAAAATGATCTACTATGCTCTCTTAATTTAAAACCAGAGAATAAATACAATAAAGATCAAACAGTTTAACTATTGTCAAATTGACATAAAGTATCAATACTATTGAATTCTTAAAGAATCTGATTTTTTTCTTGTTTCTTTATTACATATTCTCATAATATGCTTTCTACAAGTTAACAAATAGAATATTCTGATGAGCAATGCCATCATTTATCTGTGATTCAGTAGAATGCATTTAAAGTTTAATATTTTTTCTAATATATGCCTAAATTAGAGAATTGACTGCAACTGAACTTATTTTTTGCCTCCAAACATGAGAGTGGGTGGATAGGAATGAGTTAAAGAAAGAAACAAATCATGTAAAGAATTTCTAAAAGGTAATAAAATTCATTCCTTCTCTTATTCTTCCCAAGAGTTTTTAACCATAGTCACCAGACAAAGCTTTCTAGATTTGATAT
This sequence comes from Sminthopsis crassicaudata, assembly GCF_048593235.1. Lineage (NCBI taxonomy): Eukaryota > Metazoa > Chordata > Mammalia > Dasyuromorphia > Dasyuridae > Sminthopsis > Sminthopsis crassicaudata. Next base: position 418,414,532 of record NC_133619.1, read on the forward strand.
ACTATCCCCGTCACAGACCCCTCCACTTTTATACACCTTGAATGTCCATTTCACCTACCCTGCTTCAGAAACCATTGTGATAGATTTATTTGCAGCTACTAAATAAAATCTTGAAAGGTGAAACCCATTGCCATGCCTGAATCTCTGGTTCTATCTGCCTAGTTCAAGGAACTGAGAATGTAAAGATTGAATTTTGTATAAAGTGCTCAACAAAACTCTGCCTTTTTTTTTTTTTAAACAAGGACCCTGCTCATGAGTAATGATTCTAGAAAAATCATATTCATTACTCATCTCTTTTTTTACTCATTCTCCCTTCTCTGCACACCACTGCAAGTTTTCTTGTATATATTTATATTGCATATATATATATGTGTATGTATATGTGTATATATATATATGCCTATTATATATATATTATATTGTCTCTGCAATTGAGAGTCTGAAAGAGAAAGCCAGAATCTTGAGAAATAAAGTGATTTGTCCAGAGTCACACAGTCTGATTTTGATTCCAGATCTTGATTTCCTGACCAGTTCTGTTTCTGGCACCATGTAAAAATGTTAAGGAATAAAGGGAAACTGAAGTCTGAGAACTTGATGACACCTCATCAAGTTAAATAGTGGATTATATGTTAAACAGTAGATAGAAGTGAAAAGAGGAAGGGATGTAATTGATTAAAGCTGTTTCTGTTGTGACTCAAGCTTCCTCCAATAGTGCTTCTTGTTCTTTTGGCTTCTAGGACTAGGGAAGGGGAAGCATAAAAATCAAATATTTACTAATGCCTATCAGGAACACCACTAAGTAATTTACACACATTATTTTATTTGATATTCTCAACAACTCTGTGAGATAGGTGCTATGATGCTTTCCATTTTACACTTGAGGAAATAGGCAGAGATAAAGTGACACAAAATCACAAACCCAGTAAGTTTCTGAGTCTGGATTTGAACTCAGTTGTGCTCCTAACTCCAACCTCAGCACTCTTATCCCTGGTGCCACTTACCTGCTGAGGTTATGGACAATAATTCTGCTTGTGAAACTGTGAAGTGAACTTTTGTCTTCTGTTTAACATTATGCCAGCCAGTCAACAGTTTATTAAATACCCACTATATGCAAAACATAAGACAAAGATGTTCTCTGCCTTTGAAAAAATTTATAGTCTTATAAGGGAAGATTATGCACGAAAGAAACTGTAAACATGGGAAAAATGAGGAATGATAGAAAAGCCAATGAAGTCCCCCAAAAGGGCAGCTATATGGGAAATGAAATGCCTTTGGTGAATCCCCTCTTTGAATACCCTTCTTTTGAAGTGCACATTTCTGCCATCTAATGGAGGTGAAGAGGGTAAAGATAAGGTATGAGTATAAGGGTGACTGAATCTTGAAGGATGATGAAGTTATTGCTTTTCTGAAGCATGTGGAGAAATCCTCAAGTAGTATAAGTGGGTTTGAAAAATGCATCTTCTCTCAGACTGCAAAAAGGGATTTTATGTGTGTGTGTGTGTGTGTGTGTGTCTTATGTGTGCCAAATTAAGTACTAGTTATAGTCTCAAGTTCCTCCCCTTTCCTGTTATACATTATATCTGCCAGCTATGGTGGGGAGAAGTGAAATCATACTGGCTGATTCTAAAGAGTCAAAACCGTCCTTAACAAGTAACTTCATCTATCTGAGACACAATCCCCTTATCTACAAGTTGAGAAGATTATATTAGATTACTTCTAAAATTAGAATGGAAAAAATTATGATTCTGTTCATGAGTTGTATTTACCCATATATGGCTGAACTAGTATGTCAACTATGAGTGTTTAAAGGTTGCCATCTAGTGGCAATTTAGAGATATTCCTTTTATTACTTTAGATTGTATTAAAAACAAAAGGATGATTAATGTTATGTGCCTTATGGGATTGCATTTAATTAAAAATGGAAACATATAAACATAAATTGACTATTATTTTTCTTCTCTAAGAATATGAATATAACATTTCTAGTTTCTAGTTTGCACATCAGTTGAATTTGGAACTTTTATAAAAATTGGTCTTTAGGACCTCCCAAGTTTATCATTTGAGACATTCCATTGGGTTTATTAAGTAACATTTTGGAGGGTGTTTTCATATATAATCTTATTAATAGATTAAATTCTCATTTAATAAAATGTTTTCTTTATTTTCAAAATCCCAGTTCTGTACATGTGGAGCCTATATTTTTCAATCAAGGTTTGGCATAATAAAACTTTAATTTGCATTTATTCATAAAGTATATTTATAGATAACTCTCCCAGAAAAATGGCTCTCTTAAATAGTGGAAGATGGAAAGATAATTTCTGTTTCTATAACTCCCTAGATTTTCCTTCACTTTGATGATGGAGAATAATATCTAGTACTATGTGTGTGTGTGTGTGTGTGTGTATGTGTATGTGTTTTGTCTTGCACGGCAAAACCTCATTAAAAGCATAGATTGTATATTTTATTTTCCATATATAATAATATCTATTTATGTTATAAATTATAGCATGTAATGAGTTAGTATGTAATGTCAATGAACATTTATTAAATACTTTCTCTGTTTCAGGAACTGTGCTAATTGCCAGGGATAAAATGAAAAGTAAAAGAAAGTTATTGTGTTTGACAAAGTCACAATCTAATCAGGGAGCAACATGCAGATATATACATACAAACAAAATATTAAAGGATATACATGTATATACATTATCTATCTATCTATATACACATACATATAAATTTGTGATGACAATTGTAGACTAAATTTTTAGTCTCTAGAAGTTACTTCAGTTACTTAAGAGGATAATTCACCTCCTCCTTCTCTTAGTAATTATGTAAAATTCTATTTCATTTTGACTCTATAGATTTGCATTTGGCAGCTTAAATATCAAGGTGAACCTTTATGTATAAAGAAGATACTTCACTGATCTGTTGGTTTTTAGAAATAAGTGCTGGCAAGGAGAGTTTTCTTTTCTAGGAAATTTAATGCTTGTCTAAAAAATTATAAAAAGAAAATATAAAATATAGGTTTCATAGACCATGCTATGTTTTCTACCACACAGGGACTAATTAGATTGATTAATTCAACAAACTGAATTTTTGTTTAGTACTATTAAAATCTATTTCTTTTCCAAATTTTAAAGTCAGCTATGAGGAGCAAATTGATTTATTATGTAAGTAAATTATAATAGCATTAGCAGGTAATAAAACAAACATATTCTATTTAAGTTTTATTCAACCCTCTTTAAAATCATAAAACTTGAACTACCTACTTTTACTACTTCCTTGTAGTAATTGTAGAGTAGTATTATTCCTTGATGAGTTTTCTTCTCTCTCACAATATACTAATCAATTTATGAAATGCTGACTCATTGGCAATTAGTGTTCTGTATGTTCTCATGTTTTACATAAGGAGGCTCTCCTCCTCTGTTGTTTTCCCTTTGAACTACCAATTACTTTCTAGCTATTCTCTTCTTTTGTCATAAAATTTATTATTGTTTTATAAATTCCTGATTTGACTCTTATTATTAAAAGCTAAAATTTAAGACTTTTAAGAATGAAAATGAACATATGAGGGTTGTGTATAGGGTTATTTCTGTATCATTGATTTGTGGAATTGACACCATTATTGTTGCTTTCTCCTCTGAAAAGCTTGACTGGGTTTTGTATCTCAGTGGTTTCCTCTATTGATCACTGGATTAGTTGAATTCTGGTTAGGAATAAAATAAAAATATAATAAAACATAAATGAACTTAATTGAGAGAATGAATTGATTGGAGATAGGAGTTGAGCAGATTGGGAAAAGTATTACTCTAGATATCACATAGTGAAGAAAATGACTTGCAAAAGAGAATAAGTTAACTATGTGAAGTCAATACTGTGAATAGCAAAATTGTACAACATATGTTAAAAGATTTTAAAATAGTTGTATTGAGTTTGAGAAGTTAATTTTTGGAGACTAAATAGTTAAATCAGTTTTTTTTTTCCTGTAAAATTCCCATGAATTAGTAGCTCTCTAAATGGAAGCTCATTTAGAGGAAAGATTGTCTTTGACTTTGCTTGCTTTTGTGTATTTCTACCAATATCATAAAATCTTAAATTGCTCTTTGAAATACCCCACAACTAAGTGACTTTCTAGGTTTCTTTGCCCCCTTTATATACAATTTTATCTGATATAAACTTGTCAATTTCTCTTTTGGAAAATTTCTCAGATTCTAAGGCAACAATTGATGGGAAGATATATTATTGGTTGTTTCTGTTCCTTAATCTACAGCTTTCAGACTAATAATGTAGTGAAGAAGAAAGAAAAGAAGGGAAGAGTTTATATTATTTCATGATCTTGGGGTAGAAACTGTGAGACATTATTGCTTGTGCATCCTCAAAGGCAAGGGTAGCAAATAACAACAGATGGCAAGAAAGCTATTTGTTTATGACTTGAATATGTCACAATTCAGCTCTTCAGAATCAGTTTTCAAACTTTGATGAATTATAAAATGATAATGAGATGGATGCAGAGATGAGTACAGGGGGCTAAAAACACTACTAGTATAATAGTTTGCTGAGATTATAATACTATTTCTCTATTATGCTCCCAATAAAATTAAATCTTCTGTTTATATAAAATTCTTCACAATATGAACCTTCCTATCTTTCCAGGATTATTATATATTACTCTTCTCTACGTACTCCACTGTTCCTCCATATTGGTCAACTTGCTTTGTCACACACAACATAACTGCTTTATCTTCCATCTCCATATCTTTGTATTAATATGTATTGTACTTCATGTTCAGAAACTAACTCTCATCACCCCTGGCATTTGGAATCTCAGACTTTTTTCAAGATTCAGTTCAAGCCTCAAGTTCTGTAAATGGTTTTCCCCAGTTCTCCAAGTTGCCATGTATCACTTTTAAGGCTACCATATATTTATTGCCTTTGTATCTATCTTATATTTACTTATAAATAGATATTTCCCTTTATTATGTAAAGCCTTCAGTCATAGACTAATTTTTTTTCCTTTTCTTTGTATTCTCAGTCCTTGTCATAGTGCCTGGCATATAGTAAGCACTTAAAATGATTGTTGACTGATATGTTGAATATGAATAATCATTCAATAAATGCATTTAATAGAAAATTTTTTGCCAAAATTATGTCTCCAATAGTAGAAATTCAGTGGAATACTGACTTTGATGATAGGGGCAGAATTATCTTATCATTAAACTGTATGAATGCCAAATTATTTCTGTAAATATCTACCAATAGATACATACTTTACACAAAGAAAACTGATCTGTTAGCTTTTCTTTCCCATATGAGTCTGGGAAAACAACTGTTATTTTTCTTCTCTTGTTTTCTAGGGTGCACGTGGTCCACAGGGAATTGATGGAGAACCGGGAATTCCTGGCCAACCAGGTGCTCCTGGACCCCCAGGACATCCATCCCATCCAGGGCCAGATGGCATCAGCAGGGTATGTTTTATTTATATGAAAGACTAAACATATTCAAACATATCTTTTACTCATTACTTGGTTATTAGTTTTTCTTACTATATTAGCTCATCACAGTATGGAGTTGATTCTTGGTTCTTCAGCAGCATTTACTTTAATGGATACTTAAGAATCATACCATCGATAATTCTTGATGTGATGTGCTTAATCTCTCTGAGATTCACCTTCCTTTTTTCTACAAAGGAGAAAATGATGTTTATACTTTCTAAGTATTGCTACATACTAAGTTTATAGGATTCAAGAATGAGTTGTTCCTACAAAGGGAATTTACAAAGATTTCCAATGTTAAGTAAAAAATAAAATCTGGTAATGTATGTGTGTGTTTCCTTTTCTGTGAGAATAATATTAATTTTCTCATCTTTTAGCCATTTTCAGCTCAGATGGCTGGGTTAGATGAAAAATCTGGACTTGGAAGTCAGATGGGACTGATGCCTGGTTCTGTGGTAAGTACATATGTTTAATTTAAGTACTTTTGGAGTGGAGGGAATCATATGTGAAAAGATAGACTTCACTAAATTAACTCTCTACCTAATAGTTGTTAATGTACAAATCACAATTATGGATGCACATATTCCAATACCAGATTATGTACTATCATTATTAGTGGTGTTGGCATTTATTTAATTTAAAATTTTTGTTTAAACTTATTATTTGTTTTCCTTTCTCCTTTCTGAGCTCAGTAATGAAAAATATATGAATCTGGACTGGCCAGATCTTTGCAAAATTTTGGTACAAGAAAAGTTATCTTTGTAATTTTTTATTTTATATTTCTTTGTATTTGGAAGCACTTTTCTTGGGTGACAAATGTCTTTGTGCCTTTCCAAATTTTCTCACTGTCATATCATATGCTTTCATAGTTATTTCCTTTCTGTTCACCATTAAGGCTTCCATTCCCTCAATGAAGCAAATTTAAACTACGGTTGGCAATAAAATATCATTTTAAACAGCCTATAAGAATTTGAAGACAAATAGTCTGTCACCAAAACTTTATATCTCCACCAGAACCTAGACATTATCTATTTATGTTAAATACTACCAGTGTAAACATGACCATCTTAACTCCCATCAGCCTCTATTTCTTTACCTGACAAATTATGTTGTTGAACAGTTGAGCTAAATGTTCTTGAAAAGAACATTCCAATTTTAAATCTTTAACAAGTTCTCATAAGCACTTTAGTTGTTGTTAATAGTATTTTTCAATACTCTAATACATCTATAATGAATGAATGAATGATTTACTAGCTGTATACTTTGTGCAAAGCACTATTCTTTTTTTTTTTTTTTTTTTCTTGCTGAGGCAACTGGAGTTAAGTGACTTGCCCAGCTAGTTTGTGTTAAGTGTCTGAGACCACATTTGAACTCAGTTGCTCCTGAGTTCCATCCACTGTGCCATCTAGCTGCCCGTGCAAAGCACTATTCTAAGAGTTAGGTATATAAGTAAAAAGGCAAAACAGTTCCTCTTCTCAAGGAGTTCATATTTTTCCCTTCAATTCAATTTAAATCAAGTTAATTCAACAAATATTAATGAACTACCACTATGTGTCAGGCATTGCACTAAACACTGGAGATGCAAAGACAAACACAAAAGCATTGCTGACTTCTTGGACCACATATTTTTAAGAGGGAAGAAACTTGGTCTGATACATTTTCTAAATCTGTTTGGAGGAGTTTGGAGATAGTGCTCACTTGTATTTCTCGCTGTCTGGTCTGTATCTCTCCCTTTCTTTTGAAAGTAGCTTTGATTTTTTTTTTTTTTTTTTTTTTTGAGTGAGAGGGAATGAAGGGAAACCATTCCTATGATGTCATTGGAGTTTTTCAGTGAGGAACTTTGTCCAACGCAGATTGATTCTTGTTCTGATATTTAGAATCTTGGACTATTGGAGCACCATGGGATAAGTGACTTATCCAGAGTCACATAGCCAGTTTATGTCAGTTTTAGTACTAAAATCTAGGACTCTTGACTCTGAAGACAATTCCATATTTATGTCAAGTTGCTTCATTTTTGGTCTTAGCAAATGATAATCCCAAGTAGGAGGAATATTATATTTAAATATATTATTTTAAATATTTAATTACTTTAAATTAATGTGATTTAAGTTTAAATATTATTTTACACTTTAATTATAAAATTATTCACAGATATGTATATGAAGATATATACATCTTTTTTATTTAAGAAAGTAAAGATAGAGTGATACATTAAAAACATCAAATCATGCAAAGTTACTATGATACTAAACAATGATTGATTTGGTTAATGGAATATCTAACAAATTTAAAGTAAATATTCAGTAAAATTGTAGATTATTTTATTATCATGAAACTAAAATGTATGGTTTGGAGATGTTATACTGTCCATAGATAGTCTTTTGATTCTATTCTTGCATATTAGCCATTTAAAAATAACAACTATCACCATTACCATCCCATCAAAGTCCAAAGCATTATTGAAGTTGGGAGAATGCATCACTTGAGACAATAGCAATACTTGCTAAAATAATGGATAATGAGAAATTATTGTTCCCTAAAACCCTGTGATAGCTATATAGGCCTGTCAGGTATCTCAAAAATGTAGAAGTATAGATACCTTCAGATTTGTTGAATATAACTGAGTTTATGAAATGACTAAGACTCAAAATTGGAATAAAAAAGTTCTCTGAGTTGGTATTCATAATGAACTCAACAAATAACATGTTGACAAAGGACCTTTGGACAAATGACTGAGTCAGAGATTTTTTTTCTTTAAATGAAGGATATTTATAATATAATACAGTATTAAGATGATGCCATCAGAAATTATCTAGATTATCATTATATAATGTAGATTTAGTGATCAACATAGATTCTGCGACAAAATGATTGAGATTGTATCAGATTGCTATAATCTGTTAAAAAATACCTTGCACCAAATACCTAGCAAAATATGACCTAGTCCTGATTAAAATTATACTTCAGAAACTCACTATTTTAAAAGAATTTTACATATGACAACTTCCCAAGCTAGAAAAACAGAAGCATTAAAATGTTTTACTTTCAGTCTATTATCAAAGACCAAATTATTGTCTATAATTTCTTAGATACAATATTGAATCGTAAAAACTTATAGGCAGTATTTTAATAGGTTGCCATCTCCAAAATTAATAATCTACAAGCTGCATAAAATTAATTCCCCCCCCCCCCCAGGCTGGGATTAAGTGACTTGCCCAGGGTCACAAAGCTAGGAAGTGTTAAGTGTCTGAGATCAAATTTGAACTCAGGTCCTCCTGAATTCAGGGCTGGTGCTCTATCCACTGCACCACCTAGCTGCCTCCCATAAAATGAAAAATTTAAAAATATGGGCAAGTAGATGAAAATCATATAATGAAAAACCATCAGGATAGCAATTTATCCTAAGATTATTTTAATTTGAACTCCATCCAAAAGATAATGATTATAGAATAATAATAATACTAGTAAAAATAAATTATATTGATTTTGTCCAACTATAAAAGCTTCTAATTTATTTACCTGTATAGGAGTTCAGGAAATGTTAAATATAAAAGAATACTAGCAGGTTAGAGACATGTTCTAGAAGTATTTCTATCTGAACTCCATTACATTAAATAAACCTCAAGAAGCTTATGTTCTATCACTTAGAAAAATAGGTCAACAATAAGTATTTAAAATATTAAAATTATTATAAACTAATTTTAGGTGAAATATTAACAAATTGGAGGATTAGGAATAGTTTCATAATGAATTCTTTGGATTATGGTGTTGATACTTGGGATTGTTTAGTGTGATGGCAACTAGGTAGTGTAATGGCTAGAACACTTGCAAAGTGCTTTCTTTACAACAGCCCCATAAAGCAGGCACTGAATATTTAGATTTTAATCCCAACATTTTATCTACTCTATACTATGATTCTTCTAGTGATACTACTGTATGACTGCAAGTCATGAAACAACACAAAGATGGGTAGAATCAAAATTGTAGATCACTCAAAGGGCAATAGATGCATAGATAAATAGAGACAGATAGATGATAGATAGATGATATATATATATATATATATATATGTATATGTGGGATTTCAAATAGTATGATTCCTTGTCTTCAAGAAATTGAATAAAATATGTCATCTTAATGACTGACTGGAAAAGGAAATGGAGGGGGCAGCTAGGTGGCGCAGTGGATAGAACACCAGCCCTGAATTCAGGAGGACCCGAGTTCAAATCTAGTCTTAGACACTTAACACTTCCCAGCTGTGTGACCCTGGGCAAGTCACTTAACCCCAGCCTCAGGGGGAAAAAAATGGATTGATTATTCATTCAGTATTAGATAAAGGTAACTGTTTATTAGCCCTTTTGTTTAAATGGTTCTTATAAATTTGAAAAGACCTACAAAAAGATTCTAACATATTGGCTTTCTCTTTTAAGGATTTATGGGAGGAAATGAAGGAAAGTCACACAGGGTAGAAGATATAGATAATGTCCCACGTGTATTGATGTGGAAAGTATCCATATAATCAGATCTTAGATCCACTGAAGAACCCCTATTACAACCACCATTATTATTAAATATTAGGTTAAAAAGAGTTACTTTGATCTTCTTGCCATGTTTAAAAATTCTTTGAGAAAAAGAATTTATCCAAACATTAAAGCTTTTAGATAATAAGTTCTTACAGGCAATAACATAAACTGTGAAATGATCCAAATCAGTCCTTTAAATTTGCTGATTTAAATCATAAATTATCTATATCATAGTTGAAGAATTGAATAGGCAAGTTGTCAGAAACTACTTTCTGCATGCCAAGATTGTTAAAACAAAATAAAACAAAACAAAAAAATTCTGATGTTTATTTTATTGAACTGGTCTGTAGCTATGTGACTCTCCCAGTATCAAATATATTGGGTGTATGAGGACACACTATTCATTTTTCTTTGTGATACTGAGAATGTATGTAGAAATCATCCCAAGTGCCCAAGTGTTATCTGAATTTTATATATCTCCTAAATTCTTGGCCCTCTGCTTTTGTTTCTTGCTAGTTTAATTCTGCCTTTCTCTCTTTAATTTCATCGTAGTCCTAAATTCTGCCCACAAAGGAAGTGTTAAGTTGCCATAATCATTGACAAAGTCTTATTCTTTCTGCCTTAAGCTGGATATTGCTTATATATTTGACAGTTGTTATAAAGAACAATGGAATATTACTTTTTGTTTGTTATAGGGTCCAGTGGGACCAAGGGGACCTCAAGGTTTACAAGGAAAACAAGTAAGTCATATTGACTTTTTTTTTTTTACAAACCATAAAAATATTGTGATCAGAAATGTAATTGTTTATATGGTGTAACCAAATTTCATTTAGTTTTTTTTAAATGTTTATATAGCATACTTTATTATGTAACTGATTTTTAAAAAAATCATTCTTGGATAAATCAAATATATTTTTACCTCTTTTGTGGGAAGTACTTTATATAGAACCATTTGAACTTCATTGCTCTTGGATAGGACAAAATGCTAAATTGTTTTTGGTATCTCATTTGTTTTCCTGTTTATCTTTTAATTTTAGGGCGGTGTTGGTCCCATAGGCCCTCCAGGTGAACCTGGTGAACCAGGCCCAATGGTAATGTCAAGTAAGCATATATAACCAGTTACACAAACACATTAGAAATGTATAATGTTTTATAAATATAACAAATCCTATCTGTAATGTAGCATGCCATTAACACTGAAATTTGATGGACTTATATGCATTTGGAATGTGTCTGTACTCTTTCTCTGTTTTTGCATATAACTAAAGTATTTTGAATGGTACCATTGGTCATTGCTAAACACTGCATTTTAACAGTTTCTTTTGTACTTAGTCAAAATGTATATTATCTAAGGATTGAAACAAGAGATTCAAAATATTAGTAATGCAAGTAATTATCTTTGATATTACTGAAATGTAATATCAAAATGTATATTTCTCAAGGATGTTTTAAAATTTTCTTTTATTGACATTTTATAATTTTTTTTTTGTCAGGGTCCAGTTGGTGCCCGTGGTCCAGAGGGACCTCCTGGGAAACCTGGTGAAGATGTAAGCTGAGTTTGGATCTTTAGTTTAGTAATTTTGAAATGGAATGAAATAGAATGTTAGATGAGAATTTTCATTATTTTCTTATTTTTCTCTTGACTTAGTTCAATCTAAATCTTATAAATATAGTCTAGCTGGTAATTTCAGGATGGCATTTTCAACATCTGTTAGCACACTCTTTTATCTATGTATGTCATAGACACAAGAAGAACAGACATAACTTTTTTTTTTTTCTGTTGTAAAGGCACACAATTCATGAACTTTCAAGTGAGATGCTAAAGTTTTGATATAGAAGGCTACTAATAAATCCAAAGTAGTAGCCTTTTAAAAAATTCTTTTTTCTCAACATTTCATTTTGAACTCTGCACCAATACAGCAAGTATAAGGTTTACTAATGATTAAGACATTGATTTATGCAATAAAATTGTGAATTAAATCGAAGATATAACCAGCTTAGAAGTGTAACAGTCTAGGTTGGAGAATAAGTTCTCATTCTGTTTTTGGCTATGCCACAGCATAATTATATAATTGTGAACTTCAGCTTTTCTGCTATCTCCCTCTGTAATAAGGGAGGCTTTTTGAGTCTTCTCCAGGAAATATAGCATTTTAAGATAAAATTACTATGAAATTCATGAAATAAAAATAAAGGTAATCATAGCAACAGAGTAGTTATAGTAGTTCTTTAGATTCTTTGTACCACTAGAAAAGAGACGGCCAAAATTTCACTGAATCATATTTTTACATGAAGATTGACAAAAATAGGACACTCATCATTCCAAGGAGACATTTTATTTGCATACAAAATATTTAGTATCTATCCAATGAAGAGACATTATTTTAATTTTAATTTTTTTTTTTTTTTAATGCAAAGGGTGAACCAGGTAGAAATGGAAATCCTGGTGAAGTAGGGTTTTCAGGATCTCCGGTAAGTTTTTTCTGCTGTATAAAAATTGCATGAAGATACTGCAAAATAAAAATAATGTTAAAAACAAAACAAAACATACATACAACCACATCTACCCTGCCTATCCACAAAATAGTTGGTATTTCCAGTCTATGAAATAGTGTTGGGAGCATTTTTATAATTTACTGAATCATATTCTGACCTAATATAACAAAGCAAAACATAGACTTTTAGAGTTGGATGGGATCTTAGATACTATATCCTTAAAACTTCATTTTTGGCCTAAATTTATTATGTGAAAACTACTGAGATTCAAAGCTAAACTTTGCCTTTGTTTTTATTTATGAAGATTCCTCTGTGTTTTAATTATTGTGTCAACTACAACTATAAAACCAGTTTTCCAGTTTCTCCCTTCCTTCCCTCAATATCCTCCTGGCCATCCTTCTTCTATTCCCCTGCCATTCCGCCAAATTCCTAAACAAAACTTCAGGCCAGACATAGATGTAAATACAGAGAAAAATCAGGAGGCTTAATCACATGCACAGATGGACATTTCAAAGAGTAAAAGGATTAAAGTCTTTTAAATGTCTCCATCCTTCCATTAGAGCACATTCTTTAGCTCATCCACTGTGTGGCTCTACTAGAGGGGGGAAATGTGCATTGTCAGCATATCACACATGCACACCATGAGTGCAAAAGAACAGACTGTGTTTGGGAAATGATGACAGTCTTGGGTCAAATTGGAATGAGAACTTTTTGTTAAAGCTTGTACATCTGGTACATTTTCCTGCTATGTTAGGGAATATGTAATCCCCTAATGTAATGAGAATTTCTCATTAAGAGCATAAAATTGGACAGGTTAACTGGTGATGCTGAGACATTCAGCTCTATAATTCTCTGTCAAGACAAGAAGAAGACTCTAAAGGATTAGATTAATATGGAAGGGAAGCAGATTTTTTTTTTCCAAAGAAGGGAGAGTGCAGGAAAGAAGACCTTGAAGTACTGTGTTTCAAAGGAAAAAAGAATTCTTCTGGATAGCTCTATAAAAGGGTAACTAGAGAATTGTACAATTGGACATGAAAACTCAGTATTATATAGCACTTTAACATATGCACAGTTCTCTCTTCATACCTAGTCAGTGAGATTATTAATGCAAACAACTTACCTCCATGGTCACCCAGCTAGTAAATATCTGAATGAAGATTTAAAATTTTATATCTAAACTCCAAATCCAGTACACTATAATTCAATCATATTTGCCTCTCTTGCTGTATGGTGGTGAAAAACATTGTCTTATCTACTTTTCTTGTGTTTATAGAATGGCTACATACAATATTGTATTAAAAAGGATTGGGTCTTTGTAATCAAAGAGTTTTTTTCTACAGGTAGCATGGAGAATCATTTCTTAAACTGAATAAGTTGGAAAATTTCTATTGCAAGTTCATAATTATTCTCAAAATGAATCTATAGAATGAGAGGAAGCTAAGCAATCAATTTACCAACAATTAGGTTCTATAAAAAAAGAAAATACTGATCCAGGAGAAAGTTTAAAATATATATGAAAAAAAATCTTTAAATATTTTGATTAGCATTTTTCTATTTCTATTATCATCAGCCAAATAAAGTTAAACTAATAAGTAAAAAACTGCCATAATATGCAAACACCTATGATAATTAGTTATGAAAAGGCAAAAAAATGTAACAATACCTGCTCTGAAAAGCTTACATTCTATTGAGGCATAAAAAGATGAAAATCATTAAGGAAATGCCAGGTAATATTATATAGAAATAATAACTTTGTTAGGTAGTTTTATTACTAAACTTATTGCAAATTCATTCTCTCTCTTCCATTTTCCATTCTTCTTTCCCACTGATTTGAAACTTAGAAATATATATGTATTTGTCACAGAGATATTACAAAATGTGTATATAAATATAATTAAAAGATTATCAAATCATCAGTTTCCTAAAGCTTTTTTTTCTATTATCATTACTTTAATCATCCTGATACAAACATGACCTAGAAGTATATAAATACATTTTTCCTTCATAGAAATATAGATTTTCATGAGAAATAAACAAATCAGGACTGTCCAGAAAGTCTATAGCATTTCAAATTTTAGAAAATTCTGCTATTTTGTTTTTCAAAGTTTAGTAATATTTCTTTTAAATATTAATTCCAATAAGTTTGTATTTATTTTCATGATGTCTTATAGTTAATAATTACAGTGCTATCATTGTCACCATTTTTGAAATGTTGGAAAATTAGCAATTTTTAATATTTTATATCACAGACAAATCTAGCTTTCCATTTTCAACAGATTATTATTACCTCCCATTCTAACATAATAATCCTATGGGGATATTTTGATTAATGAAATGTGTTATTGATATCTTATTTGTATTACTGTAGCAGAGACTTACTTTAAAATGTATTTGACAATGTTTACCTATTCCTAACTTGGCTTTTTTCCTTTCTTACCTTCATTTCTTTCTCCTTCATTTCCTACCTCTCTACTTCATTCTTTATTTCTAGGGGGCACGTGGCTTTCCTGGTGCACCTGGTTTTCCTGGTTTAAAGGGACACAGGGTAAGTGTAAATTTGTTCTCCTTTTTTTGGTAATGTGATATATATTTTTCTTTATTGGGTGTACATAAGAGAGAAAGGAGAGCTCACTAATGTCAAAATTGTCTTTATTTAGCTTTAGTTTTGTTATTATTCCAAGGTCACTGAAATTACTATGATTTTTCATTGAATCCTCTTTCAAAAATCAAAATTCTTGAGAGCATTAAACTTAGAGATTCTTGCTAGAACTTTCAGAGAAGATTTATGATCAGTAAAGATTATGTAAAATAAATTGTAATGTAACTATAATTGGATGGGAATACAGAGATAGTTAAGACATACTCCACATCTTTATGGAGTTTGCAAATTAGTAGGAAGGGTTGTTACAAACTATATGTATATATGTGTGTCTACTTAGGAGGAAAACTGTTATCTACAAGAGAGTAGATTGTTGAATTCTGAATGCAAATTGAAACATTGTTTTTTACTTTCTTTTTTTCTTGATTTTTTTTTTGCAACATGACTAACATAGAAATTTTTGCATGAAAAATAGAAATATTTTAAAATAATTTCCTTTTAAGAAAAGAAATATTCATATTCTGTAATTAGTGAAGAAACATTTAAGATTCTTTACTTTTGTTTTTTTGATCTTTTCCAGAAGTAATTAGATCCACATATATATTAAAGGTTTTTTTTTTTTTTTTTAATTATCCAGGGACACAAAGGTCTTGAAGGCCCTAAAGGAGAAATTGGAGCTACAGGGGCAAAGGTAATTTTCCTAGCATGACTATTAGAGATGGTTAGAGATAAGTACATTGTTTCACCTGTTATGTGATAGAGTAACTGGTTACCTGCCTAAATCTTATGGTCTTGTTAAAGCAACAGTTATGGATTTAGGAATTTTCAATATCTAATGTATTCATGTGTTGCTACTATCAATAGGCCAAACACTTTTTACTCTAGCCATATGGTGCTATTAAAAGTGATAAAATTCAGAAATTTAGCTGGAATTACAATACACATTGGAAAACTAAGATATTAGATGTGGTTATTGGCAGCATTTCTTCTAAGTCTCCTTTCTACCTTTAAGTTTTCTACTATTATTCTTCCTTCCAGTTCTGGTAACAAGGAAGGAAGAGGTTATTATTCTAATCTGGACTGTATTTTAGTATATTGAATTGAGCAGACAATAGGGTTTTATGTTTTATTACCTTTGCTATTCCAACACTTACTAAGCTATTAAATTTCTGATAATCATAGTTGTGTGTAGTCTTGCCTTCATTAAACTATTAATCAGGAAGATTTTAGCTTTTCCCCCTTTCTTAGCAAGTTAATGAAGAAAGACATTATGTAGAGTAAGCAAAGAAACCATCTGGGTTTAAGTCTTGCCACTGACATATCTTACTGTGTATATTTCGGATAAGGTGGCCACCTATAAGAAATTACTGCTTCAATCCATATTTTTAAGTTAAGGTATCTTTGTATTATGTTTTCACAATCTTGGTTAATTTCCAACTTCACTTTAAACTGATAAACATTCCAAATCAAATTTCCTTTGAATTTAAAGAAATCAAATTCTTTAGAATTCTAAAGAAAATAAATTTCTATAGCTGGCATTGAAAATGTACCATGTGGTTTGCCCAGGTAACAGCATCAATCAAAACCTTTTCATAATGTTGTAACTTTTCTATTTTCCTTTTAGGGTGAAGCTGGCCCCACGGGTGCTATGGGTGCAATGGGTCCTATGGTGGGTATCATTTTATATCCTTATAATATATGTTTGCATTTAGGAATATATGTAAAAAAAGTGATCAATGCAACTAGTAATTCTCTAGATGTTGTAAAGATGACTTTTATACTCCTGAATAAATTAAGTGTATTAGGATACCTTTTCTAAGTACCAAATACAGGATGGTGTGCCAGGATACCTTTTCTAAGTACTGAATATAGGAGGGACCATGAATTTATACGTGATTGCTTTTTAAGATTCTCATAGAGAGAGGGAACTGGAAATATTGAACTAAATCTGTGGTTGATGAGAAAAAGCCTTTAATTAATGATCATGCTATAAAATATAAAAACTGATAATCACTAATTTAAAATTAGGGAACTAGACTAGTTAATATGGAAGTTCTCTTTTAGCGTTAGAATTGTATGAGTCTATAATTTTCACTATTGTGACTAGACCTTCTTTTTATGGTTAAGGTATTCTATCAAATTTTATTTTTGAAATGACATTGAAATAAGACATAATTACTGCCTTTTAAAAATTTAATAGGGTCCCAGAGGAATGCCAGGAGAGAGAGGGAGACTTGGTCCACAAGGCGCTCCTGTAAGTATTTCTATATTTCTTTAAAAGTGTTTACATATTTTCTGTCTTTATTAATATTACTTTTCCTTTAATAGAATGTTTATGTATCTCTTGTTTACATACATGCATGCATGCATGAAGACACACATATATTAAAAAAAAACCCTGAGACCCAGTTTGACTTTAAAATGCTTAATGTATGTATATAAGTATATGTATATATATATATATATATATATATATATATGTATATATATGTGTGTGTGTGTATATGTTTATTTTCTTGAAGTAAACTGTCCAGCATTCAAATGTTAATGAGGAGAGCACAACTCTATTGTTTGAATGCCAAATAATTGCTTCTCCAAAAGACTATTTTATGGAGAACTCACACATGGCAAGTGCTCTCATAGTAGTCAGATAAAGTGATACAAGAACACTCTCAAGATCTCACTTAAGAACTTCAGAACTGATTGCCCAACATAGGAGATACTAGCATTAGGACATGGTGTGCCCACATCAGAGAAGGTGCTCTGTGAGCAAAGTAGAATTGAAATAGCTCAGAAGATTCGTGAGATACACAAAATTAGTGTATCTCACGTATCTTCTGAGCTACTTCAATTCCACTTCAAATGTTCATAAGAACTATTTGTGCCCAACCTGTGACAGAGCATTTTGAGTTAATATTGGTTTGATTATTCACAGACATATCGTAACATGACTGTATCATAGTGATATTACTTTAATCCTATTCAAGAACAAAGGACAACAACCAACCAATCAATATGTACATAAAATGTGTAATATATAACTTAATATATATGTGCATTTATACATCATATATTTAATATATAAAGCATATATATAATTAGGCCTACACATGTGTGTATGTATTCACATACACACATGTGTACATATGTATGTGTATTTATAAATCAAAATGGGCCTCAAGTTTTTTTTTTTTTTAATGTGGTAATTGAAAATGAACATCAATAATTTGCTGTAAAAATGATTAAAGAAAATGATTCTAGAGAAATGTGTATTACAGATATAAACAAGTATGTTTCCTTTAATGTCCAGAAATTACTCACCTATATTTATAATTTCTTAACTACTGTCATCAGTTGAGTACAGGACCTATTTTTAAGTGCTGTAAAGAAAAAGCAAGTTTCAAATAAGGGAATCCTTCAGGTCTTTCATCTCTTTTTCTTCCTGACTTCATAAGATGGAGTAGGTGAAAAAATTTCCCTGAAGTTCCCTGAAGACAGTTTTTATGATGCAAGTTAATTATATTAGTAGAAAATCTGATTAAATGAAGAATATTTTCAGGAATAAGAGTTGTTTTCAATGAAACAAAGATGCAGTTAATTGGTTGATTGTGCTTTTCTTTATGGTGCTACAAGAGTCAATAATTTGGAATTATTTCAAAAATTCCATTGTGGCCTACCATATTAAGAAATTATTTCAATAATTTGTGATTTTATCCTTCTTTGAATAATATATTGGTATTTGGATGGTATTGAACTGCATATTTTTATTCTAAAAGTTTTTTATATCTAAAAGATTTTTTTAAAAGGAGGTCAAATTTCACACAGTGTAGTAACAATCATTTCTAGCCGTATGAGAAGAAAGTGTGCCAGATTTAGATTCCGAGATGACACTTTGGGTCTCATTTTAATTTCATTGCTCATGTGAAAGGAGTAAATTGAACTAGATGACTTCTAAAATTATGATTCTATTTTTTAAAAATCTTGCATCTTTGATACATGTCTATTTTGGAATTTGTTATCTTAGATTCTTGATTTGTTCTTAGACCAAATTAAAACTTTTATAATAATAATAACAACAATTAACATTTGTATAGTGTTTATTTGTGTGTTAAAAACACTTTACGCTTATTATTTCATTTGATCATCATAAAAATCCTTGTAGGTTTGTGCTTTTATTATTCCTATTTTAGAAATGAGGAAACTGAAGATAAGTGTCACACAACTAGTATATGTCTGAGATTTTAACTCATCATCTACTCATAACAATTAAGAATTAGTCCAAATATTACATAAGAGCTAAAATCTAAATACAAATCCCAGTGAATGTTAGTCATAATTAGTCATGAATAGATCATCTTTCATTTTTACATGGGGCTTAAGAAACAGTGTGAATCATTGAGGAGTTAAAAGAAATGTGGTAGTTCTGTGAAAGATTTTGCCTTTAATAAGTATGCCATAGGTCAAATTAAGTTCAGTCTGAGAGTTCAGCTTTGATTCCAGTCATTTTTTTGGACCAATTTCCTGAACTTTTGAATATATACAATTCATAGAGTTTCTACAACTGACTTTCCTTCCTTAGGAAGGATTAAGTGTCCATACAAGTCTTTTAGGATGAAAAAGTGTACTTTCACAATGTTTTATACTTTTTCAAAAAGTATATTGTAACTATTCATAAAAATTCTCAGATTCTTGTTATGGACTTAATATGAAGTTATTTCTCTGTTCTTAAAAATGAATAGGAAAACATAATATATAAATCCAGGATAGTCTGTTAAAAGAAAATTGCACAATTAGAATTGGCATTATCACTTAGATACCCTTGAGAGAATATAATTTTTTCCCTTAAATTATTCAATCTGTATAAAAAGGACCTTACATTGGCTGAGTTAATTGGGATATTAAGAAGAATAAGGAATCCATGTTTATCAAGGCCTTTGAGCTTTCTGAGTAGAAAGATCTATGCTAAAATATGAAAAATTATTAAATTTTTTTTCTTTTTCTCATCCTTTAACTATTCTTCATTAATATTACAAGTAAAATTATAGTAATTCCTAGCATAACATCAATGAATTTTATGTGTATTAAACCTCTGAGATTAGAGTTTGATTTTTTTTCATATTATTTTTAGCAAAATTAAATCTTTATTCCTTAAGGCAAAATAATTATAGACATAAAAATTATAAAGAAAATGTGTGAACTTCAAGTATTTCTTACCACAGAGAAGATAATTTTTTTTTTTTTTTTTTTACTATGTATTGTTCTTACTTAGGGACAACGTGGTGCTCATGGAATGCCTGGAAAACCTGGACCAATGGTGAGCTATAATTTCTTTCCATTTCCTTCATTGTGGTTCTTCTTCCTAGTACTGAAAATACTATTCTGATATTCTCTAGGGAACTTCATATTGTTCTAAAAATTATCATCTGTAATTATGAAAATGAAAAGGAATCTCATGACTTTTTATGGAGATTCTTTATATTATAATTAAATGTCAGCAAACTATATTTATATTTTATTTTTTGAGAGAAAAAGGTATTATTTCTGCTAGGGGAATAACAGATTCATAGCCAGAAATATGCCTGAGCCAGCTCAAATTGATAAGTCAATTGTTAATTTTTCAGTGTAACCATTTATATTTCAGAAACTGGCACTTACTGCAAATCAGGACTAATCCATTAATTGTTTAGACTTAAGATATTGTTAATAATGCAAATAAAAGTTATGAGTATGTATACATCGATTATCTATTTGCTCAAGGTGAATTGTTAGATATTTACTAATTCACTCCAGTATTGTTAAACAAATACTTCTTGAGTTCAGTTAAGTGAAATCATTACCAGATTATATATTGATGACTGTAAGATAATAATAATAACAATAACTAGCATTTATATAGCATTTTCAGGTTTGTAAAATGCTTCATATCCACGGTTTCTTTTAATATTCACAACTCTATTTATATTTTAAGCAGAGAGTTCCATAGTCCCCTGACAAATCATCAAACACCTTGAAATTTTCTTTCTCTTATAAAATATGTTACATGTTCTTGCAAACTAATTCCTTAACTAATTAATAACTATTAATTCATTCCTTGCAAAGTTTAGATGTCTGCAGGTTACTCTGAAGAAACTAACTCAATAAATTGGCTGCTTTGATTTAATAGGTCTACCAGTAAGGATGCTTGGGTGATTTCTGGAGTTGTCATTTTGCTTCAGAGCCATTTTATATGATTATTTTGAGGTTATGTGAATTTTTCCCTCCCAAGACTTCTCTCACAAGTGCACAGAGAAATTAATTCCACCACTCCGTCTTTCATGCCTCATGTTATAGCTCTATCATCTTTCTTTTCTCCCCACCTACTCTTCCTCTTAAGACTTTCTTGTTTTGAAATGATTGTCATTTCTTTTGCAATGTAGTCTCATTCTTAAGTTTTTCCCTCTCCAGAAATATGATTTATTTGTTGCATTTCCCTATATAATTTAACTTGCATAAATGACCTTTGTTTCTTACTTCCAAATCACCTATCTAAAAAAATAGAAAAAAAGTTTATTATTTTATACAAAATAATGGAGAGGTCTTAGGAAGTTTGGTTACACACCAAGATATCCCTGCAATCCTTCCTCATATAAATGGTGAAGAACACTAAGTTTTGTGTGTATATATATATATACATATACACATATATACATATATATATATACATGTGTTTGTACATACATATTATAGGTGTATAAATATAAATTTTATGCAAACACACATATGTTTGCAGTTATCTAGTTTTGTATATGGATACACACATATACACATACATGCATCACACATACCCCATAAATAATTCCTAGATATGGAAAGTTAAACTACATTCATAATGCTTTATGGATACATATCACATCTAGATTGGTAAAATGAAAAGGTATCTATGGGTACTTCTTGTTTTTCTGTAAGATATTTCAGTTAAACCCAAGAGCTTTTTCTTTCTCATATTATCTTATTATTCAGGGTTAATTATAACATAGGAATCAGAAAGCAAATTTTTTTTATCTGATGAAAAATGTTAGCTAAAGTGCTACATGAATGTTGAAGTCTTCCTTAAAGTGAGAATCCATATATATATTTGTCTAACACACTAAACTAAGATATATCTTTTAATAAATATATTTCAATAACTATTGTGATAATACTGTAACAATTGAGCTTAAGGTCATTAGGAGAAATGTTATTCTAAATGAATAGTTTATGAAACAGATTGCTCTTGTTGACTCAGTGAGCATAAGTTTAATTACAGAAAACATTTTTTCACAGTAATGTGATTGTGTCAAGCTGCACAAAAAAGTGTGCTATGTCAATATAATCCTAAGGAAAGAAAATCTTTAAGAAAGAACATTATAGTGAATATTCATGACCATTATGTGCCACTAACATCTACTAAGTTAATTTTTATGCATAATAAGTCTAGAATATGATAGTATTTGAGGCTAATTACCTAATAATTAATTCTCATTCCTTCCTGCTTCTGTAAGAGGAAATACAATAGAAGGAATAAAGACGTGCATGACCTAAAATTATTTTACTTACTTCAGTGTTGTCATGTGAAATTTAAGGTGTCTAAAGAACAACATATTGTTTATGTTATTCTTTCCTTCAAACATTAATTCACCCTTTGAATAGAAGATTCTAGATTGTGTTTAAAGGTATGAATTGAGAAGGGATCTCTCTCTCTCTATTTGTCTTTAGGTCTATTTACCTGCTCATTTGACTTATTTTATTCCCATAACAATTTTATGGGTAGAGGAAAGAAAAAGTTTAGAAAAGTTAATAACTTGTTCATGGTCACATGGTTGGATTGTTAGAGATAGGATTTAGTATTTGAAAATATATCTCTTCTGATTTTAGATTGAGCTCTATTTCTAATTGTAGAATCATCTCTGTGTGCCTGTGTACTCATGAGCCTTAAATTGTCATCTAAATGTCAGCTATTGCCCCTACATCATCCCATATGAAATTGAAGTTAACTGAGCTAATCATTTTCCCAGGTTACATGTTTGAAATAGCCAGATAATCATATTGGCAACACTTATCTAGTGATTTGAACTCTATTCTCAATATGATAGTCAAATTATAAGTATACCATAAGTTTGGAAAAATTAGCAATTGATATCAACTTTATTACCTAATGCTTAGTTGAGATTTCTAGAGCAAACATCTGACATTGAGATTCTATTTTTAAATACTTTGACTTATGATTAATGATTTTCTTTCCTTAATATTGTTACAAATAATAGTGTTTCAACTGGAAAATTATATAGCCATAATCCTTAATTTCTTTTTTAGTATGTTTTAATTCCTTCTTAGTATCTTTGTAGAAATGGAAGTTGCATATTATACATGAGAAGTAAGTTTAAGATAGAAAGAAAATTAATTGTTATATGTTAACATGTCAAAGGTGGAGAGAGTCCACAAAAAGATGCTCAAAAGCATGAATAACAACATATAATAACTATGCAAATGATTAATCTGTCTTTTTTTTTTTTTTTTTTTTTTTTTTTTTTTTTTTTTTTTTAGGGTCCACTTGGGATAACTGGCTCTGCTGGATTTCCAGGAAATCCTGGAATGAAGGTTAGAAGATTTTTAACTATATAGTTCTTTATGATAGGTTTATTCTAAAAGGAAATTTCTCATTTTATTAATAATATAGGATAACTTCACAGAAAGAATTTATAACCTCTTCATTGGCCACTGTATTATTGCATAAGTAGAGAAAAAAGAATTGAATAAAGATAAATATAATTAAGGGGGAGTAGATTATGACTTTGTAATTCTATAGCTATTAATCTACATTATGTGGTATCTGCTCATCTGATGAATTTAGGTTGCACTCCAGGCAGTTGAGATAGTTGAACAGAATATCAGTTTTAATTTGAATTGGAAATATGTACTTGTTACTGTTCCTGGCATTAATAAAGAGCATAACAACCTTAAAAATGGGAATTTTAAATCAATTTAAATTCGCCAAGAAATTGTTTTCTCATGCAAGGCTGGCTTTTTGTCCCCCTACCCACCCATATTTAATGGTCTTAATTTAAAAAAAAAAACAACAAAAAACTAAGTATACAAAGGAGGAGACTTGGCTCTATAAGTGGGCATGGCAGATTAAAATGTTCCTTGAGAATGATTTCCATTTGTTGTGACTCATTATTTATTCATTTCTCCCATTAGTTTGGATGATATACACACGGATTATGGCCCAAAAGGATTTAAGATGTTGCTGAACTCAGTAAATATAATCAGAAAACAGCTGCAACACTTGGATTTTTGAGTAATAGCACAGTAGGATTATCTCTACATACCTAGTTTTTCTTTGGCAATACATTATATTATCCACAGAGGGCCCCCTACTTGCGCACATAAAAGCCTTCTTTATGTAAATACATGCAATTTACATCCAGTGACTTTAAAGAAAAACTTTTTTTGATTATGACAGTCTGCCAAATACTTTAAAAAATATGTGTCAAGAGACTATACTAGTAGAGGCTGCTTTAGAGGACTGAGGTATAAATAAAAGATAAGATACAAATTTGCATTGATAGAAAGAATTTTCAGGACTGGACCTAAACAAAGCAAATCTATATTTCCAAAATTTCTCGTGTTTTAATATATGTATAGGGCCGGAATTCTGTAGAAGTATACTTGAAACAAGGTGTTAACTTAGTGGAATTGATGAGATAATGGTTCTCTAGTTCACATATATCTATCTAGTATGATATAATGATATAATCACTTTAGTTTGATATAATGATATAATCATTCTAGATTGGCTTATACTCTATACTGTAATGATGTAACTGTAATAGGGTATTTAAGGGCTGAGAGAACTGGGGACAAAGTCAGATTCAGACTGAGATTAGTTGAGAGTGGCAGATTGTCAGACTGCTGGAGGAGACTGAGTCAGACTATGGCAGACACAGACTGGGAAGGAGACAGATCATGAAGGAGACAATGAAGACTTGGGACTCTATCCTCCTCATGGTGACTAACTTGCTGAGACCAAGGCCCTTCTGGAGGACCTTCAGAAAGCTGGCCCGAACATTACAAATATATATACACAAAATACATATATGGTGCATATGCATATTCATACACATAATAAACATGTATATATGTTAAATAGAAGTGTATGAGTATGCAAGTATTTGTGATTTGATAAATGTAGCTATATCCTTTCCCAACACAGATTCCAAATTCTCCATGCCTTGGAAATTTTTATAAATTGTGTCCAACAGCAACAAAAATTCCTCATCTGCATGCCATAATGTTTTAAAGAATCTTGAGAAACTTAGGTTAGTCCTTAGTAATAGACAGTTCACTTTTGGAGCCACACTTTCAACTTGATAGGAAGGAATTTGCACTTTTAATATTTCTTCCCTCCTTCCTTCCGTCCTTCCATTCTTTCTCTTCTTTCTTTCTTTCTCTTCCCTCCTTCCTTCCGTCCTTCTATTCTTTCTCTTCTTTCTTTCTTTCTTTCTCTTCTTTCTTTCTTTCTTTCTCTTTCTTTCTTTCTTTCTTTCTTTCTTTCTTTCTTTCTTTCTTTCTTTCTTTCTTTCTTTCTTTCTTTCTTTCTTTCTTTCTTTCTTTCTTTCTTTCTTTCTTTCTTTCTTTCTTTCTTTCTTTCTTTCTTTCTTTCTTTCTTTCTTTCTTTCTTTCTTTCTTTCTTTCTTTCTTTCTTTCTTTCTTTCTTTCTTTCTTTCTCTGTCATTTATTTACCTACCTATTCAAGAATGTAGAAACACATCCATGTTGATTGCAATGATAGGATGGGTTAAAATAAGGATTTAATAGAGAAGGAGAGAATTTAGCAAGCAAAAAATTCCAAGTCATGGGGTCTTTTAAAAATATATTTTCTTAATCCCCTTTTTCCTTTTTAAAATTAATTTATAAACTATAAAGTAAAATTTTAAAAAAGATAAAATTAAGTTTTCATATATTATAGAAAAATTGGTTAAATGTAGTCATTCTTAGTTGAAATAAGAAATGTCCTCGAAAGCCCTATGATGATTCTAAATATTTATTCAAGTTTTTAAATAAATAAAAAACTGGATCAGATACAAGGAATCCTCCTCACTTACTAGTGAGTCATGACCTAATTCTGCATCTGGTATGCCTTTGTGCATCTCTGCATTGGTCCTCTGCCTCTTATTATTTAGTTCCAACACCTGCTTGAAGAATTAATCCCTAACTCTCTAGTCAGTCCTTGACTTCCTTGACCTACCCATCTTTTCCTTACTAAAGTCCAGCCCTGAATTTCTCTGCCATCTACCTCATCCATTCTTACTCACATGCCTGAGAATGAGATAAGCCTTTTCTCTGCCTAAATCAGTCCCTCTACATGTGCCTTCCTCTTTTCTTCCATCAGATTAGCATCTTCAATCAACCTCCCCATTATTCAATTTAGTCTCTTTATAGAAATGGATCCTTCCTTATAGCATTCTGACATGATCACTTCTTCCCAATCTTTAAAATAAAACTTCATTAGGCATCACATATCTGAAGCTATCCTCTTATTTCTTTCCTAGCTTACTCTTTCAGTATCCTAGAATAGGTCTCTATACTCTTTTTTCATTACCTGTACTACTTCTGTCTTTTTCAATCTAGCTTTTCAGTTCATTCATTACTTTACTAAAACTCTTACCTCCAAAGTGACCAATGATCCTTAATTGCAAAATATGATTTTATTTTAGCTTTCATCCTAATTATTCAATCTGCCACATTAACACTCAATCAACTTTTCTTCAGTTCTCTTCTCTTGGATTTTATAATACTTCTTTCTTCTTGTTTTTTTCTTACCTTTCTGACAGCTCCTTCACAGTCTTTTTGCTAGCTAATTATCTATATCATGCCCTTTGACATGGATAATCCCTAAGGATTTAATTATTTTTCCTAGGCACATGACCAATAAATCTCTATCCCTCTCTGGAACTTCAAGTCACATTACTGACTACCTAGTGGATATTTGAAATTGGATGTTCTGGAAACATTTCAAAGTCAATATATCCAAAGTAGAACTTAATATCTTGCTCTCCAAATGAACTTCTTGCAAATACTGCTATTTCTGCTGAATTCATTGTTTTCCTGTTTCCAGGCTTATAATCTCAATGCTATCATTACTTTTCTTCATCTTATATAGCTAATCAATTGAACACACATTTTAACCTACATGAAAATCTCTTCTGTCTGACTCATCTCTACTTATACAGAAATCATTTTGATTTCAGTCTCTTGGTGCCCCTCATGTAGTTTATTGCATTGTGCCCCTAATTGATCTCCCTGCCTCTAGATTTTTCTTGTCCAATCCCTTGTCCAACATATCTGCCAAAGTTATTTTCTTTATGTAAGGATATGACTACTAAAAACCAGTCCCACTTAAGAAATTCCAGTGAATCTGCCTCATGGATCAAAACATATAAATCATTCTGTTTATATTTTAATGTCTTTTTCAATATTTATCCAAGCCTGTTTGGAAAATAATATTTTAAAAAGTACTTTTTGATCTAATCTTTGCTCTGTTGCATACAATGGACATCTATCTCCCATCTCCATTCCTTTGTATTGCCCATCTCCCTGGAACATATTTCTTCCTTACCCTCTGCTTCACAGAATACATCTTTTCCTTTAAGATAAAGCTAAAATATCACCTTCTCCAAACCCTTTCCTGATCTCTACTCCAACTTGTATTTCCTTTTCCCTCTAGCTAGTATTAAACTAACTTGTTATTTATTTGCATTTGTTCTCTTTATTCTGTAAATGCATATATGGATGTATATGCATACATATACATCTTTACCCACACTTAAAACACATTCATATATATCGAATACATATGTACATATATATGTATATGTACATTTGTGCAGACATGTTAACATGTAAGATTCTTAACAATAGGGATTAAGTTTATATTCCAAACACCTAGAAGAACATGCAACACATAGTAAGTATTTAATAAATGTTTTTATATTTACTGGTTGCATACAACTCTGTTAGTTTTTGGCTTCATCCTTAACTTTAACCTTTTCATTTAATTTCAAAAAACACTTTCTATGGATCGGAAAGGACTTTGTCATGCACAAAGGATATAAAAACAGTTCACTTAGATTCAAGTCTGTAACATATTTATTACATCCTTGTGTTGAGGGTAATAATATGGCTATAACAAGGGAGAGTGTGATAATTGTCAAGTAAAGCTTCAGATAAAGTACTGTAGAATTTTTGAGAAAAATATTTTAAGTTGTATGTTTAGGTATGTATATGGAAGTATGTATATTTAGATAATGCTCTTTGGATACTCTTACAAGATCTTAAACTCTTTAGGGAAGGAATTATAATTTAGCATAACTTTGAAAATCTTTTAGAGCTTTATTTAGTGCTCTGCAAAAAATGGATGCTCATATGTGTACTGCATTATATCCAATTATATTGTATTTCTGCTAAGGAACTGCTTCATAGATATCTAAATCCTTTGATAAATATTTGGCTATAGGGAGATTAGCTTAAATAATTCCCCTTGCATATGATTTAATACAAATCCATCAAATACAAATTCAGTTCTTTAGTGTTTTACAATGTATAGTATGAGGATGTACATGTATAAATACAAATTTGGCTAAACTCTAGCACTGAGAATATGCCCATTAGGGACTGATGGCATTCATTCATTTATTCATTTTTAAAGCAAACAAATAAAAAAAAGCCTGATTACTGTATAATTTATAAATTTTTTTCATGGTTACTGTAGTACATAAAAGATAGTGCCCTTATTTTCTTTTTTTTTCTTTTTTTTATTATAGCTTTTTATATACAAAACATATGCATGGGTGATTTTTCAACATTGATCCTTGCAATACCTTCTGTTTTAACTTTTCCCCTCCT
The DNA here is from genome assembly GCF_048593235.1 of Sminthopsis crassicaudata. Taxonomy (NCBI): domain Eukaryota; kingdom Metazoa; phylum Chordata; class Mammalia; order Dasyuromorphia; family Dasyuridae; genus Sminthopsis; species Sminthopsis crassicaudata. Next base: position 418,443,562 of record NC_133619.1, read on the forward strand.
TCCCCTCACCCCCTCCTGTAGGTGGCAGATAGTTCCATACATATTAAATATGTTAAAGTATATGTTAATAAGAGGATATAAGCCCAGTAGAAACACTGTTGGATCAAAGGGTATGCACAGTTTGATAATTTTTTGAGTATAGTTCCAAATTGCTCTCCAGAATGGAGAGCACCAACTCCCCCAACAATAAATCAGTGTCCCAGTTTTCCCACATCCCCTCCAACATCCATCATTATCTTTTCCTGTCATCTTAGCCAATCTGATAGGTGTGTAGTGATATCTCAGAGTTGTCTTAATTTGCATTTCTCTTATCAACAATGATTTGGAACAACTTTTCATATGACTAGAAATAGTTTTAATTTCTTCATCCGAAAATTGTCTGTTCATATCCTTTGACCATTTATCAATTGGACAGTGCCCTTAATTTCAAGAAATTTACAATTTAAGAGATGTGAGAAGTGATGTACACAAATATCCAGAATAGAAATTAAAATTAAAATGCATGCAAGAAATATTTTTTTAAAAAATTATCATGATAGTTCAGAAGATGGAAAGTTCTTATTTAATTAAAGGGAATGAGGAGTAGAGTGAGAGCAGTGTTATGGAAGTCTTTATGAGAAGGTGGGATTTGAGATGATTCTTTAAGAGAAGTGGAAATTTGACAATTTGAAATTTGGAGAATTATAGGTAGAGAGAACAGCATGAACCACAGCTTTGAAAGAAGAAAACATAGGGCATTTATAGTCCTCCAAGATAAACACCTACAATGGATGCTTCATTGAATGAAAGACATTAGGGGTTCTAGGCAAACCAAGGAAACAAAAGACAATCCTTAACCTATCATGTATTGAAGTTGCTTAATTGCATCAGGTATAGATGTAGATTGTGTTGGTTCCTGCCCATATAGAATATTTGGTCTGCTAATCTTTCATATATCTCAATAGGGTGAAGCAGGTCCCACTGGAGCACGTGGACCTGAAGGTCCTCAAGGACAGAGAGGTGAAACAGGACCTCCAGGACCAGTTGGATCTCAGGGCCTCCCTGTAAGTTTTTAAGGAACTATATTGTTACCCATTAAACAGAGTAGTATATTTTTAAGTTTTTTTTTTTTAAATAAAGGATAAATTCAGTATTTCTTTCCTAAAATCTCTTTGATCTTAGTATAATCAAATTTAAAAGAGAAAATGAAAACCATGTTTTGAGGAGATTTGGAGTTTTGAATAGCCTTATGAATGTTTTTTTTTTTTTTTTGGTTTGTTTTTTTTTGTTAATGCATTTTCACTTTTGTCTCTTTCCTAACTTTCTAAGAGTCATATTTTGTGTTTCCATTGATATAGTGATTTTTAGGTAACTTTGATTTTTTTTTTTTAATTAGGGAACAGTGGGAACTGATGGGACACCTGGTGCAAAAGGTCCAACAGTAAGTTCTTAAGTGAATTGCATATGAAATTTAAACTCAAGGTTTTTGTTTTGATGGCAAAATTTTAGTCTTCTCTCTTAATTTGCTTATTATAACATGTCTCCCTTTTATAGGGCTCTGCAGGTACTTCAGGTCCTCCTGGCTCTACAGGACCTCCTGGCTCTCCGGGACCTCAGGGCAGCACAGGTCAACCTGGAATTCGAGGCCAAACGGTAAAGTTGTTTGGAAATAATTACACTCTTAATGGTTCATGAAGCTAAGAAGATTAACAGAAACAATGTATAACATGGTTCAATTCACTACATAAAATCCCAATAATATAAATAACCAAAACCAAGGGTTTTCATATCTGTAAAATGAAAAATTGAAGAATTGATTTGCAATGTCTATTTTTGCATTCTGAGAAAGTAATTTATTTGATAAGTATAATATAGCCTACTTTAATACATGACTAAAATTCTGTAAAATTTTAAAAGTAAGATCATTTCAATGACATTCACTCAATTTTATAGGTAGTTAAATTAAAAAAATATAATCTAATATTTGGATGTCTTAGAGACATGTTAACTGAATTTTTTTCCTTTTTCTTAAAATAGCTTAAATGGTTTATTTCAGCAAGTTGTCTACTTTGAATCATAAATCATTTAATTTCCAAAGGAAATGACTTTCACTGAGGCAATGCTAATTCCTTTATCTCTACTGGTTTTATGAGAAATACTTCAGCAGCTTTAGTAGAGATTAATATCTTTAAGCATTTGTGTTCATTTAAATATAATTTTAACCTGATCTTAATGAGTATATTAAATATATGATAAAATATAATACTATAATTTTAGTATAGTTCTTAATTCTTCTTTGAGTTTATATATTCTGTCATCTTGTTAGTTTGATCATCCATCAGAAGTTTTTTCAACTATTATTGTTTTACTCTATTTTCTGAGAATTACTGATATTGTTCATTTGTCTAAATTGAAGGAAAAGAAACTTCAACAAATGTAAAACAAGATATTATTTTATGAGAGAGCACAAAAAGAAAACTACAATATGGATCCATTCTTGCTTTGTCCCAAGAAATTGTTCAGTAGAATTATTAAAATTCCCACATTATAAACACACCTCTAAATAATTAATTAATAATTTTTAATGTGAATGAACAATTCCATTGACTAAAATAATTATCAGAGATGTTATTCATAGTTGTTATGATCACTTTTAATTTAAATCAAAAGAAGACAAGTTCATATGTATAAAAGCTATAAGAAAATAATTGGGTATTTCATCAAATTGTATTGAATTTCATGTGTACTCAATCCTCCCAGCTTTCAGGACTTTTAAAAAATATTATTCATATATCTTATTTGAGAAGCAGCCTAACTTATTATAGAGAAGGCTTGCCTTGTAGAAGAGATGGAGTCAGATGTTGCTTTAAAACCACTTTGTGATCAGGAGTAAATTGCCTGAACTTTTTAATGTTCTAGGCAACCCTTTCAAACTATGATTTTCAGAAAAGCTAACAAGTCTATTAGGTCAAAAGAAGAGGAAGTAGATTGCAAGCTGCTTAATTAGGAGTTAGGCATTTCCACCCTACCTATTATTATTCTATTCCCATGTCTAATATTTACAAGGCCTAAGCGCTGATTCCCAAACAGAATCCAAATTCTAGAAATTTGACTTATCCACCTCATCCCCAAACAAATAATATCTATATATAATAAACTTAGTTGATCTTGAGCCCTTATCCCTAATGTATTTGGATACTTATTTTTGTATTCCTTGCATACTACCTTGCACATAATAGGTGCTTAATATACAAATATTTGTTAATTTAAATGGAAATAAGTGAGAGGTGCGCTTTTAAATTGATTCTTGTTCTACTATAAATATGTCCGTTTGGGCTACTTGGTGCATTTGATTTCTTCTAAATATTAAGATTTTTATTTCAGGGAGATCCTGGAGTTCCAGGCTTCAAAGGAGAAGCAGGTCCAAAAGGTGAACCGGTGAGTCAAAAAAATATTTGAAGTTCAAATCATATTGGCTACTTTTCTTGAATTGCGTAGATTAACAATTATAAAATTTGGACCAGTTCAAAGTTTATCAAATAGCAAAGAGAGTTGAAAATACTTCATGAACTCAAAAAATTAATAACATAATATAGTTTGTAATATATTGATTTATTGTATTTATTACATTAAAACAATCATATTCGTCAAAGCTCAGTTTTACATGTGATTTTTTTATGTCTTCCATAGGGCCCACATGGCATTCAGGGTCCAATAGGTCCAATTGGTGAAGAGGGAAAAAGAGGTCCTAGAGGAGACCCAGGAACTGTTGGTCCTCCAGGTCCAGTAGGAGAAAGGGTAAGGAAAATAATAAGTTATCCTTTTAAGCACGCGGGAAAATATTTTGTATTTATAAATTATATATATTTTATGCATAATTATTTAGTATGTTTCATATTATCATATATGTAATAAATACATTATATATTATTAAACATTATTATATTATATAATAATATATTTATGGTGATACACAGTAATTCTAGAACTATGATGTTGATTTAAAATTATTCTAATAAAAAGTTTAAAAGCCCTGTATATTTCAGAAAGTTTTTGACACCTAAACTTTGTCTTTTTCTGAATCCAGTGATTTATTTGATGTTTTAAAAAGATTTTAAAAGAATTTTAAATTCCAGCTCTTTAGAGTTTTATAGAAATATAGACATTTTCTATACTGGAATAAAATCAAGGTTTTAAAAAATATCAAATTAGAAGGAAAAACACAAATTCAGAAAGATCTTTTTTTCATTTTAGGGCTCTCCTGGCAATCGTGGTTTTCCTGGTTCTGATGGTTTGCCTGGACCAAAGGTAAGTAATCTGATTGATGAAAAACTCTTGTTTTAGGAGAGTGATATCCTCAATCTTGGGGGCTGGAGGCAATCCGAGCTGATTATTAGACCAAGATCTCCCAAATGAATGAGATCACTTTAAAGGTTTTTTTCCCCAGAATTTGGAATTTCCTGAATGGGGATCCAGCTACCCAAAAGACCAATGGGAGGTGATTTGCCTTTTCTAAGGCAAATCTTACTTTCCATCTGGAAAGTATACTCCCTCCCAGACTCTCTAGACTCTGAATCTCCCTTCTTTTACAGATCAAAGGGAACACAGTTTCAGAATGATTATTTTACAGATTAAAGGGGACACAGTTTCAGAGTTCACCCCTGTCACTTTAAGGTTTGCAAAGTACTTTACATATGTTACTTCATTTGATCCTCACAACAATCTTGTGAGATAGATATTATTATTATCTATCTAGCTGAAGAAACTGAGGTTGATTGAATTTAAGGGACATTCTCAGAGTGAGTGACACAGCTAGTATGTATCTGAGGCAGTATTCAAACTCACATTTTCCTGATTCGAAGTCTAGCGTTCTATCCATTGCAACACTGTTCTGTCTGTAGGTTGATCCTTTTACTCACTGTCAGTAATTCTAGGACTAGAAATGCAAGATAAATCCCTGTTTTTAAGATCCCATAGTTACTAAATTGGGGAAAGCATAAAAGAGAAGTTGGAGACATGTTTCAGACATGTTCTAGGGCCAGTTTTAGTCAATAATAACCTTTGGTTTAATAGCTATATTTTAATATAATTTTAGAATTATTTCACATATTTATCTTTTTATTTTTCTTTAACAAATATGTACTTTTTATTGCAATGATAAAAATGGGGATTAGTTCTTTAACTAAATTAAACATGCACTTTTATCATATTTGTGCTAACTGAAATCAGCCTAACAACAAAATATGAATGTAATGTAATGTAAATGTTTCATTTTCTATAGGGAGCACAAGGAGAGCGTGGTCCAGCAGGTTCTTCAGGACCCAAAGGAGGTCAAGGTGATCCAGGGCGTACTGGTGAACCTGGTCTTCCAGGAGCAAGGGTAAGAAAATAGAAATTATTTTCTCTTAATTAGAATAATTATCAGTATTTTTGTTCTTTGTGTCTTCAAAATCATTGTATGTTAAAATGTTATTTCACTGTACTTGTGTTTTCATCTTGGATTTAGCATTTTAAAAATTACTCATTTTTCCAATCACCTGTGGAAAAGCCTTTTTCAGTATTTCATAACTGAGAGATTTGTTTGAGGAGAGAATATATTTTTTTAAATCCTCTTTTATTTTCTCCCCATTTTTCCTAGTAACAATAATGAGTAATGAATGATAGTAAAATGGTTTCCTATTTTGGAATCATCATTGTGAAGTTTCAGTTGGGAAGTACCCTGGAGGCTATTTTGTGAATTTAAGGATTATTCTTCTGTGCACTTAACAGAATTTCCATTTCTACAATAAGCTTAATCATGGACAAAATGGTACCATGTGATAGTATTTAATACTTTATATTTCTCCTCATTACAATTCTATTACATATATGTAAATATGTGTTTACCCATTTTATAAATGAGGAAACTAAGGCTTTATGATATTATAGATTACCATGCCCAAGAGCATACTTCTTTTAAAGTCTAAGTGATTGGATTTAAATTTATCTCTCCTAATTTCATTTACTATGCTTTCTATGATATCATAATGTGTCTTCACATAGAGCACCTTATTGATTCATCCTCAGTAGAAAAAGCAGATTCTCCTTACCAAGAAGGCACTTAAGCAATAGAACATTATGTTTGCTAATTTAGGGAATTCGTTGTATTTTGCAGTTATTAGTGGTAGGTAAATTCGATTGTTGTGACATTTGTTCTTTTTTTTTTTTTTTTTTTTCTTCCATTTTTAGGGTCTGACTGGAAATCCTGGTGTTCAAGGTCCTGAAGGAAAACTTGGACCTTTGGTAAATAAGATATTAATAGAAGAAAGTTCATATCATTAGCCTACTATATATAAAGAGTGAAACATATATTTTATTTGATACTATTTTTGGATGTGGACCTTGTTTTCATGTGGAAAAACAGATCCTTTGATTCTATTTATTTCCAGATAGATCAAAGAGTATATATTGGAGAAGAAGATGTAAGACCACTGGAAAGATAGGAGGGGACTAGATTATGAAGTACTTTGAATGCCAGAGTATTTGGTATTTGTTTCTAAAAACAATAGAAAGCCACTGTGATTGATTGAATAGGGATTCAAAGAGTTTGGTTTCTAGGCAAGAAAAGTTATGGAAAGGGAAAGAAAAAAATCATCATCTATTCAAAGGAAAGAGTTGAGGAAATTTAGTTATTTCTTGGTAGTGAAAGGTTTCAGGGGAACTTACTTGGGAAGATTGTAAGGTCTGAATAGGAATGGTTCCATGCTAAATTAGGAGGAGGTTCAGAGTAAAAATAAAACTCAAAGAAGAAAATGATCTTAAAAATTCCTAAACAAAACCTGAAAAAGTCTTTTATGTGAGCTTACATTATTGACACCTTACATTAAAGCAGATCTATAGTAGGTGCGATAAGAGGCTTTTAGAAGCCCCCCACTCCCAAATATCCCAATACTTTGAGACTTCTACTCGTGTCCTACCTATAACATGAACATTTTCAGGCTTAATATGAAGAGACTGTCCAACTTTGATTTGATTTTTCTACACTTTATTGGAGACCAGGCTTTCAATTACAAAAATAGTGATGTCCTTCATGCTTCTATTTATCACATAAAATTCTCCCTCTCTCCAACAAACAATATATAATGAAAACCTGGAACAAGATTTTTAGTCTAGATTTTGTTTATCATATGCACCAATTTAAAAGTGTTTTTTTACATTTTAAAAGTGTTCCATTGTGATTTCATTCTTTTTGTCATATTTTTACACATTATATTATTATAGGCATCATCTAAGACAACTGACATTTATTTTCAAATAGTGGGGGAAAACTAGTTCCTGGGAATTACTATTAGAAGAAATGAATATATATTCATTTGTCTATTTTATACTTCACTTTATACAAATTCAGGAGATTGGTAATACCAGAAATACTACTTTTTGATTAATCCATCCAGATATCCTACAAAAGGAACAGAATAAAGTGATCTTCATAGAGAGGGAAATTAAAACGAATGAATTAATTCATTTATTTGTTTGTTTTTTTAAATTTAGCTGAGGCAATTGAGATTAAGTGACTTGCCTAGGGTCCCACAGCTAGGAAGTATTAAGTGTCTGAGGCCAGATTTGATTTTAGATCCTCCTGACTTCAGGACTAATCCTTTATATCCACTGTGCTATCTAGTTGCCACATAAATTAAAATTTGAAAAAATCTTGGTACTGATTAATTTTTGCTCTGGTAAATTTGCTATGGTAATAAGAATGAGATTCAGTTAGTTTTCCCCCCAGTTTGTTAAATGTTTTTATCTAAAATTTTGAATTCCCAATTCTCTCTTTCCCTCCCTCCATTTCCCTTACCCTAGGCGGTAAACAATTCAGTATTACATATATACACACAGACATATGTAAATGCATGTATATACATGTAATACATGTAAATACATATACAATTATGTAAAACACGATGGAAGCTATTTTAAAACTTAAATAACTTTTCTATGTTATGAAATGATAGATGCCAATACAGTTTTAAGGATGAATTGGAAATAACTATTCTAAAAATAAAATGTTTGACTGACAAAACATATGGGATATTTATATAGGGTGCTCCAGGAGAAGATGGTCGCCCTGGACCAGCAGGCTCAATAGGAATTAGGGGACAGCCTGGTAGTATGGGCCTTCCTGGTCCCAAAGGTAGCAGTGTAAGTATAATGTATAGCATGTATTATACTAATTCATTCCATTCATTAAAAATCATTTTAAGATCCAACTTTTAAAGGAAATTGACCATTGTGTAAATTGCTTCTGTTTATGCATTAGGGGGATCCTGGAAAACCTGGAGAAGCTGGAAATGCTGGTGTTCCAGGACAGAGGGTGAGTATAATTTCCTGGCTTTCAAATTAATGACTTCTAGTCCTAACATCATTTTCATGCCTTACCAGTACATTTCCTTACAAGTTTTCACTGTGTAATTTTAGGGAGCTCCAGGCAAAGATGGTGAAGTTGGACCTTCAGGTCCTGTAGGCCCCTCTGTAAGTAAGCTCTAAATAAATTATTGAGTATTAAAGATAATATTTGATGTTTTAATTAAGAGAGATTATTTTTTATGGAATTTTATAAATAATGAAATATCTATTGAATTATTTTACTTTATGTTGTATTTCTTTTATTATGAATTCTAAGCATTTCCTAGATTTTAAAATATTAAAAATTTTACTACTACTTTGAAACAAAACATTAAGACTAATTTCTTTTTTTGTGTTGTACTTTATAGATCTACAAAATGGGAGTAGATATTTGTTTTATAAACATAACAAAACATTTGAATTTATGGTAAAATGAAATTCATATTTGATAAGTAAATGCTATTTTCCCTTCAATTATGCCCTCACTCTTCAAAGGCTTTTCATGGATTTTAATATGTGATATTCTAGAAAGGCAGCAGAAAATGGCAGATAAAAAAGTGACCTTTTAAAAGAAAAGACTTAGATTCAGGTCCTACTTCTGACATTGTATTCTGCCTATGAATGTGTAGGATCAGTGTCTTTATCTTTACTTATAAATGCATATGATGGTAACATTTTCCACTCTATATTTTCATACTTAGATATTAGCTTTTCTTTCATTAGTTGTTTTCTTGGTTTTGAAGTCTGGATTACTGATGACTTAGTACTCAAAAGAAGAATATAATAGGAGGTATTAAACTTTTAAATTACAAATAGAGATATGATAAAAGGGAGTAATTTACACATATATTTAGAAACTCCTTTTCTTTGTAAACTTCAAGTTGACTCCACTTACTCATGTCTGGAACCAAAGCTACTTAAATAAAAGTTGTTTTGGGATATTGGGAAAATGTTGAATTATAAGACTCGAAGAAGGAAAAAAATGTTTATTAGGCTTTGGGAGAGTTTCACTCTAGGAGGAACTTCAAATGATATTCTTTGATAACACTGACTTACTTTATCATATCCAGCTAAACTCAAAAAAAATGTTGTTGGAAAAATTACAAAGGAAAGGTCTATGCCTATTGGCACATATAACTAGAGAACATGTGCGAGGAGTCTGGCTGCGCTCATGTTATTCTATCTTTTATTACTTTTAGGGTCTAGCAGGGGAAAGAGGCGAGCAAGGCCCTCCAGGTCCTACAGGTTTTCAGGTGAGCCATTATGTGATTTTTTCCATTTCTTATGCATTAATTAAATGGGTAGTGTTTTAAACCAGATATAGTAGAATATTTACTTATTTTACTTTACAAATTGTTTTCCTAGAACATATGATTTTATTCTAAAAATTACTAAATAAAAGAGAATTAATTAATATTCTTTATGACAAAGGTTATCAGAAAAAAATGTTAACTTTTGAATCCATACACTCATGCTGTAAGACTTTTCAAAATGTTTGCATAAATCAGAAGTGAAAAAATGTTACAAAATTTGCTCTCCTCTCATATTCTGGGAAATTTTTACTAATTTTAATCATTTCAAATTTAGAAGTAAAAACAGTGATAGATTTCAGAACATCTGAATGAATTCTCAGCTCTTCCTTTTTATGACCTTGTCTCATCTGTAAAATTAGGAGAGTTTTACACTAATGAATTCCATAATCCTTTCCCAGCTTTCAATCTGGCATTCTAGAGAAAAGAAATCAAAATATCATCCCTACTTACTAAAATGGGATCTGGAAATGAGAACCTGGGAATACTATTCTGGTTCAAATATGTATCCATGTTTTTGTTTTTGTTTTTACTTTAGAGTGTTTCTGAGTAATATCTTGTTTGAATTCCTAATATCAAAGACTCTGTAAAGTGAAGGTAAATTATTGACATGTTATCCCTTAAAGATTTACATGTTCATAGGAACATTGCTTTTTTAAAATTTCTTTTAGGGACTACCTGGTCCTCCAGGTCCTCCAGGAGAAGGTGGGAAGCCAGGTGATCAGGTACTTTTTAAACCTTAAATAATTATTAAGCTCTACCTAACGTCATTTTATATAGCTGAATCAAATTTATTAACTATTTGGTTTTTGTTGTTGCAGAGCTAATAGACTATTATTTGTTGAATTACTTTCTTTCCTATGAGTTATATGTTTGTCAGAGTGACAAGATTCCAGTTTAATAAATTCAAAACCAAAACCTTTCTGGTAGTTATTAGTTATCAGTTTACTGCATTAGTTCAAAGAAGTTATAATGAAAAGGTCAGTTTCCAACAATAATTTTATATTTCTCATTTTTGTCCTTTTCACTTCACTTCCTTTGATTTTCTTTAAGATCATTAAGCCCAAGTGAGTACAATGAAAGATTTATCTTTTTGAGAGATCCGCAAATACATTGGCATTTGAAAAAATTATAGCTGACATTGATAAATATTGCATGACTATGAGCTTCATAGATTGTTTTGTAAACTATTGACTTGACTGTTCTCATTACCATCCAATGAAGTCAAGATAATTAAGCATTAAAAAGTTTCTATCATCTGAGTATACTTAGTTAAATTAACAAGTTTTTATTAATCATCTGCTATGTGCCTAGAACTGTGCTAGCGGAAGTATTTTTAGTATCATTGGAATATCTCACAGATTGCCAAAAATGTACCTATTTATACTTAATCAATTTGGTACAGTAATTAAACTGCCATATGCTCATTTAGGTAAATGAGGAATGTAGTCTGAAAATATTTCTCTTTATTTTCTAGTTCAATGTAATGTATTTAATGTTCAAACACAATGCTATTTATGTTCTCTATTCAATTTTTGTTTTCCTTTATAGGGTGTTCCTGGAGATCCTGGAGCAGTTGGTCCTTTAGGTCCTCGAGTAAGTATATTCTTTATCTTGGTTGACTTTTTGTTTTTGTTTTTGTTTTCCATGAGGCAATTGAGGTCCAGGATCATACAGCTAGGAAATGTTTAGTGTCTGAGGCCAAATTTGAATTCTGGTCCTCTTGACTCTAGGGCCAGTGCTCTACCTACTGTGCTATCTAGCTCTCCCTCTTGGTTGATTTTGATTCTTTATCTTTGCTGTCTTCAGTCATCTTTTTTCTATTCCTTCTTCTCCATTCTTTTCTCTTCCTTCTCCTCCTCCACTTCATCTTCCTCCTCTGTCTCCATCATATCCTTGTCCTTTCTTCTTCTGATTAGGTTTCCTTGCAAGTGCAGGGGTAACTCATAGACTGAATCTCACTAATGACTGGCATACAGGTTTTCCAGGTTTCCAACCTTGACTAGTTTAGCCTCACTTAAGAATCCAGCTGGATGTGTATTCCTGGAGGCTTATCACAGTAATGCTTGATTTAGTGCAAATACCCAATTTGCATAGCTCACTGCAGCTCAGAACTCTCAAACTCAAGAGCTGTATTAAATTCTGCCTCTCCACTAGGATTATAGGCATAGACTACCACACCCTCTTGATAGCCTCTTTTCTTTTGAAAAGAACAGCTTTTATTCCCATAATTTATCATTTGTAAGCCTAAATGTTGCCATATGAAAATTCAATTTATGGGGAAGCATTTTGTTCTATGAAACTGTCACACTTTGTTTAAGTTAATTTTCTTATTGGTAAATTTGAGTAAGTCTGGCCAAAATACTTTTCTTTGCTACTTTTTTCAGAAGTGGAAATCTTTATGCAGAATGCTATAAAAACATTTTGATGAAATACATAAGTAAAATATGAGGTTATTTTATATATTTAGGGAGAGCGTGGTAATCCAGGAGAGAGAGGTGAACCAGGAATAACAGGACTTCCAGGTGAAAAGGGGATGGCTGGAGGTCATGGTCCTGATGGTCCCAAGGTAAACATTAAATTATTTATTTGTATAATTGTTATTAAAAAAAAAATATTACATAATCACTACATGATAGTAGTTAGGTATTTCTTTATATTGTGTGGTTAATGATGAATTCTTTAGCTATGGTATATACAAAAATATTTTTTAGGTTTCTTCTTATTTAGTTTGCAATATTCCCCAAAGAGAGAGAAAATATATTTACAAACCTAGAGTATTCTCTTGGAAAACTCAGTGTGGTTGGGGATATTTTTCCAAATGAATAATATATATAACAATGAAATCATCAAATTTTATTCATTTAGGGTAGCCCAGGACCTAGTGGGACTCCTGGTGATGCAGGTCCACCTGGACTACAAGGTATGCCAGGAGAAAGAGGAATTGCAGGAACTCCTGGCCCAAAGGGAGATAGAGTAAGACTGCCTAATTTTGTTTATTCATCCCTATTCTATTGATATTAATTGACTCCATACTTTTATTATTAATTATCCTATTTTATTCTCAACTGTTGTGAACAATGGGTAGATAATGTGACCTTTTGGTTGATTTCTACAGGGTGGTTTAGGAGAGAAAGGTGCTGAAGGTACAGCTGGAAATGATGGTGCACGAGTAAGTAATATATTCCTTATGTAGGCCACCATTTTTAGACTTCCATTACTATCTTTCTGTGCAAAATAATATTGACTATGTATTCATTTATCAATGGAATTGAAGGAATGATTTAAAAATAGGTGTAATGGCATCCTATCCAGTTAGTAATTCAGGAAATAAGATTTTGTAAGCTTTCAAGCAGAGCTTTACTTTTGAACTTGTTTAGGGGACTTCAAAACCTTTTTCTTAACAAAGTAGGTTATTAAAAGTCCATTAGTTCTCTTTCCTGTTTCATTATCAATAGACTTGGGAGGAAAGGTTTGATTTCTGAATAAGCATGCCATGCTTTGGAGTTTGACATAGACCTATTCAATATAGTAAAAAACCAAGTACCATAAAGCTTTATAGCATGTCTATGAAAAAAAATCTAATTTTAATTATATATATATGTCAATACACACACACACATAATTGAAGTCTTGTTACAAAATGCAGAATAGAATAGAATGTGGTTGCAGTTCTAAAGTCAAATTTGACCAAATATGGATTTTACAGCTGCTTAGAATAGCTAATTCATCCAAAATTTCTTGGAGTATTATTAGACTTCTGTTTCAACATGGCATTTTTTGTTATTTTCTCTTATGCTACTTACTTGTCAATATGTTTATATTGTAATATTGTATCTATGTTCTAATAGAAAATAAATAAAAAGATAGACAAACAACGATATAAAGTCCACCAACCACATCAGTTACAGGCTGCTTCAGATTGAGGAAAGAGCCCAAAATTGATCAATTCCAATTGTCATTCCTGACATTTAAAAAGGACAAAAATACCTGATGATTAGATCTGAATATAATGGAATGTCAGCAATTTTTTTTTTTACTTATTCCCAACATCTAGAGAAACATAATCAAAATCATCTCTAATAGCTCCATTGTTGTAGTGTTCAAGTCTTAAATTATCTTGGTTCTTGAGAAGGTAATGGGTGATATTTCAAAGAATGGTGCCTTGACATTTTTTTCTTCAGGGAAAGAAAAAAGGGCATCCACATGGATGTTGACTGATGGACTGACAGCTATATGTTAAACTGGCATTTAAAATTTTATTCCAATGGAAAGGCAGGTTTAACACATTTAGCATTTCAGGAATTGCAGCAATCTCCTGCAGTGAAAATGATAAATTGTTCTGAGTAAAGAAGCAGTTTGGATCAATTACAATAATGTCAGAGTCAGGGATAAATGAAGACATGTTCTAAAAGAGTTTTCTTAAAATGAATAAATGTCTTCCTAAGTAATGAAGAGACTTTTATGTTTAATTGGAACCATTAAGGAGAAGAATTAGAAAGGTAGAAGAATAATGTTCTACCAAGTATCCTGGGAATATAGCAAAAAATTCTAACATTCTTTGTGGAAATATAAAATTAAAGAAAAAAACTTAAAAGTTTCTTCAGTCAGAAGAAATTAGTAAGGAGAAATTGAATGATGAAGAAAATCTGGTGTGGCTTTTTAGAGATAGTAATTAAGAGAAAGATATTTTAGGAAGAGTAAATGTAGTTTAGAAAAATTTTCCACTACTGGTCAGAATGACCTAGGTTTTATTTCCAAGACTTAAGTTCTCATATATTTTCATATTCTTAAGACGGCAGTTTGGCTCTATATAGATGAGAATTTATCTTATTTGTCATATGAGAAATGTGAAAGTGAATATCTAATTCCATTTGCTTTCCAATTAAAAGTTGGAATAGAGGACTACAGGAGGAAAATAAACTTAGAAAATAAATAAGAGCTTGAAGAAGTATTGAATCTGTACTTAAATTTCAAAATAGGTGTGTGGCGACTGTGTTAGGACCCTGGATGCTTTAGAATAAGCCACAGTCAGGATAAGCAAAAATCATCATTCTAGATCTTTAGCGATAGAAATGAAGACAGCATCAGATGCTTAGGATCTCTGTGACCTCACAGCCTCATCTCTCTCCCAGAAGTGACCCTGGCTAGTCTCCCTGCATCTCCTAGTCCCTCCCACAATTCTCTCTATACACCAAACGATTGGGCCAGCACAGGATAGTGGGAAGGGCCATTTTCCAAGCATATTCTTATAGAGTATTGCCCAATCAGTAATTAGCCTTAAGTGCTCGATTGTCTTACCCCAGTGCATTGACTCAAGAGTTTCAGCTCTTTACATAGATATTTATTGAAAGATAAGATTGAAGATGTTCATGACAATTATGCTATTAAAATCCTTCAAAAAACTATTTATGATCAAGATAAAGAGATGTGGTCTGGATGATAGGGCATGTAGTCAGATTAGGAACTGGTTGAATTACTACAACTCCAAAAAGGTGCCCAATATTTGTTAACCTGGGAGTAGTTATCTGTTGCTACAAGAATTTGTCCTTTTTCTTGTTCTGTATATCATGTTTATCAGGAACTTAGAGAAGAGCAAAAATACTATGCTTGTCAAATTTATGGATGATTAGTTAATATTGTAGATAATAGAAACAGAGCCCAAAGCATTTTAAAAGGCTAAAACAATGGTTCAAGTTTGACAAGATAAAGAAAGTTTAATGTAAATAAATGTTGCATTCTACATAAGTCCAAAAAATCAACTAAAAAGAAATGGGTGGTAAACAACTGGTTAGACTCCATTAATGTTAAAAAGATGTCAGAGTTTTAGCACATTATAAATAAAGAAGGTTGATTTGGATACTGGGGTAGATTAAAAGAAGAGTGACTAGAATAGGAAGAGTTTGTTGTATTATTTTCTACCCTAGCTTAAGTACCACACTCATTTCTGTATACCACATTTTAAGAAAGATATTAAAGTAAAGAGTTTCTGAAGATTGAGACCAAGATTGTGAAGGGACTCTAAATTATATCATATGAGGAAAACTTGAGGGAACTGGGGTCATTTAGTCTGTTTGAGCCTGGAAGAGAAGTTTTTAGGAAATATTTAGTTAATTTAAAATATTAAAAGGGTGGGGCATGATAAAATTTCACATAAGGGAAAAAATGACAACTTAGGGATGTCCAGCAGTAGAAGAAGACACTTTGATAAAATGATAGGTTTTTTCCTTAGTAGGGGTCTTATGGGAAAAGCTCTCCTTTTGGAGATGTTCTGGAAAGGATTCTCGATCTGGTTATAATCAAATGATCTATGAGTTCCTTTCCTACTACCATATATAGTAAGAGCATTTCTTTAGTGTAAATGCATACCAGTCTATTTGTTTTCTCTGAATCTTTGTCTTTAACCTACTTCTGTTATGTCATTTGCCAGGGTCTTCCAGGCCCCTTAGGTCCTCCTGGTCCTGCAGGCCCTACTGGAGAAAAGGTAAATTTTTTTTAAAACTTTTGCATATTTTATAATCTTATGAAAGAGGCATTTTTTTTTGGTAATTTTCCTGTATGCATTTCTTGTATACATTTGGAACTAATCATCTAAAATTTTATTTTCCAGGGTGAACCAGGCCCACGAGGCTTAGTTGGCACTCCTGGCTCTCGGGGAACTCCAGTAAGTAAATCTAACCATATTTTTAATCTTCTTTAAGGTAAATGTGAGCACAACATGACCAATAAGGACATATGTTTTGCATGACTATGCTTGTATTGAGTTGAACTGTTTTTTAGTCAAGTCCTACTTTTTGTGACTCCATTTGCAGGCAAAGATATTGGAGTGATTTGCAGTTTCCTTCTCCAGCTCATTTGCAGATGAGGAAACTAAAACAAATAGGGTTATATGATTTGCCCAAGGTCATATAGCCAATACATGTCTAAGGCTGGATTTGAACATAGAAAGAAGAGTCTTCCTGACTCCAGGCTGGTTCTCCAGCTACTGTAACACCTATTTATATAAAATTGTTTGCCTTCTCAATGAGAAGAGCAAAAAGGGAGAAAAAAAGAGAATTTGTAATAAATTTTTTAAGTTAAAAATATTTTTATTTGTAATTAGAAATTTTTTTTTAAACAATCAAGCATTCTACTTGATGTCTATATATATTGATGAAAACAATATCTGGGGACTGGAGAGTTGTGAAATTGTTCTGAGTTCCTGTAATTTTTTGGTTGTCAAATGCTGATCGTAGAGTCAATTTCTACATAATTTAACAAGTAAAATATTAAGATGTATTGAAATGGACTATTCTGCATAAATATGTATAAATATATATACATGTGCAATTAATTAGGTGAGGTTAAGAAAAAAAATTAACATGGCCATTTTGTCATATAGATGAAGCTGTGGGACCTGAAGAACTTATGCTCTAAAAACATTAAAATTTTGAATTTATTTTTATTAAATTTTAACTGTATTACCATTTTTCATGACAAAAGAATAGCATTAAAATAATTATTTTATTTGGGCGATTATTACTGGGGGAAAAAGCACTCCTCCCCATCAAAGAATTTACTATTATGAGATAATGGATTGAATATAAATTGCTTTTGCTGCATTAAATGCTATCATAACTCTTAAAAACAGCAAGATTTTTTTATCTAACATGTATGTGAAATAATCATGATATGAATTATCTTAATATATTTAATTTAAAATATTAAATATTATTAAATTAATAAAATATAAATAAAATATAAAATTAATATTAAAATATTAAATCAAGGGTTATTTAATAAGATGATTTAATCTTTTTTTTTAATGGACAATGGAGAGATAGCATATAGAGTCTGTCCAAACTTTTTTTTCCAAAAAATAAATCCAGGTGATTGTTTGACATCAAATAGAACAAATAACTATGGTCAATGAATTCTTTTTTAAATTTACTTTGACCAATTCTTTTTAGCCTCCTTTAGATAAATGATTAGATATACGATTCTTTGATAGTCTTGAACTGGATTTTTTCTCCAAGACTTATTCTTATACATTTATCCTCTCTGTTTTTTTGAGGGTCTCTAAAATGAGATTGAGCATAAAATCAGTTTTGTTGATAAGCACATATAGATTCAGTTTTAAAAATACAAGTTAGCTATTGATCATTTTTAAGACAATGCATTAAACCTTTTACTTATTCAAAAATATTTGTTTGTTCTTAGGGATCTCGTGGTGAAAATGGTCCAACTGGTGCTGTTGGTTTTGCTGGACCTCCGGTAGGACATTTTCATATTTCTAATAATGAAATTTTAATTTCTTTGACATTTGAATTAGTTTCATTGGATTAGGTTTTAGGTCTGGACAAGACATCTGTTAGTCCAACTACTTGATTTTATTTGGGTAGAAACTTAGATTCAAAATTTTTGATTTTCCCAGATGGATAGAGAGTATGTGGCAGGGCACATAGTTCAAACACATATCTTGTGACTCTAAAATTATTGTTCTTTACATGGTATTATGCTCTTTCATAACTTTTGATCTAATTTAGTTTTCTGAAAGTTAAAGGATTCTACAGAGCTTTATGGTTTTAAAGAGCCCATGTTCATATTTTAGTGCTTTATTCTCTGAGAATGACATGAAGGAATTGAACTAATTAAACCTTTTTCTGTTTGGGGAATTGTTTTTAGTATTTAAAAATTCATTTAATCCAACTTCTATAGGCCCTTACTGAAACAAGGCAGTCTTTTTTTATATTTTTCTAATTCATTCCTTATTTTATTCCCTAAGGAAGCCATGCCAAGCTTTCTCTTCCCTCCTTCTATATCTTCGTTGTCCTCTCCCATCAAGCAGAGAATTTCACCTTTCCATCATTGTCTATATCTCGGTACCTCTTGCCATCATCTCCCACTTTTCCCTCATTTTCCCCAAACACTAACAAAGAAGTGATCCTTCTCTTATCCAGGCCATCCTTTCTTTTTAATTTAATTCTCTATCTTTCTACCACCTTCTCCAACAGATTGCATTCTTAAGAATCTACTCCTCCCTACCTTATCTTTCCTACTTCTCTTTTCCCTCTTCCTCTCCCATTCATATTAACATATTTATATTGATTCATTTCATATTAATGCTGAATACATTCAATATATATATGCATATATGTGCATAATCTACATATACACATATATTTCACACACATTTCATCTCCCTCATTAGAATGTAAGCTCCTTGTGAATTTTTCATTCTTTCAAGAGGGTGGAGATTTAAAGGGAAAAAACAAAGAATCTTTGCACTCAAAGAACTTTAATTCTATTGAAAATACTGTGCCCTCCAAAATATTTGTCAGGACTGATATGAACAAAAGTAATTCTATAAATACAGGAAATAATTCATTTTAAAATATTATTTTCTGTAGGGTCCTGATGGACAACCAGGTGTAAAAGGTGAACCTGGAGAACCTGGACAGAAAGGTGATGCTGGATCCCCTGGACCCCAAGGTCTTGCAGGATCCCCAGGCCCACATGTGAGTAAAAGAGGGTAAAGTTAAAAGATCAACATTCCAAGACAAATCATTCTATTTAATCATTTTACCATTTACTACATTCCTTCTTTTTGTTTCTACTTAGGGTCCTAATGGCGTTCCTGGACTGAAGGGTGGTCGAGGTACTCAGGGTCCTCCTGTAAGTAGACTTGAGATTTGGTAAATTATAACCAGTTAATAGTACAGAACAGCCTCCTGGAATTTGTCTTTAAGCCCATTTTAATGAATGACTTAATAATCTATATTGCATAGATATGTTATAAGAGTTTCTAGCTATATGTTTAAAGGAGGAATACAAATTTATAATTGAAAACAAACAAAAAACAATTTATTATCTTACAATTAAGCAATATCTAATGTTAAAATAGTATATTGTTCTCAACTGCTCAAAGTTGATGCAAAAATGAATTTCAAGAATTAATTCTCTCAATGGAAAATAATCTCCAGGAAATAATATGCAAATAATTCGTCTTTTCTTTAATAGTAAGTTTATATATATATTGACTTGTAGGGTGCTACTGGATTTCCTGGTTCTGCAGGCAGAGTTGGCCCTCCAGGCCCCACGGTAAGTCAATTTATTTAGATAATTGATAATTGAGTAAAAATATAATTGAAAAAATGTACTTGTATGTTCATCAGATCTCTAAAATAATATTTTAATGCCTTATTTCTTCATTTTTCTTTAACAATATTTATTATGAATCACATTAACTTCTTGTCAGAGTAAATTGATGTTGAATACTATCTTAATAGTTCTCTGAAGAGCTTTTAAACTGCAACTTTATTTTTGCTTATTATTACTACAATAGTTAGATAATTATTATTTCTAAGGATTTTTTGAATTAAAAAAACAAACTTAATATTACTTTGTCACTCTGAATCAAATGCCACATGTTTGTTTTTAGAGAATGATTTCCTCGTTTAGAGAGATATGATCATTTAGATAATAGCTATTTTAAAAATTTTCTGACATGAACACACAATTTTTAGATGAAGAAATTAAAACTATTTCTAGTCATATGAAAAGGTGCTCTAAGTCACTATTGATCATAGAAATTCAAATTAAGACAACTCTGAAGTACCACTACATACCTCTCAGATTGGCTAAGATGAAGGAAAAGATAATGATGAATGTTGGAGGGGCTGTGGGAAAACTGGGACATTAATACATTGTTGGTGGTATTGTGAATGGATCCAATCATTCTGGAGAGTAATGCTCAAAGGGTTATCAAACTGTGCATACCATTTGATTCAGTAGTGTTTCTACTAGCCTTATATCCAAAGAAATCTTAAAGGAGGGAAAAGGACCCACATGTGCAAAAATGTTTGTGGTAGCCCTTTTTGTAGTGACAAGAACCTGGAAAGTGAGTGGATACCTATCAGTTGGAGAATGGCTGAATAAATTATGGCATATGAATGTAATGGAATATTATTTTTATAAGAAATAATCAGCAGGATGATTTCAGAAAGGCTTGTAGAGACTTACATGAACTGATGCTGAGTGAAATGAGGAGAACCCCGCAATCATTATATATATGGCAACAGCAAGATTATATAATGTTTAATTCTGATGGACATGGTTCTTCTCAATAATGATATGATTCAGGCCCGTTCCAATGATCTTGTAATGATGAGAGCCATCTATATCCAGAGAAAGGACTGTGAGAACAGAGTGGATCACTCCATTATTGCAATTTCACTTCTTTTGTTATTGTTGGCTTAAATTTTATTTTCTTTCTCATTTTTTTCTTTTTTGATATGATTTTTCTAGTGCATCAAGATAATTGTATAAATATGTATTCCTATATTGGATTTACATATATTTATACCATGTTTAACATATATTAGACTGCTTGCCATCTAGGGAAGGGGTTGAGGGGAAGGAGGAGAAAAATTGAAATGCAAGGTTTTGCAAGGGTCAATGTTGAAAAATTATCATTGCATATGTTTTGAAAATTAAAAAAAAAAACTTCAATAAAAAAAGAAAAAAAGTTATTTTCTGAGACTGAATCTTTAGAGGACATTCAGAATTGACCTCACTGATATGCTTTAAAAACCCAACAACTTACATCTGCATTAACTTCTGGGATCATTGTATTTATTTGGTTCAAAAAATAATTGGAATCCTTCTTTTACTTTTCAAGGGGATTTATTTTTAATCACTTATACCTTATCATTTATGTCTATATTTTACTAGGGAGCTACAGGGCCTGCTGGGCCATTAGGTGAACCTGGGAAAGAGGGACCTCCTGGTCTTCGTGGAGACCCTGGTTCTCATGGCCGGATTGGAGATCGGGGACCAAGTGGACCCCCAGGTAGCCCAGGAGACAAAGGAGACTCTGGAGAAGATGGACAGCCTGTAAGTTTAGCAAGGCATAGTCCTTCCTGTATATAAATTTGCATACTTTGAACTATTTTTTATAGGTAG
Organism: Sminthopsis crassicaudata; assembly: GCF_048593235.1. Classification (NCBI taxonomy): domain Eukaryota; kingdom Metazoa; phylum Chordata; class Mammalia; order Dasyuromorphia; family Dasyuridae; genus Sminthopsis; species Sminthopsis crassicaudata. Next base: position 418,465,176 of record NC_133619.1, read on the forward strand.
TTACAAACAGAATACTCTAATAGTTACTACCAAAGTAAAAGGTTTATTGAATGGTGACTTGTACTTCAGTACATATTTAAGGAATATAATTATCGATGAGGTATTTTGCCTTATAAACATAGTTTGCTGTGTTCTGATCATGTATTTCAGAATATCCTACAAGATTTTACTGTGTCTGTGAGTTTAAAAAATTTTGATTCAGTAGACCAAAATTTTACATTAAAGTATATATATACTACATCAGAGTGTCTCATACTTGCATTAAAAGCACATAAAGTAATAATAATAAATGTGACCATTAAGATTACTCTCTTTAATAACCATTAGATGGGGGGCAGCTAGGTGGTGCAGCGGATAGAGCACCAGCCCTGAAGTCAGAAGGACCTGAGTTCAAATTTGGCCTCAGACACTTAACAGTTCCTAGCTGTGTGACCCTGGGCAAGTCACTTAACCCCAATTGCCTCAGGGGAAAAAAATAACCATTGGATGATTAATAGCAAACAAAAGATCAAATAAGATGTCTTATGGTTAATATCATGGTAGATGACATGCAATTTCTAAACAAGAGGAAAATCTTATAAAGAGTGAGGTCCTTTTATTCCTAAATTGTTGATATTGTGATGAAAAAAATCAACCAAAAATCTGAACCATACAGAATCTCCTCAATGAGATCTTTCATAGGAGTTTTTAATGAGATCCTTTATGAATATTTAATTCAAAAGTCATCAGCCTAACAATATATAAAAATTAAATGAATGAAAAATTTTAATATGTAAACTATCAATCAATATCAATATCAAAGTTAATATAAATCAAAATTATCAATCGAATCATTAAGCATTTACTGAACACCTGCAATGTGTAAGTCAACCCAAAAGGCATTTTAATAAGTGCCAACTGTATACATATATGCGTATATATGGATTATTTGCATGCATTTGTTTTTTTTATGTGTGTGTATGCATGAGTATGTAAATGTATATGTGTGCATTTGCATATGTATGGATAGATATGGAGAAAAATCTAGCTTAAAATATTCACTTTGATTTAGGTAATTTTCTTGCTTAAAAAATACTTTCTTTTTCACAAGTAGTTTGGACTTCCAAATAACTTGAGATTCTCATTGTCAATTAGACATTTTAAATTCATATATACTGGGTGATTTCACGGAACAAGGGTCTTTGTTATTTCAACCCATAACACTTTTCTAAGCGTGTCGTGTACAAATGAATAATTCTCATTTTTCTTGTGTTTTAGGGTCCTGATGGTCCACCTGGTCCAGCTGGAACTACTGGACAAAGAGGAATTGTTGGTATGCCTGGTCAGCGTGGTGAGAGAGGCATGCCTGGCTTGCCTGGCCCACAAGTAAGTAATCAGACTATATATTGTTGTATCTGATTACTTTTAACATACTACTTGTATGAAATCTATGATATTCTTCCAACTTAAAGAAATACAAATAGTGTTTTGTTGGAAACATTAAAATACTTTAAAATTTTTCATTATTCAAACATTAGAAGTTATATATATTTAACTGCCTTTCAGGATTGCTGGATAAAATATCTGTCAAATCCTATGAGTAGATGAGGAAAGCTAGATGGCTGATGCTATATTGCATTGACAATTTTTTAAAATAGGAAACCTATTTCTCTAGAACTAATAACAAATGTAACATATTAAAGGCCGGGGGTGGGGTGGGGCTTTGAACTTTAATTTAGAAAACCTTGTTTTGAGCCTACTTCTTCCCCTAATTATCTCAAACACTTTGGTCAAGCAACTTAATCACTCTGGGCTTTGTTTCCTCACCAGTAAAATGAAAGAGTTGAATCACATGGCCTTGAGTCATTCATTCAGCAGCTTTAAGCACCAGCAGAAATAATGCCAAATAAGGGATTGCCATTTTCTCTATGGTTTAACTTTATATAATATATATTGATTACTAGTAACCTTGGTTTTACATTTATGGACAAGGAATTAATGTTACTTATCTGGTTTTTGGTTGGTCCATGATTATTAATGAGTTCTGCTTATGACCAAGGGGAATTGTGGAAGTTAGTTACATATTGGCTTTATAATATGATATGAACAATTTTTTAAAAACAATGCATTTTAGGGAACACCAGGAAAAGCAGGTCCAACTGGAGCAACAGGAGACAAAGGTCCTTCTGGCCCTGTTGGCCCCCCAGGGGCCAATGGTCCGGTAGGAGAAGCTGGGCCTGAGGTAAATATGATATTATTTATGACATGTTTTGAAAGTATCATGGAACTACTCTGAGGGTAACTACATTTAGAAAATGATTAACTTAGGTTTTAAACCTTAAAACCTGAAATACTTTCTTATTTAAAATCTATTATGTTGAGGGCATTTTCTTCTCTTAGTTTTTCCTAAATGTGGACATAATGGAGAAAAGGAGGGGAGAAGATAAATATCTCTGCATTGACCTTCAACTAGTCTTGACCTAATCATTTTAACTGATTTAGATTGTTGCCAAATTGACTTGGAGGTGAAAGCCCAATTTCCTTTATCCTTTCACTTTATATTATTTCATTCTGAAATGGCAGATTTGTTAAAAAAAAAAAAAAAAAAGCTAGACATTATGGTGATAAAATTGTTATAAATAGACACTGCAGCATAAGGAAAGAGCAAAGTCAATATATATCATATTACTTTGGGATCATTATAAGTTGAAATAGATTTCATATTACCTTAAGCTATTTTGAGGGCAAACAGGACTTCAAAGAAAATATAAGAAATTATAGCCTGTGATCTGTTGCTCTTTATTATTTTAAGCAGCACATCAACCATCTGAGACATATTTTATTTTTGACCAGGGAAATTTTGCACTCAATAGCATTTTATGGGATAGCTAATGTTATGGAACTTTAAAAAAAAAACAAAAACAAAGGAACTTATTTAAATAAAATAGGCAAAGAGAACTTTTGAACAAAGAAATTTATAAATTAAGCCTGAATGGGACATCAATTAAAATTTAAAATTGAGTTAAAAAAAACATACATAATGCTTGAATTAACTTATTAGTTAATGTTATTCATTAGCTAATACAAATTAGTTAATATTAGAAAATATAGGATAGAAAACATGCATAATAATCATCAATGCAAAATAAACCTTAAATATGTGAATAATTCAATGATTTAAAAAAATAATCCATTGCACTTTAGAAGACTACTTAATCTTACTCAGATTTCTATGTTTAATTAACTTATGGGTTTCTAAGAAGTTGGAAATAGCTAATACATTTGGCAAATGGGACAAAATTTTCCTTATAACTGTGTTACACTAATTAAAAACAACAATTCTTTACAGGGTCCTGCTGGTAATGATGGTACTCCAGGACGAGATGGTGCTGTTGGAGAACGAGTAAGGACAATTTTATCATAACTTAAATAGCTTTCAAAACTTAAAATAAAAAAATAACATTTTGTTAGTTTAAAATAAATTATTTTAAGTCTAACAATAAAATAAATTAATAACCTAAAAACTGCACTAAAACTTTTGCACTAAAGAGCTTTACCTTGCCACACATTTCCAGCTTGCCAGATTTGTGAAATATGTTGATAGATACTATCTTCACTTTGCATTCATGATAAGCAATACACAGGATATATTAAAAGTTCTGATGCAACTTAAAGCATTTAAATAGAATACATAAGGAGATTTTAAAATCACTTCATATACTTTTTATTCAATGTGCAAAGTTAAGAATGTGTCTGCCTTAATATATTTAGCATCTTCTGGTAAGCTGATGATAGTGTGTGGCAAGGTAATATCTTAAAAACTCTACGATGGGCTCAAAAATTTTAAAATTTTATATTCATTTTATAAAAGAAAAATGTTTCAGTAAATATACAAACTAGTTACATAATAATTTTGAGTACAGAGGATGAATGTATTTTTTATAAATGTTAAAATTCTAATCATGATTATGATGATTTTTGATAGGGTGATCGAGGTGATCCTGGACCTGCAGGTCTGCCAGGTTCTCAAGGTGCCCCTGGAACACCAGGACCTGTTGGAGCTACAGGCGATGCTGGACCAAGAGGAGATCCAGTATGTAGCAAGTTAATTCTATTTTGTAGAGTTGTGTATATGTATGTATGTAGGTATCTATCTATCTCTCTATCCATCATCTACTATCTCCTTAGACATATTTGTCATAAGATATGCAGGCAGGTACATTTAAAAATGAATACATTTGCTTTGAAGTTAATGCCTATAAACATCAAACAATAATTAGAAAACCAGTCCATTAATATTATAATTCCTTATTTCTCCCAGGTCCCAAACCTTAGAGTTTTAATGCTTCCTTCGCCCCCCCCCCCCCCATGTCCATTAGTTGCCAAATCCAATTTTATCTCTGAAGTTGTTTCCATTTCTTCCTTTTCACTTTTATTATCATTATTTTATTACCCTCATCATCTTTACCTTAGACAAATTAAACACCCTTCCTTTAATTTCATCCCTTTTATAATCTGACTTTCACATTTCCACCAAAATAATATTTCTAAAGCATTGGGCTTTCTATCACTCTTCTGTTCTAAGACCTTCTGCATCTCTTTAACTGAATGATAAATAAAATACAAACAGAGGCCTGGTATTCAAGACCCTCAGTAGCTTAGCACAAACTTCAATTTCTAGCTTTATTTTAAGTTGCCCTCTTCACACAGTCTGTTCTTCAGTCACATTGGATTACTCACTGTTCTTTAGTCTCATACTCTCTTTTTCTGTCTCTGCCATCATACACACTATCTCCCATGGTTGTGACAGATTTTCCTCTTGTGTTTGCCTTTTACACTATTCCCTACATAACTATTTGTTTCCCTTTTCCATCTTTCAGGCCATTGTGTTCTGTGTTTCCTATATTTTAGCAATATTTCAATAAAATGAATAAAATACATAATTATTTAATCATATGACCTTTTGGTTCCATCCAGCTGTATATTTTTGATCCTGTGAATTTAGGGTAGGAAAAATGTTTTAGCTTAATGAAAGCCTTTGCTTTACATTATTATGTGAAAATATTAGCTTTCATCATATATACTTGTCAAATTTAAGCACTTCTGGGTACAAATTAGTTCAAAATATTGCTATAAAACAAAAGGGTATTCATGCAGTTAAACAGTTACCATATGGTCACAATTCCAGGTAATCTTATTCTTGTCAATAGACATTAGCTCAGTATTGGTCTTTAATCGTGAAACCATGTATCCAAAAGTTTCTACATCCATAAACATAACACAGCCCTATGCCTCTTTATTACTATATTGATTTATTTCATGTTGCACTTTTTTGTGCCTTTTCTTTTTAGGGTTCACGAGGTCCTGTAGGTCCACCTGGCCGAACTGGGAAACGTGGTTTATCAGTAAGTCTTCAGAAATTCCTGATTCTGGATTTTAGGATATAAAATAAATCAGAGAGGGGAAGAATGGTGCTCACTTATTAGATCTTAAATACTATATGCTGCAAACTTTGGGAAAGAAAGAAATTCAAACAGCATTCAGGATAGGTCTATATAGAATTATAATCAAAGGGCTATACCGCTTTTCTGTATATACTCTGTATATATTCTATATATGTATATATTCTGTATATATATAGGCTATACCATCTTTCCAAAAGGATGGATTGTGATTGTCATTATCACCCAGATTATCTCTTTCCTCTCGCCTGCCAGTTAACTGATATGCTTGTGGTTTTTACTCTGTTTCTTCAAATAATAGTCTACATAGGTATTCAGGCATCTTACAATATCTAAATCATATGTTAAGGATAGGTTATTAAGCTATATTCTCAAATTCTTTCTTATGTTGGCTAGTTTCTGTTGCTTGTGGAAGGTTAACAATGGTCTTTATATTCATTTTCAGGTTAGGAAAATCTTTAAAATTTCTTAATTATTTTAAAGACTTCAACTCAGTCTCTAAATTGAGGATAGGCCAAGATTGTATTGTTGTTTTAATAATTAAAACTAAGAGCAATTTGAGAAAACCTTCAAGTGATGGTTGATTTCCAGTTAGAGGATTTAGATTAAAAAAAAAAATCAGAACTTGAAGGATCTAATTTCAAATGCATATCCTTCAAAATGAGACAAATAGGTTCATTTATTTCACTTTGCCATGGTGCCATCATGGGGCTACCAGTAATGTTTCGTTCTAGGCCCAGGGAAACAGGTAGAGCTGGTGTCCAAAGGACTCAGTAACTTTCTCTCCACATCACTCTCATTTTTTGCTTCTTCTCAGTCTATTCATTTCCATCTACTTAGACTCATCAAGGTAAATGAATTAGAGAAACCATGTTGAGTTTAGGCCTGAAGGTCAAAGAGTATATCCCCTGATAAAAGTGTTCATTTTCAAACACTGCCTGATCTGCCTTCAGTTTTCTAGAAAGTAGTAGGGACACAATGAATATTTTATTAATTTTTCTCCTTTGTAATTTCTAAGATTGACATGACATTTGTAAATAGGTTTCAAAAGTGGACTAAACCTAGTCTTTAACAAAGAAACTAATAGGCTGAAGACTCTTTTCCTTCCACTTTAGGACTACTCTCTTCCCCATCATCAGATTACCAACAAGTTTTAGGTTCTCAGGAACAATCTAGCTGACATTTTGAAGTGATTGTAGGGTTGCTTGAGCCCTAATTCCTAAAAGCAGGTGTATGGTAATATTTTTCTTAAACACTATTGATTAATTTATAAATTTGTTTGACTCAAACAAATAATTTTCACATTCATGGTTTCTTGTAGCACATTTAATTTATATGTATATTTAAGTATAATGAAATAGCAATGTTAATTGTAGTGTTAGAGTGAAAGTTAATTACTTCACAATTTTAGATTGTAATATTGCTATGTAGTGATGATATTGTGAATAATTATTTTATATTTTCTTGTTAAAGTATTTTTAAAAATACAATGTAAATCGCTTTTTGAGTTTGTTAGAAAAGTTAAAGATATGTGTTATTTCACCCCTTTTGCAGTAAAGATGTTTTCCATAATGATTTAAGTATATAAATAGACCAAAATGGAGCTATAATTAAACTTTGATATTTGGTTATCAGAAAACTGTGTTAATAAAACTAAATTGAGCTCTTAAATATATTTAATATTGATTAAGAATGTGAACCTATATTTGATTACATTGTTTTAAGGTATATGATATATTACCTAAATGAGGTAAATATGTAATTTACATCATAATTAGAATAAAAACTCAAGCAGCTATATATATTTACACTTAAATATTTAAAGAAGTGAGTTATTGTGACTCCATATGTATACATGCATGTATATATATATATATATACATGCATATATACATATATAAGTATGTGAATTTTTTCTATATACTAATTCTTCAGAAAAAAATTCAAAAGATTTTATGGTATGATTTGACTAGATAATCAGATTAGTTACTATTAATAAACATAAGGAATATATGTTAATGAAAAAATTGATACTAATTTGGAATTTTGAGATACCTAAAGACTTTGGAATCACATTGCCATATTGAATATATGTTTAGGGTCCCCAAGGACCTCGTGGTGACAAAGGTGATCATGGAGATCGAGGTGATCGAGGCCAGAAGGGTCACCGAGGCTTCACTGGTCTCCAGGGTCTTCCTGGACCTCCTGTAAGTAATTTTCATTCATATTATTTTTTTTCTTCATTGTTTTTGTGAATTTCCAATCTAGCCTAAGTTTATTTAAATACACATATGCATGTATATATATGTATACATACATGTATGCATATATATAATGTATATATACACATATGTGAGGGTATATGTACACACATACACACACACATATATATACATATATATATATATAATTTAAGTTTAAAGACTCTTGCTGAATAAATGATATTTCAGGTCATCTATTTTAGCTATATATTTAGCTAAGCATAAGTGTGTATATAACAGGGGTGAGAAGAGAAAGCATATGTATCATCTTTTAGATTGTTTTAGTCTTGCTAAATTAAGGCTTTTCTACAAAAATTCTACTCTGGTACCTCATTGACAAGAAGAAATTGCCATGCTTCTCAAACACTATTCTAATGGAGAACAAGATCATCTTAGTAAGGTTTTCAATATAGGTCATATATTAGAATGTATTTATTAAGAAAAAAATTATAGATCCTCTAAGATAGAATGTAAGAATGTGAAGTTTGAAATGTAAGCATCATTAGAATTTTGATTCAGAGATTATTTTGTTTTTATGTCTTTATATCATTAGTGCCTCCCAAAGTGTCAATGGGTGTGTGTATATATATATATATATATATATATACATACATACACACTTATAAGCACATATATACATATTTATTATATAACATATTATATGATATTTAATAAGTGCTCGTTACTTCAAATTGAATGGAATGTAACTGAAAAGTTCCACCATCAGGTTGGCCATAGGGTTATGAAATTTTCAGCTACAATAACTCCCAAAAACTAACTGGTAGTTGTAAAGGGGTTGTGATCTGTGTTGATAAATATGCAGATTTTTAAAGTGCTGAAGTAACCAAAATTAAAGTATTAGTAAAAACATGATTATAAAGATTAATAAGATACAAATGTTTGCAGATGAAGTCAATAGTTCTATATCTTTATATATTATTATGAAGGTTGGCATGTTGCAATTTAAGTGGCATAATAATGATTTCTTTTCCTTCTCCTCCCCCCAAAATAGGGTCCAAATGGTGAACAAGGCAGTGCTGGAATTCCTGGACCATTTGGCCCTAGAGTAAGTATATTTATATATTTGTTGTTGTTCAGCTGTTTCAGTCATTTCTGATTCTGACCCTATTTGGGGTTTTTTGGTCAAAGATACTAGAGGGTTTGCTATTTCCTTTTCTAGCTCATATGACAGATGAGGAAATTGAGCCAAACAGGATTAAGTGACTTGTCTCCCTCTCTCACCTAGGCTGAAAATATTGGGGCCATTCATGAGCTACTTCTCTGCTCAGCAAGGTAGCTTTGACCTACTCTTTATTCCACTTGGGATAGTTTGCCCCTCCTTAGAAAATCTGGTACTTCCATCTCTCTTAAGGGGCTTACCATAGCAATACTGAATTTATTGTAGTAATCACTCAATCACTTTAATGCACATCAACTTGGAATTTCTGAGCTCAATATGTCAGCCTTAACTTCTCTTGTATTTAAACCATATTTAAAGAATTAAGAGAACAATACATATGTATTCCTTGAAGGTAAATTATGATTTTTATGACAATAAGTGATTTTTTTAAGAGAAAAGAGAACTAGTGAGATACTTTTAAAAATTCATCACAAAGAAATGCCTTTACTGCAGCTTATACCTTTAGACTTTCTTTATGTTTAAAATGATGGTAATGGAACTATATAATGCAACGATCTTTCTTGATGTTAAATTCTATGATATTATTTTTGAATATGTACTTAATAGGTGCAATTTATTAAAATAAAGATTTTCTGGAATGAATGACTGATCTTGAATCACATACTAATTCTGGTATAGGTAGGAAATGCTGAATTCTACCTGCAACAAAACATTAATCTAAATCCTGACTTCAACACTGAGGCATCAAAATGTGTCACTGAGAAGCAACTGGCATTAGTTATAAGAAAAACAAAATAATTTCCTTAATAGGAAAAAATGTATTATTACACACTGATAAAACATATTCCTTGTATTTTTCAGGGCCCCCCAGGACCAGTGGGTCCTTCAGGTAAAGAAGGAAATCCTGGGCCACTTGGACCAATTGGACCTCCTGGTATGAGAGGAAGTGTGGGAGAAGCAGGACCAGAGGTGTGTTCATAAGAATTTATAGTCTAAAAATTTATTCAAATATTTTCTAGTATCCACAGAGACCTTGTAAAGTCTGAAAAGTCAGAAGCTGAATGGAAGTGTAAGAAAGTTATTACTTGATCTTTTTAAGTGGGAAATGGATAATCACTCAGAATTGTAATGAACATCTCTGTTCTTGCAGAATTTAGAGATGATGACCTCTCTATGACTTTTTTGCATCTGTGAATCTTGGAAACTAAAAATGAAGCCTTGATCCACACGAGAGCTAGTCTGCTCTAGTTTGGCTGACTCAACAAGCAATATTTATATGGTGTCCTCAGGGACTCACTCCTAAAGCTGCATAAAATGCTTTATCTACATGACAATTCAATTAAGGGTGTTTAGATTCACAAATTTTCTGACTCTAGGTTGAAAAAATCTCAATTGAATTTATTCTTCTTATCTGAAATCCCTCCAGATTAATTGTATAATTCTAATATTTTGGGATTCAGAAATGGTTTTTTGTGATATTATTTTAATTCCTTAATAAAAAATTTCCCATCTATAATTAGAGGTATCTTTCTAGGTAGATACCCCTATCTTTCAAAGTAGATATCCCATTTATATTTGTCTCAAATACTGATTTATAAACTTAGGGGTCTAAAAATGTTTTCTGTATGATTTTCCACATGTAGACTTTAGTAGTTTGGCACAGAAATCTTATTTAACTAAAAAGTACGTTCATAACAAAAATTGTTATTTCCATTTATGAGAATGTTGCATCTAAATTCTGTACCAAATGAAGCCAAAATTCTTGTATCCAAAAGTATAAATAATTACATGTTTTCTAAATTCCTTTTCAATTTTTTAAACTATTAGGGTCCACCTGGTGAGCCTGGTCCTCCTGGTCCTCCAGGCCCTCCTGGTCACCTCACTGCTCCTCTTGGGGATATAATGGGACACTATGATGAAAGTATGTCGGACCCCCTCCCAGAGTTCACTGAGGACCAAGCAGCCCCTGATGATAAAAATAAAACAGACCCAGGAGTACATGCTACTTTGAAGTCACTAAGTAGCCAAATTGAAACCATGCGTAGCCCTGATGGCTCAAAAAAACATCCAGCACGTACTTGTGATGACTTAAAGCTTTGCCATCCATCAAAGCCTAGTGGTGAGTATGCAGCTGGAATTCTTGAAATAAAATAAAATTCAGTACCTGTGATTGCAGGATAGAAAAGCAAAAATATACTAACCTACACATTTCAAGATAAGATCATTAGTCTAACATACTCATTTTTAAAAAGAGAAAACTAAGATTTAGCAAATTTTTTTGACATATCTGTCACATATAGTATTCATGCTTCTGACTTCAACTCAATTCTCTGATTACAACTCTTAATTATTCTTCTGCTTGTTCCACTTTGAAAACTAGAACAAGGTCTGGGAAAGCAACTTTTGCTTTTTTTTTTCCTGAAGATTATTCCATTTTCCCTTACTTTTTTTAAGTCATTCCTTAAAAGTATGAAATAATAAAGAAGTTTCTGTGCATATTGGCTTTCAAAACTTCAGCCCATAATTTCTGAAACTCATCTCAAACTTTCCTACTTCCAAAAAAGTTTTTTCATTTTTTATAAATTATCAAACTTGCATTTTTTTCTTACTTCCTCCCCATAAAAGCCATCAGCAGCAGAGACAAGATCTTTGTAATAGATGTATATAATCAGGTTAAATAAATCCCTAATTTAAAACTCTTTAAAAAGCAGAATTGGTCAGATGGAAAAAGAATTACAAAAAATCCCAAAAGAAAAGACGTCCTTAAAAATTAGATGTGGTCAAGTGGGAAGGGAGATATAAAAGATCATTGTCAAAACAATAATTTCTTAAAAATTATAATTGGGCAAGTGGAAGTTAGTGCTTCTATGAAAATTCAAGAAACAATACAGCAATAAAAATAAAAAAAATAAGAAAATGTGAAATATCACATCAGAAAAATAACTGACTTGGAAAATAGATAACATATAGTCAATTTTCTTTTCTTTTTTTTATTTTATTTATTTATTTTATTTTATAATTATAACTTTTTTTTACAGTACATATGCATGGGTAATTTTTTACAACATTATCCCTTGCACTTACTTCTGTTCAGATTTTTTCCCTTCCTCCCCCAACCACTTCCCCCAGATGGCAGGCAGTCTTATACATGTTAAATATATTATAATATATTCTAGATACAATATATGTGTGTAGAACCGAATTTCTTATTGCACAGGAAGAATTGGATTCAGAAGGTAAAAATAACAGTTTACAATCATTTCCCAGTGTTCCTTTTCTGGATATAGCTGAATCTGTCCATCATTGATCAATTGGAATTGGATTTAACATATAGTCAATTTAAGAATTATTGGATTCCCTGAAAGACATGATTAATCAGTAAAAAAAAAGGAGCCTCAACATCATCTCTTTTTTTCTAACTCTTTTATTAAAATTTCACAGAAAAAACAATTCTCCCACAGAATAATGCACATGTCTAACATGGCAACTAGTTAGATATGTGAAACAAGGGATGCTTTATTTTAATAGCACCCTCTCTTAGTTTTTCAATTTTTTCATATTGTTTTATTAATTCCTGATCATTGAAGACATTGCTTTATTTTTCATTTGTAGATCTACCAGATTTATAAATTTTCCAGTCTATTTTGTAGCATCCTACATGGTTTTCCAATTGTTTCTACTAGTTGATTCTGATGAACTTTAACATAAGTTGTATGAGTATGTTTGACAGTTTGCTGTCTGATTTAGAAAACAGAGAATCTTTGGAAGAGATGGTCAAGGGGAGTGCATGGGAATTACAAGAGCTCTTTGGTTCTGGGAGAACTTTTTAGGGGAAGTGCCATAGCCGTTTTCACCAGCTATAATTTAAAGCCTAACGCTGAATGGAAAACTGAAATATTAAATGTGTCCTCCATGTTTCCAGCATACAAAGCTGCAGAATCTTTGTAATAAGTTTCATATGATTTTTTTTTCTTTTAGTAGATTCTTTAATTCACCTTCTCTGTTGAACATCTTTGTTCTCAGTTTAGATTCAGATGATTATCTAGTCCAAGGTGAATGGCTCCTCTGGTGGCTGGTCAGTAATACTTTTCAGCTATTGAAAAAGTTGTTTCAAGACCTTTGTTGGGTCTGTTTTTTCAAAACGGAAACTTTGGCTGGTACATGAGATACAGAGATGATTGGAGATTTGGAAGATGGTAAATTAGCAGAGAGGGATTGATCATAGGCAATGATGGTATAAAGCACCATTTCACCAAAGAATTTGGGAGTAGTCTGCTTCCCTTATATCTAATGTGTGCTGCAGTTTCAAACAACATATCAAGATTTCATCAAGGAAACATGCCCTGATATCCTAGAATGAAAGAATAAAATATAAATCGAAAGAATCTACTGATCATCTTCTGAAAAAGACCCAAAATAAAAACTCCAAGGAATGTTATAGCCAAATTCCAGAACTTCTGCTCAAGGAGAAAATAATACAAGCAACAAGAAACAGTTGAAATATTGTGGAATGATGATCAGAATAACAGAAGATTTAGCAGCTCCTATGTTAAGGCACCAAAGGGCTTAAAATATAATAGAGAGGGAAAAGGAGCTAATATTACAACCAAGAATCATATATCCAGAAAAAAATGAATACAATCCTTCAGGGAAAATATTTATATTTAATGGAATAGAGGATGTTCTAGCTTTCCTGGTTAAAGAAATCAGAGCTTAATAAAATTTGACTTTCAAATGTAAGACTCAAAAGAAATATAAAAAGGTAAACAATAAAGAGAAATCATAAGGGAATCAGTAAGGTTAAACTGCTTACATTTCTATATGGGGAATACTTGTCTTATAAGAATTTTATCATTATTAGGCTAGTTAGAAGAACTAACTATATAAGATAGAGATCATGGATATGAGTTGGCTATGATGATTGATATCCAAAAAATAAAATTAAATTAAACTGTGAGAAAGAGGGTCACACTGAGAGGAGGAGAAAGGGAAAGGAAGAATGGTATAAATTATCTCAGATAAAAGAGGCCTGAAAGATCCTTTTTTTTTTTTTTTTTTTTTTGTGGAAGTGATGATGGGAAAAATGGTGGACAATGCTTGTACCTTACTGTCACTGAAATGGACTCAAATAGGGAATCACAATCAGTTCATTTAGAAATCCATCAATATAGAGAGGAAATAAAAAACAGAGTGGCAGAATGATAGGAGCAGATTGAGGATGCTGACTATTAGAAACAAAACTTTTTTGAGGAGGGTGAAAGAGAGAAAAAAGGATAAATTAGATAGGGAAATAAGATGAAGGTTAATACATAGTAATATAACTGTGAATGTGAATGAAATGGACTCATCCATTAAAAAAGAAACCAATAACAGAGTGGATTAAAAACAATTCTACAATATATTGTTTTATTTACTTGAAGGAGTAAAGGTAAAGAGCTGAAGTAATTTTTTAAAAAGCAGGAATAATAACCATGGTCTCAGATAAAATAAAAGAAAATAAATAAATAAATAATGAGATGAAACAAACAAATAAATAAATTTAAATCTAATTATAAGAGATAAGCAAGGAAACTTCATTTTACCAAAAGGTACTATAGACAATGAAATAATATCAATACTAAACCTATATACATTAAATAGCAGAGCATCCCAATTCTTAAATGAAAATTAGAATGAATTGCAGTACAAAATTGACAATAAAAGTATACTATTGGGGGACCTCAATTTTCCCTTGTCAGAACTAGATCAATCTAAATGTAATATAAACAAGAAAGAAGTTAAGGAGATGAATAGAATTTTAGAAAGGTTAGATATGAGAGACCTCTGTAGAAAAATAAATGGAAATAGAAAGTAATACATATTTTTTTCAGTTGTATATATACACAAAAACTAATCATGTGTTAGAACAAAAACACCCGATGACCAATTTTAAGTATAAATATTAAATGCATTTTTTCATATCACTTTACATTAAAATTCTATTAAATAAAGGGTTATTGGAACAGATAAAAAATTAACTGGAATCTAACTAATAAAATACTAAGGAATGGGTAGGTCAAAAACCAATCATAGAAACAATGAATTATTTCATTAAAATGACAAGAATGAGACAACACATCAAAATTTATAGGATTCAGCTGAAGTAGTCCTTAGGGGAAATTTTATATTTTTAAATGCTTATATTTATAAAGTGGAAGAAAAAAGCAGATCAATAAATTGGGCATGCAACTAAAAATACTAAAAACTGCAAAATTCCCCAATTAAATACCAAATTGGAACTATAAAACTCAAATGAAAGATTAATAAAATTGGAAGTTTTAAAAAATTGAACTGATAAATAAAAAGAGCTATTTTAATAAAATAAAAAACCCAATAAAATAGACAAAACATTGGTTAATTTGATTTTTAAAAAGAAAGAAGAAAACCAGATTACCAGATTCAAAAAATGAGATGGGTTAATGAACCACCAATTAAGAGGAAATTTAAGCAATCATTAGAAACTATTTTTTCTAATTATAAACCTAACAAATTAAATAAATGGATTAATATTTACAAAAATATAAATTGCCTAGATTAGCAGAAAAAAGTAAATACTTAAATAACCATATCTCAGAAAAATAAATTGAATAATCCATCAGGGGTATGAGTAAGGAAAAAGTCTAGGATCTGCATAGATTCATAGGTGAATTCTACCAAACATTAAAAATTCCAATACCATACAAACTATAGAGGAAATTGGACAAAGAAGGAGTCCTACCAAATTCCTTTTTATAACACAAATATGCTGCTGTTATCAAAAGCAGAAAAAGCAAAATCACAGGAAAAAAAAAAAACAACTTCAGATCAATTTCCCTAATGAATATTGTTGAAAAATTTGTATATTTTTATATGCCAGGTGACTTAGCCATACCAGGTCTCAAACAGTATTATCAAGTAGTAAACATCAAAACAGTCTGGTGCTGGGTAAAAAAATAAAAAAAAAATAGAATGATGGAACAGTAGAATAGATTAGGTACATAATACTCAGTAGTAAATGGCCACAGTAATGTAGTGTTTGTTAAACTCAAAGATCCAAATTTGGGGGACAAGAAATCACTATTTGAAAAAACTGTAGGGCGAAATAGAAAGCAGGTTTGCAGAACCTAGGTCTATACCTAGAGACCAACATCTCACACTATATACATGATAAGGTCAAAAATGGCATGTGATATAGAAATAAGGGGGAAACCACAAATTAGGGGAGCAAGGAATAGTTTATTTCTCATATCTATGGATGAGAAAAATTTATAATTGAATAAGAAATAGAGCATATAAAATAGATATTTGATTACATTAAATTCACTTTTTTCATAAACAATTTTTTTTCATAAACAAAACCAATTTATCCAAGATTGGAAGGATAGCAGAAAACTGGGGTAAATTTTTCACAATAAATTTTTCTGATAAAGCCTTATTTCTCAACTATCTAGAGAAACAAGCCAAATTTATCAGAATATGACTCATTTATATAAAAATGCTCTAATTAGAGAAATTCACATTAAAACAACTCTGAGGTATTACTTCATACCTATCAGATTGACTAATGTGACAGAAAAGGAAAATGACAAATGGAGATGTTAAAAAGTTTAGTCACTAATGAACTATTGGTGCAGTTGTGAACTTTTTCAATCATTTTGGAGAGAAATCTAGACTTGTGTATCAAAGACTATTCAACTGTGCATACCCTTTGGCCTAGCCATACCACTCATAAGTCTATATCCCAAGGAAATAAGCAAAAAGGCACCAAATATGTACTACAATGTTTACAGAATTTTTTTTTATTGGCAAAGAATTGAAAATGAGGGGATGCTTATTAATTGAGGAATAGCTGCATAAATTGTGATAGATGATGCCACTGTTTAGCTATAATGACAAGCAAGATGATTTCAGAAAAACCATGGAAGACTTACATTAAGTGAGTATAACAGTAACAGCAAAATTGTAAGATGATCAATTATTTATAATTTAACTATTCATGGCAATATAATGATCCAAGACAATTCTGAAGGACTAATAAATTAAATATATTACTACCTACAAAGAAAGAACCAATGGGGTCAGTGCACATTGAGGCATACTTTTTAAAATTTAATTTTTCTTGTTTTTTGTTTTTGGTATATGTTTTCTTTCATAGTATGGCTAATATATAAATATGTTTCACATGACTGAACATATATAACATATATCCTTATCAAAGAGGGGAAAAGAGATGAATAGAGATAATTTGAAACTCAATTTTTTTTCAATGTTAAAAAATGTTTTTATAAGATTGGAAAAAATAAAAAATTAAAAGCCTCTAAACTTTTTCTAGTGATTGTAATTTTTTTTTGCTCTTCTGAATCTTTAATTCTCATCAATTCTTTAAAAAATAAAGCTCTTACACTATCTTCCAAGAGATCTTTGTAATTTCCTTACCTCTTCCAATTAAAAATGGCCTTCACTCCTAATATTCCTTCATTGAAACCTCTCATTCATAAACATTTATTCTATCTGTGTCTGTCTGTCTTTCTATCTATCCATCTATCTATATAGTTATTTCTGTCCTCATACTATAAGGTAAATTTCCAGAGTACAAGAACCAGATCTCATGGACATTCCCTATTGCCTCAATATCTAGTACACCATGTGCATACAGTAATAATTATGTGTCATATTTATGTAGTGCTTTAAGATTTATAAGTACTTTTCTAAAAAAAATTTGTAAAGCTTTCTGTGAAAGTAATATTATCCCAAGTTCAAAAGCAATTCAAAGGCTAGATCCAAAAAGCCTACATTCCAAATACAAGAAACTAACAACTTTTTTCATCTGCATTTTTATTTATTTTTTTATTTTAGTATTTTCATTTACTATTCAAAGTAATCTTAAATGGTGCTATAGCAATGAATAATATAGAATATATCTTTTTAGTGGAAATTGTAAAATATAATTAAAAACCCTCCACCAACTTAAAAAAAAACAAGAGCTGTGACAAGCTATATAAATCTTCCTTTTATTACATAGGTCAGTATTGGATTGATCCTAACCAAGGATGTGTTGAAGATGCTATTAAAGTTTACTGCAATATGGAAACAGGAGAGACATGTATTCCAGCAAACCCATCTAGTGTGCCCCGAAAAACATGGTGGGCCAGCAGATCTTCTGACCATAAACCTGTTTGGTATGGCCTTGATATGAATAGAGGATCTCAGGTAATGTAATATGACTTAATAATTGTATTCTTGAAATTATTTTTTATTTTAATATCATTCTATAGCTTGTCATCCTGTTCTATTTCTTAATGCAAAAGTTTACTTTTTCTTTGAAATTGCTTTCACTCCTCAATCTGCTTCTTGGCTTTCCTGACTTCCATTAAAATATGGTTTAAATATCACCTTTCTTTCCCCCTCCCACCTGCCTCACCTAGCATCTTTCTCTCTGAGATTGTTTTCTTTCATCTATCTGTATCTGTATAGATCTATAGCTATATCTGTACATAGTTGTTTGCATGCTGAATTTCCATTAGAATGTGAACTGTATGAAGATAGAGGCTATATTTTGCTTTGTATCCATAGTGCCTGGCAAATAATCAGCTCTTTATAAACATTTATTAATTAGCACATTGCTCAACTTAGATAATTATAAAAGGCTTACAAGGTAATTCTATACTTTGGAAATTATAATAATGTTGGTCACACAGAATGTTAGAGTTGAGTCATTATGATTTAATCTCTTTAGTTTATTAAAAGGAAACAGACTAATAGAGATCAAGTAGCTTGCTTGTTGTCACACAGATACTAAATGGCAGGAATGATGCAAATCTAAGGATTCTGACTATTTTTTTCCTTTATATCATGTTCTTTTTCTATTAATCATGTATCGTAAGCAATCTTTTAATATTATGACACAAATTCTGAATTATAATAATTACTTTTATTGGTTAAATATCAACTATCATTTGTATGATATTTTATTAAAATACTTTCTTAGGGAACATATGAATGTATATAATTCTGCCATGTAATATATCCACATTTAGCACAATGAAAATTACTTAAAATGAAAGTCATTGATACCTGTGTTTACATGTCTTTGAAGTTCTCTTTGATACAAAGAGGAAGTAGAAGTTCAGTAAAAACTCCTATATCATGTTTCTTTTGTTCAAGGGACAAGGTCTAGGGTTTTACAAGACATCCAATCCCCATTCTTGATTTCTGGCTATTCTTTTATTTATTTTCTGATCATCTTCTTCATTCTTATATTTTTCTTTTAATTTAAATTTTAAATTTTTTATTTTGAAAATTAATTTTAATTTTAATTAAATACTGCCCTAGTTAGCTCTGCATATATTCTAATCCTACTTCTGGCTTTGCCTTGTTCCCTTCTCTTTGGTCTAGAACCATTTGACGTTTCCAATCTCCACTTAATCTTTGCTCTAACTCTTCTCTAATCTTCTACTTCAAAATGTATAAAACAAGTCACAAAGTTATATGCCAGAGATAAAGAGAGGATGTTTCTAAGGTCCAACTATAGTTTAATGAAGAAGAAAAAACTTTTTCTTTTAAACACAAGGGCTGTTAAAAAATATAACAAAACTATCTGAATTGGTTCTGTAGAACTAAAACCAAAATCAAAATAAATCTCTCTGTTTTACTTTCCATTTATATATAAGTAAAAAATGCTCCTTGGAAAATAATGTATGTCTATTAGTGATCTTTTTCATTAGCATAAAGCATGCAATTCATTTTTCCTGATACTTTTGAATTTGCTGTTGATGAGGAAAGAGAAAAAAAGTAACATAATAAGCCCAATTTCTTAGCACTGAAATTCATTAGTTATTTTTAATACAATTTGAAATCATAATTTCATATTACTTAATGATTTGGTTTTCAAAATAAAAGCACATTTTATTATCACAAAATAGCAATGCATTTAAATAATTTAATTGTCCTGCATCTGGGTATTATAAATAGTAACTAATATGATTATTGGGGCAGCTAGTTGGCACAATAAAGTGACAGTCCTGGAGTTGGGAAGACCTGAGTTCAAATCCAGCCTTAGATATTTACTAAGCTGTGTGATCCTGGGCAAGTTACTTAAGCTTTTTTGCCTAATTTTTTATATGTAAAATGAGCTGGAGAAAGAAATGGCAAATCACACTAGTATCTTTGCCAAGAAAACTTCAAAAGTTTTCATGAAGGGTCATGTACAACTTAACATGACTAAACAACAACAAAATATGATCATTACCTTTGTATTTGAAAGTGTTTTACATATATATATATGTGACTTAAGAAAGATGTAATCTTGTACAATTTTCCAACAATACTGTTATTACACTATGGGAATGTCACCCTAGAGATAGCAGGATTAAGGTAGAAATTCACCAAACTTCTCCCCCAAACTGCTCCAAATTCCTTTAAATAATGACTATAAATAAATTTTAGAGCATTAGAAGACCCAAAAAGACAGAGAACATTTTTCTGGCCTAAGGCAATGAAGACGCTTAGCAGAAAAGGTCTGTGACACTAGGGTGAGAGTTCCAGAGCCAGATATCCGCAGGGACAGGAGATGCTGGTGCAGTCCCAGTCCCAGCCCCAGCCCCAGTACTGGTTTGAGCTGACCTCCAAATCATTGGCAATGTTGGTGGCTTCCAGATCTCTCAGGCCATAGACACCAAAGAGGACCTAGAAGATCAGCAGAAAAGGTCTGTGGAATGTGAGTCCAGCACACAATCCCTGCACAGGACCAACCCAGACCCCAGCATCAGAAAATCAGGACCACTGAATCAGCAGACTTCTTGACCTCTCAACCTGGGAATACCAAGGCATTCTCAGAAGGTTGGTGGAGAGACTGTGGCAATGGGGTAGGAGTCTGGTGTCCAATCCCAACATACTCCATCTGCAGAAAACCAGCCCGGGCAGAAAAGAGTCCTTGTGGTCAGATTCCTAGAAGGATTTCTGAAAACAGATGCACAAAACCCTTGAAGCTTGGGGCAGTGTACCTCCATCCTGGAAATGGAGTCCTATTTTAAGAGAGTTAAAAACCGAGAAAAATAGGCTAGAAAAATGAGCAGAAAACAAAAAAAAATTCTGATCATTGAAAGTTATTATGGTGACAAGGAAGATCAAAACATACACTCAGAAGTGTTAAAGTCAAACCTCCTACATCCAAGCCTACAAGAAAAATAAGAATTGATTTTCAGAGTCCATTTTGAGCTCTTCCATGGCCTGAACCGTAGTAAGAGAAATAGAAGAAAAATTAGGGAAAGAACTAAGAGAAGTATAAAAGGAAATACAAAAAGCTAAGGAGAAGAATGCCTTAAAAAGAATTGGCCAATTGGGAAAGGAGATACAAAAGCTCACTGAAGAAAGCAATTCTTTATAAAATAGAATTGAACGAATAGAAGCTAATAACTTTATAAGAAATCAAGATCAATAAAGCAAAACCAAAAAAAAATGAAAAAATAAGAAAAATGTGAAATATTTCATTGGAAAAACATTTGATCATAAAATAGATCCAGGAGAGATAATTTAAAAATTATTGTTCTACCTGAAAGTCATGATAAAGAAAAGAGCCCAGATATCATCTTTCAAGAAATTATCAAGGAAAACTCTCCTGATATTCTAGAACCAGAAGGTAAAATAGAAATGGAAAGAATCTACCAATTGCCTCTTGAAAGAGATTCCAAAATGAAAACTCCCAGGAATATTATAGCCAAATTTTGGAACTCCCAGGTCAAGGAGAAAATATTGCAAGCATTCAGAAAGAAACAAACTATAATGGAGACTCAGTATCACACAAGATTTAGCAGCTTCTACATTAAAGGATCAGAGGGCTTGGAATATGATATTCCAGTGAGCAATGGAGCTAGGATTGCAACTAAGAATGATCTACCCAACAAAACTGAGTATAATCCTTCAAAGAAAAAGGTAGTTATTCAATGAAATAGAGGGTTTTCAAGCATTCATGATGAAAAGGCCATAGTTGAACAGAAAATTTAATTTTCAAATATAAGACTTTGGAGAAGCATATGGAGGTAATCAGAAGAGTAATATCATAAAAGCTTTAATAAGGTTTATCTGTTTACATCCCTACATGGGAAAATGATATTTGTAACTCATTAGAAAGTTCTCATTATTATGGCAGTTAATATATTTAGACAGGTATGAGTTGAATATGAAGGGATATATTTTTTTAATTGATGAAATTAAGGGGTGAGAAAGGAATATACTTGGAGCAAGGGAAATAAAGAAGGGAATGCTGCAAATTATTTGCCATAAAAAGAGGCAAGAAAAAGCTTTACAGTGGAGGCAGGAAAGGATGAATGAGTGAACCTTACTTTCATCAGAATTGGCTCAAATAGCTATGTATGGCTAAATAACAGAAATCTATCTTACCTTGGAGGAAAATAAGAGGGAAATGGGATATGGGAAATGGGGTAGGTTGAAAAAAGAGAGGGCATATTGAAGGAGGGCGTGATCAGCAACAAAACGTTTTTGAGGGAGGGACAGGGTGAAAGAAAGAGAATAAATGGGGGAAAATGCAATTAGGTATAGTAATTGTAAAAAAAAAATTGAAGCAAGTTTCTCTGATGGAATATTGTTGTTTTCTGGAAAATGATTAGCAGGATATTCTCAGAAAAACAAAACCTGAAATGTCTTTCATGGATCAAGTCAAATATACTGTATACAAAGTAATAGCAATGTTCTGGGATGATTAGTTGTAAATGACTTTATTATTCTCGGTAGAACAATCACCCACATCTACTCTGAAGGACTTATGATAAAAATTCTATCCATACCTAGAGAAGAAACTGTATGTGGATTGAAGCATTCTCTATTACTCTATCTCTTTATTTTTAAATTTAATTTTTCTTGAAGGTTTTTATTTTCATTCGGGTGGGAGAGCTATATTTTCTTTCACAACTTAACTTTTATGGAAATGTTTTGCATAACTTCATTTCTGGTTTTTTAATTGTGGATGTGGATAAGGGAGAGAAACGAATTCAAAAATCTTAAAAACACACGTAAAATTATTTTGAAGGTAACTGGGAAAATATTAAATAAAATCTGTTTAAAAAGATATTTAGAATTGAAAATAATATTTTTAATATTTAGAGATCTCTTTTCATAAATTTTGGATTTTGCTAGACTTGAGAAGCCATCTAGACCAATTTCATTTTACAGATGATGGAATTGAAATCCAAAGATATTAAGTAGTTGTTTAGTGTCTTACTTAGGATGGTTAGCACAGTAGTTAGGGACCTATGATTGTTAAGAATTCTAAAATTTTTCATTAATCATAAAATCATTTTTTTTCTAGTTTGTGTATGGAGATAGCCAGTCACCCAATACAGCTGTTACTCAGATGACCTTTTTACGTCTTTTATCAAAAGAAGCTTCTCAGAACATCACGTATATCTGCAAAAACAGTGTAGGGTACATGGATGACCAAGCCAAGAATCTCAAGAAAGCTGTAATTCTTAAAGGTGCTAATGATCTAGAAATCAAAGCAGAAGGAAACAGTCGGTTTAGATACACTGTTTTGGAAGATTCTTGCACTGTGAGTATTCTTTTTGGTTTCCAAATAAATTTTGAGAATCAATTTTGTCAATATTTTTCTACATTGGTCCTGTGAGTGTGAATATAAAAGTGTGTTATGTGTATGTGTGGGTCTCTGTGTGTGTATGTGTGTATATATATGTATAAAATATATATCTGTGCTTAACTATTGCCTGCTTGGGGGAGAGGGGAAATAAAGTTAAAAAGTATGCAGCAAAGAACAAAAGAAAAATCTACAAGGAACTAAAAAAAGATGGACACTGAAAATAATTTCTTCCGCTCATATGTCCTTTCTTGAACTGATAATTTATTGTTATCTGTTTTGAATCCTCCCTGATGTTCTGCTATCCACATTTAATGTTCTGTTTTAGTTTGTTTTCTTTTCTGTTTTTCTCTTCTGCTTTTTTAATAAAATAAATGTAAAGATATTTTCCTATATTTCTTCGCATGGAAAAACCTTTAGTACAAGTATTGATTAATAACTTATTAGAGAAACTGTCTGTCCTTCCTTTTGCCTGTTTTTGATCTTTTTTATGATTAGCTTTTAATGAGGAAGTTTAAAAAAAAGTCTCTAAAATATTTGTAATGCTTCCTTCAATGAAAATTTATAAAATGGACTTCAAGCAAAATAGCTTAAAAATGACAGAATAATGAATGTGGGATCATATTCTCTTTCCCCTTCCTTCTCCACTATCCTCCTGTTTTCTATAATTCTCAATACTATGTTCTTATAACCATCTTGAAATAATCTCTTTAGCTCCCCAAGCTCTTGGATGCTTTGAATTCCCCTTAGCCTTCAAACATATTTCCTCTGATTGCTACTCTGATACTCACAGTATCCTAATCTGAGGATCAATTTTTCAAGTGCCCATTAATCAGCAGACATTTTCTTTGTGAAAATCATACAACAAGTGTGATTTCTATTATACTGGGAGCAAGTGAATGATAGTATATCATAGAGTCACTGATTATATTTGGAATCAAGTTAGTGTCAATTCAAGAAGA
Organism: Sminthopsis crassicaudata; assembly: GCF_048593235.1. Classification (NCBI taxonomy): domain Eukaryota; kingdom Metazoa; phylum Chordata; class Mammalia; order Dasyuromorphia; family Dasyuridae; genus Sminthopsis; species Sminthopsis crassicaudata. The sequence continues at coordinate 418,489,604 of NC_133619.1, forward strand.
TCTAAAAAGTATATTTATCACATGCCACCTTGCATTTTCTCTCATCTCTGTGTCTTTCTACTGACTATTCCCCATGCTTGGAATGCTTTTACTCCTTACACTGTTTCCTGGCTTTCCTGATTTCCATCAAAATTCGGCTTAACACCCACTTTGTCTTCTTCTTACTTGCCTCATCCTAGCACCTTCTCCTGTGAAATTGCTTTCCATCTGTCTGGGATATATCTGTATATAATTCTTTGCATATTGTGTCCTCCATTAAAACATGAACTCTGTGAGGACAGAGATCATATTTTGCCTTTCTTTGTATCCCTAGTGCCTGGAAAATAGTAAGCTCATAATCAATTTTGTTAGTTGATAAATTCTTAAACTTAAAACAATTATAAAATGTTTGCCAGGTAATAATATATTTTATTTTTCAGATGTTTGAATTTCCTTGGGGAAAATGCTTTACTAACAAAAGTTAGAGTAAACATAATCTGGAGTCTTTTTTATAGTCTTAACCCACTTATGACCCATCTCTTCTTCTTATTCTAGAGACGTAACGGAAATGTGGGCAAGACTATCTTTGAATACAGAACACAGAATGTGGCACGCTTACCTATTATAGATCTTGCTCCTGTGGATATTGGCAGTACAGACCAAGAATTTGGCATTGAAATTGGATCGGTTTGTTTTGTGTAAAGCAAGACGAGGTCAATCAACAAACACCACCATAATCAACCATGACCACACCATCCTTACCAAGAACTTAGACTGATTGAAGTTGATCCTGAGACTCTTGAAATAATGGCTGATATTGCATCAGCACTGTATATACAATTCTTCCTAAATGCCTGGCCTCCTTCAGAATATTTATTTTACTTACAAACCTCCAGTTTTAAGTGATTTTAGACAACTTTGAGTGCAGCAGTCCGATTTAAAAAGTACCAGCCAATGACCACCTTAGGAAAAAAAGAAATCAACTTTGAAATCAATAGGTCTCAGTTTTTGTTTAGTTTTTATTTCCATGTATTGTACATGTTGCATACTACTTCTGAGCAAGCTATTCTTCCTGATAGCTAGCTTAAAAATTTGGATATATAAAATTAGGATGAAATGTTTTGTTTTGTTTTGTTTTGTTTGCTTGACTGCCAACTTAAATAACAGAAAAGTAGAGCACTTTTGTGACCTCTCATTCCCAGTATATAAAGTACAATTACATAACCTTTGGACCCTTAGAAATGAAGAATATGTTTCTCTAAAGGTATTGATATATCAAATAATCTTGGATGATATTCTTTTTAAGAAGCTATTAAAAAGTCATATTCATTTCTCATTACCTTCACTAAATTGTTTAATTAGCCTTTTCCATGTCATAGATGTCATCAAAGTCAAATAAATTGAGCATCCTAAATTTTAATGAAGTGTTAAAATGTGAATATGTAGTTCAACATGTCTTTTTTACACACTTGAGCTTCAAAAGTCCTTAGTCTTTTCCTGGCACACATGACTAAATCTCACTAATGTGGATGATTTTATATGTGTGCATCTGAGGAAGAATGTCTTTGTACTTTTCCTATTTAAGAAGCCATTAGATTCCACATAACAGAATATACAAACACATGTGACATTTATTTCCAGCCTCAATATGTTGGGACTGATTCATTCATACTCTTAACAGACTGACATGAAAAAAAAAAAAAAAGACAGTTTGGAAACTCGAAGTTGTGAATATGACTCTTTAGTCAATAGTAGGATGTATACAATTGGTAATTCTGGCCTTTGAATTGTGAGACAGTGACCCAACATTTCTTAGTATGAGCTACCTCATCTCTAGAAGCTGGGATGGATTGAATATTCTTAGGTTTTCTTTTTCGTTTGTTTTTTTTTAGATAATAAAAGGTGCTATGCTTCTGTTATTATTCCAAGAATGGAGATAGGCAGGGCAAAAACATATTTTTTTTTTAAAGTGATGGTGCTAAATTTCCTTCTGTAAAGCTTTTACAAATAAAAATGATTATCACCAAATAACATTCTGAAAGAGTCTAGCTGTTAGACTTCCCATATCTGAAAGAGCAGTATTAAAATGCACTTTCACTGTTGGTCTATCACATAGTTTATGGTCTTGTAATGCCTGTGTGTTTAATTAGATGAGAACATCCAGGTAGTCACTGCTTCAAGGTTTTAATTTCTGTTTCTTTTCTACATTTGTTTGCTCCAATTTCTTTTCTTTTTATTTGTTCTTTTAAAAGTAAACAGCTGGGACCATCCCAAAGAACAAGTCATGCACAGAGCTTTAGTCATGTATCTCTGCAAAGCATTTAATTAAATATTCGCTTCTTGTCATGTCAATGGCTTCTGTTTTGTGGAATTTGTCTAACATTTCAGCTCACAACAAGGAAAAGAATTATGGTGTAATTTATGTGTTTATTTTTAATTATTTCCTTTTTTTGTAAAAAAAAAAAGCAAACAACAAAAAAGCATTCCACTTAATTTTATACATTGAATTATAAACAAAATTTTAAGGCATGGTCTTTTTTTTAGCAACACTTATGAAGGGAGGGTGAGACCAGTTATCACTGTCTATGCTCTTTAAAATGCCAGAATGATATAATTAAGATCAGAGAAAGAATTTTTATTCATGACTGAATAAAATGTGATGATAAAAATGTATGTCTCATCTCACAATGTATTAAGCACTGTATTATGAAAATAGGATATTGAAGTGGTTTTTTTTTAGAACTTTCTTTTGCACTAGTTTATATAAAATATATTCTAAAACATTCAATTCACAAAATGATTATTATTTGAGATGAGCATATTACACTTGAATATATAAATATTTTAACCTGTGAGTGTGTGTGTGTGTGTGTGTGTGTGTGTGTGTGTGTGTGTGTGTGTGAACTAGAGAAAAAATATTTCTACAGGCCAACAGAGCCATAATTCAATTCAGGAACAGCTTTAACAACTTGACTAGGATTATACTGTGGCAGGTACCATCAACCTAGAAAAATAAGCAATTGATACCTATTAGATAAGAATTGCTTTTACCTTGCTATCAAAAAATGATGTTGCACATACTATTGTCCAAGGTCACCTTCGGCACTGGCCATTCACCTTTATTCATTTACCATTACTCCAACTATTTAGGGATTCTTTCTCATAACCCATAGCTATTTACAGCTTGTTATATTTGATAACAATATGCAGAGATAGTAAATTTAAAATATATCTTTTAATAAAATTATAGGTATGTAGATGACAATGATAATTTCATTATTCAGTTCTTTTTAACTCAGGTGAACAGTATTTTAAAGTTTCTTAAGTCTTATTTTTTTAAATAGTATCTCTTTCTCTCCCCTTTCCCCATTTAAGTTCCTCTTATTCCTTTCTAACTTCCTTTGTTTCTTCCTATCTTTCTCCTCTCTCTTTCCCTCTCTCCTTCCCTTTCCCTTTTGATTTTTTCTTCTCTTCATTTATTCTTGCTTGCTTGTTTCCTTTCTTTTTCCTTCCCTCTTTTTCTTCCTTTCTTCCTTCTTCCTTCTCTCCCTCCCTTCTTTTATTCTTTCCTTCCTTCCTCTCTGCCTTATCCCTCCCTCTCTCCCTCCCTCCCTTCCTTCCTCCTTCCCTCTTTGCCTTTCTTCTCTTCCTCCTTTCCTTCCTCCCTTCATTCACTCCTTCTTTTATTTCTTTTTTCTTTCCTCCCTTCCTTTAAAAAAAAAAGAAGAAATACAGGCAAGGAGGTTGGGAGAAAAGACAAAAGCAAAGAACTTGCTCCCTTCTATCCTTTTTTTCATCCTTTTATTCTTCCTTCCTTCTCTCCATGCTTTTTTAGAGGTAGAGCATTAGGATTATAAAGTAACTCAAATATGTCAGTTGAGAGTCTTTTGAAGAAGCTAGGGCTGTTTAAGCTGGAGAAGGCTAGGAGAGGGGCAGGCTAGTAAATGTTTAATAGCTGGCTCCCTGAAAATTAAAATTCATATGAATGACACACTTCTAAAATTAATTTGTATTTTAACATTTTCTATTTCACTCTCTTAGGTCTAAACAGGAAAAAATTATAACATTTATTGATTTCTGAAGTATAAATATTCATAAACAATTAGTTTTGTGAACTGGTTCCAGCACCACCCTGATCAAAGGCAATACAAATGTTAAAAAAAATAGATTTTTTTCATAACTCTAGACAGGAGAAATAAGGAATAGGGGGGCTCAAAGCAAAGAAATATTTTCTATTAAATTAGAGTTGTCCAAAAATGGAATGAATCGCTCATGCTCAATATTTGAAGTATTCAAGTAGAGTCTGGATGTAGGCAGAAGGAAGAATTTAAAAAAAACAGAAATATGATCAGTTAAATGGCACAATGGATAGAGTACCAGCCTTGGATTCAGTAGGAACTAACTTCAAATCTGGCTTCAGACAACATTCACTAACTGTGTGATTCTGAACAAGTCATTTAACCACAATTTCCATACCAAAAAAAACCCATAAAGAAAATCAGAAAATTAAAATAGTTGATGACCAAGATTCATTTTATCTCTAAGATATTATGTTTCTGATTCTTTATTTCTAGTCACCATTAGTTCCACATGACTTAGATAGAGCCTACAGTATACTACTTTAGCACATACAAACCTCATATTTAAAATTCATAGACTTGCATATTACAAAACGATCTAAAGTGCATTTAGCGAGAGAGAAATTTCTAATGATATTCAGAAAACATCTGTGTTTTTGAAGGATTTTATATATATATATATATATATGTGTGTGTGTGTGTGTGTGTATGATTGTATGCATGTATACAGCTGCATACATATTCTAAAATATCATTTCTGTATCTGATTTTATATTGTATGGCAGAGCAACACAACTTTCTGGAAGCTGAGGTTCTATTCTGAGTTTCCACAGATGAATGAAATGGTCCACATAATTATGGAAAGGACAAAGCATTATTCAGTAATAGTTCCTGAAGACCTTATATTCTTTTTCAAAGAAAAGCTATGAAATAATTTTTAGTCAAGGAATACTCTTAAGGTTAATTGAGGAGTTTTTTACATTTTATTTTTATTATGATATCATTCTTTTAAGAATTAAGAATGAGATTGATAAGCATCATATGGATTAATAATTAATCAATTAATTTATTCAGATTCTACTGTATGCATGAAGTTTTGTGTAAGGTTGTGGGTCTTACGATAACACAAACAGATAAGGATTCTTCACAACCAGATAAGGATTCTTCAATAGAATAAATACTACTACCTAGTTTCTGAATCTACTATTTTTAAGACCTTTAATAATTTACTTGATCTCTCTGGGCCTTTGGTTTACAGAAAACAAAAGTAATAGAATTGGACTGGAAGATGTCTGAGTTCCCTTATAGGACCAAATTCTAGGTTACTAGATGCCTTATGAAGCTTTAAGTTTGGAACAGTGGTATCAAACTTTAAAAAAAAAAAAAAAAAAAAAAAAAAAAAAAGAAATTCAGGTCACTAATTCACACATATTGATCTCTGAAGGCATATTAAATTAGTTTTAAAATAGGATGTTATTTATGTTTTATACTATTTTTATTTATTTTGTTAAATATTTCCCAATTACATTTTAATCTGTTTCAGGTCTTATTAGGAAGTTTGGTGATGCATGTGTAGCATTGCTGGTCTAGAAAAATGTATAAAATGATTAAACAAAAAGATTAGACTCATTTTGCATGGCCAAGGAGGTACAGTCAAATAATTTGAAGTCTCAAGGATGTGTATGTGTGTGAGCTAAAAAAAAAAAGCATAGAAGCCAAATAAGATGTTGGAAAAGTTGATAAATAAAGGTAGACATAAGGAAGAACTTAATAATCAAAAATGTCCAAAGTAGAATAGACTTTTTTAGAAGATAAAAAGTTCCCCATCTGATAGAGATTTTGATAAGAAACTTGATTAATTGTCAAATGAGAGATGGATTGCTTCAGTTATATAGGTTGGGCTAAGTGCCTTCCATATTACTTTTCATCTGGGAGGCAGTGATTCCAAGAAAAAAATAAAAGGTATGATGAGAAAGTACAATAAGAGAGGCATAAAAGTTTAGTTTAGTGAGTTTAGTGAATAAAGACAATTTTTAAGTGTGGGGATCAGGAAAGATTTTCTGAAAGACAAAATTTGAACTGGACATTGATAGGTAGATAGGCGTTGGAAAGATAGATTCAGCAATGTAAAGTATTCTAGTTGAATACTATAGCAAAAACAAAGGGATATAAGGATAGGGCACCGTGGCACATGTCTGTAGTCTCTGCTACTGGGAGCTTAAGGCTGCTAGAGCAATTAAGCTCAAGTACCAATCAAGATACCAATCAAGTACCATTACAATCTTGGACCAATGGAGTGAACCTGTAGGGGTGGAAAGTCATGAGCCTATCTAAGGAGAGTGAACTGGCTCTGGTTAGGAATGACTCAGGCCAAACCTTCTGAGATTTGACTGGGTGTTCCCTCTCTACGTGGCTATTGTAATTCCTGCCTATGTGAGATAAAAAGCTATTGTCAAATACACACACACACACTCACAGAGAAGGGGCCAGGAAATGATAGGTCAGTTTGAAGGGCATTGTTAATATAGTGTAGGGTCATATCATGGAAGATATTAAATTTCCAGCAAATAAATGTAAATTTTATTAAAGGTAATATGGAACCACTGAAGGTTTTAGACCAATGGAATACATAATATGCTGTTAGAAGATTACTATAGTGGTTGCATTTAGAATAAATTAGAATGATTAGATAGTAGCAGGCATTTAGTATCCTATTGCACTAATCTAGGCAAAAAACAATAATTATCTAAAGCACCAAACTGATTATATGTATTTGAGAAATGCTTAAGAAAATAAATAAAAACATAAGAGATAAATTGTCAACTCAATTTCAGATCTGAAGGGATGTTTCTATTTGTCTGACCATACTGCTCTAAGGCATGGTAGTAGCCAAGATAACATAAAAGAACATTTATTTGAGGTATCTTTAGAAAATGTAACTGACAGGGTTTGATAAATTACTAGATGTGAAGCATATGCTAATTATGACTTTATTAGAGAAAAATAATTCAGAATGAATAATGAAAGATATTGATGGAAATTTAGAGAGGATGAAATAGAAGTTGATTTAATATATGGTAAAAGTTGAATTTATTTGAAAAGATGTTTGAATTGAAATGTAAAAAATGTTAAAAGGCATTTTAAAACAATTGCATTGGCATTCAATATTGTTTGTAATAAATGCATTTTTAAAATAGAGACTGAGAATGAGGTGTATATGGAGGCTGAAGATAAGCCTAACATATTGAAGCTAATTAGTAATAGTGAATCAGAAATCAGAGAAGCTGGAAGAATTTGAAGGTCTCTGGAGGAAGGTCCTGGGTCCATATTGGATCATATTAAGTTTGAAATGTCAGGTTGCCATTCAGGTAGTGATGTTTAGTATAGAGAAATCTGAATCTGGAACTTTTTTACACAGAAATGACAGCTAAATTTGTAATAATAGGAAAGTGCAAGGTTATGTGGACCTTCAAATATCAACATTAAACTGAACGGCAAAAAGTGGTTCAGTGCATTGGGAACTGGGCCTGGAAACAGGAAGAATTGAGTTCAAATCTGGCCTCAGATACTTACTAGCTATATTACTCTGGCCAAGTCATTTAACCCTGTTTGCCTCAATTTCTTCATTTGTAAAATGAGCTGGAGAAGGAAAAGATAAATCACTTTAGAATCTTTGCCACGAAAACCCCAAATGGGATCACAAAGAATTGAACATTAGTGAACAACAGCAAAACTCAGGGGAGTGAATCCAGAGTGAGAAAATGGTTTTAAAATATAGTTCTTGGGGAAAGACAACTTTAGGGACTGAATTATCTTTTTATTTTTATTTTTTTAATTAAAGCTTTTTATTTTCAAAACAGATGGATGGACAATCTTTCAACATTGACCCTTGTAAAACCTTGTGTTCCAATTTCTCCTCTTACCCTCTCCCCCAGATGGCAAGTAATCCACTATATGCTAAACATCATAAAAAGATATGTTAAATCAAATATTTGCATACATATTTATACAATTATCTTGCTGCACAAGAAAAATCAGATTAGGGCAGCTAGGTGGCACAGTGGATAGAGCACCAGCCTTGAATTCAGGAGGACCTGAGTTCAAATCTGGTCTCAGACACTTAACACTTCCTAGCTGTGTGACCCTGGGCAAGTCACTTAACCCCAGCCTCAGGAGGGAAAAAAAAATCAGATCAAAAAGGAAAAAAATGAGAAAGAAAATAAAATGCAGGCAAACAACAACAAAAAGAGTGATCCACACTCAGTTCTCACAGTCCTCTCTTTAGGTGTAGATGGCTCTCTTCACCATAAGATCTTTGGAACTGGCCTGAATCATTTCATTGTTGAAAAGAGTAGCTGTGTGACCCTGGGCAAGTCACTTAACCCCAGCCTCAGAAAAAGAAAGAAAAAAAAAAAAAAAAAGAAAAGAGTAGGGAGTGAATTATCAAGGAAAGGCCTATGAAGGTAAAGAAGCAATTTTTCAAATGGAGAAAACAATGTCTGTTGTACCTATGAGTAAGCCATAATCTCTCTGGACCTCAATTTCTTTATCTATAAAATGAAGGGACTATATAAATTCTAAGGGTGCCAGACTAAGGTCTTTTAACTTTGTGCTAGAAGCAATGGAGACTCAATTAGGGTGTTTTTTAAAAAAAAGTAATATTTTAGTTCTATACCTTATGAATGGTAGCTGAACAAAATGGGTCTCTTTGCCCTGATATCAAGCTCTAATTGGCCTTTTTTTTGTTGCATTTTTCACCTATTGTTGCTGGTTTTGCCTTCTGAACCCAGAAAGAACAAGTTTATTTTCTTCTCCATATGACTGTTTTCATGGACTTGAAAATGCCAATCATGCCCATTCTGAATTTCTATTTCTATTTCTATAACCTAAACATAATTAGTTCATTCAATTTATCCTTATAAGATGTATGGACTCAAGTCCCTTACACCACCCTAATTAGCTTTCTCTGGAAACTTTTTAGCTTACTAAATAATGTCCTTCTTAAACTATGGTGCCTATAATTGAATACTGTACTTCAGATGACTATGATAAAGACAGAAGAAGGATTATAGTGAAACTCTTACCTCCTATTCTTGGAAGATATGCTTCTTTTAATATAGCCCATTAACTTTTTTCCTGTTATATTGTACTGACTTTTCAGTTAATTATAATCCTCAGATCTTTTTCAGACAACAGCTAAGGATTCATGCCTTCAATGTAGAAAATGGAATGTGTATGGACGAGACTGGGCAACTTATTTGTATAAAACAGAGAAGGAAGGTCCAAAGATGACATTAAACTATTTTGGATAGCAATCTGGAATTTTACCCAGAAAGTTATTAAACTATCTATATTCTTTGACTCAGCAATAACCCTACTAGTATTGTTTCCTATGATGGTTAAGGAAAAAGGAAAGGATCCTATATGCTTTAAAGTATTTATAGCAGCTTTCTTCGTGGTAGCAAAGGTAGGGATGCCTATCAATTAGGGAATGTCAGAACAATGTGGTATTTGATTGTCATAAAATATTCCTGTGCTATAAAAATGATAAATTCAATGAACTTAGAAATAAATGGATAGACACACATGAAATAATGAAGAATGAATTAAGCAAAACCGAGAGAACATTGTATACAGTAATAATAAAATTGTTTTAAGAGCAACTTTGAGTAACTAAGACAAGATTTTGACTATCATAAATATTCAAATTAACTATCATAAAAATTCAAATTAATACAAAGAACACATAAATTAAGTTATTACCTGCAACCAGAGAAAGAATTGATAAATAGAATTATGGATGCATGGGAATGGTTTATTCACACATATATACATAATTTTTGTGTCTGGTCTTCTCTAGTATTGAAAGGGAAGAAAAAGAAAAAAATAATATTATAACTATTATATGTTTAAAAGGAATAGCAATTTGTACATAATAGATTTGCAGTTTCAGGTACAATTAATTATTATCCATTTTATTACATGATGAAAATGCTTGATTGATTTCTTAAGGTTAGAGTAAAATAAAATTAAAACAAAATAGACATCTCATTCTGGGTGTGACAGATATTTATCAGGATAATGATGCAGAACAATAGTTTGGGTGAGATTAGGACAAAATATAGAGATTTGACAGGCATATGCATAAAGATGGAACTTAAATGAAATCACTAAGGGAGAGAGTATGAATAAAAAAGAGAAGTTATGCCAGATAAAGTCTGAAGCATGCCTTGATAAAGGGACAAAAGAAAGAAGGATAATGATTCAGAAAAGGATGCTGAGAAGTAAGTATCAGACAGACAAAAGGAAACTCATGAAAGAGTAGTATCAAAGAAACAAAGACTTTGGAAAGTAGTTAAGAAGTCAGTAGTATCAAAAGCAGAATTCAGAAAGACCCAGATTTAACAACTAAAATTATTGGCAACCTTAGACCTAGCTCTTTTGGTAAACTGGTATGAATAGAGGCCCTATTGCAAGTGAGCAGCAAGTGGATGGTGAGGAAACAGAGTCAAATATAATAGACTACATCAAACTATGATGTAGTTCCATGTGTCTTGTAATAAATGATAGGGAATATTTAAATGAAATGCTATTGCACTGAGCCAACATTCTCTATCAAGTTCTTTCGCCTGACTGCCCCTTCTCCAACAGAATATCTCTTTACTCAAACAGTAAAATCTTCTATGTGGTCATAAGGCTCAGAATGGAGTGAAACCTTTGACTTGAAAAAGGGAATTTCTAGAGCTTACCTAAGTGATATAGTTGGGATAGCAATAACTGGTTCGAAATAAATTTTCAATGGCCATTCTTGTTGGCAAAAGATAGATTTATTTAGGAGAAAGGGTAACAGACAAAATGAAGGGATACAGTAGATACTAGGAATGGTAAATATGAAATAGAGTGGGAAGAGCAGATAAGCTAAGGAGAATTAACATAGTAAGGAGAAAGGTGCCATTAGTGGGAAGATACTATGAGGAAGAAAGCACTTCATAGTGGGCTTAGTCCAGAAGAGAGCTTAACAAACATCTTTATAATAAGCAAATCTTTTATATGGAAACAATAGTGTTGGGGGTTTCCCAGGTATAAAGGCATGAACTCAAGAGGAAGGGGTCAGGAGCCAGACATGGAATACATAGTCTCAGATATGCCTAAAGACATGCTAATCAATACCTCAAAAGGTTGTTTGAAGATGCCCAGAGGTTGGGATTTGGACAATAGGGTTTGCCAAAGAGTTCCTTCTTAGATAGTTTGGGAATTATCTGGTAATAGAATTATCTGATAATATTCTCTACCCTAGTCAGAAAGAAGCTAAATCACACCATTAAGATTCTACTTTTTTCCTGTCCTATAACTAACCTGGAATAGACAAAAAGATGTAAGAAAGATTAGTACCATGCTAAATCTGAATAAGAATCTGGCCTTGAGTTTCTACTTTGGTTTTATTATGGTAGAATCTTAGTCATATATTTCAAGCCAATTTGATTTATAATGTTACCATCTACATTTGGATAAAGCATTCATTGTCCCATTAAAGGTGTTTACAGTATTTAGTGAAATAGCAAACCACAAATTGTATATCTGCAAATAGACTCTTTTGGTTAAGTGTTACTGATATTTTAAGCATTCGAATGTATATAATCAAAACAAATATTTGAATTAAAACCATTCTCTTCAAATTGAAAGAGGGTAGTGCAGTCATAGAAGAGTGAAAAATTTCCCTAGGGATAAATTTCACTGAGAACTGATATGAGATAGCTCTTATAATGAAATCCAGACACATCAGAGTGATCACAATTATTAGCCAGTTTAATATGATATATGCTACTTAAATTAAACACATCTGTGTCCAGAGTTCTACATTTTTTTGTCTTAAAGCATCAAGTTCCAAATGATAGGCAGGCTAAAGACCAAGATTCTCAATGGAGATGATTAGTTATTTTTTTCTGCCACCCCATGTATAACATATTCTTTACTTTGATACTGTCATATAAAAAACCTTTTCTAAGAATAAGAACATGAGAATGAGTGAGTTTAAAGTCAATACTGGATAGCAAGATTCAAAGCAGGCTAACTAAAAGCACTAAAGACTTCTTTTTTCAGTTTAACCTCTCTTTTCTCCTCAAAGTACTAATCTTATAGGCCTAAGGAAAGCTTTGTACCCCTAAATACAATGAAACACCCCTTTCATTCTGAAATATTACAGAGTCCCAGTGTATGTATATGTGTGTGTGTGTAGTGTGTTTTGTGTGTGTACGTATTTATTTCAAAACTCCTTTTTCTCTTTTCTTTGGAGGTGTTATTCTATTATTCCTTCCCAGGTTTCTTAATGATTTCACTAACAACTAAGAGAGCCAAATGATTTCATCTACCATCTGTATAATAATGATTTCCAAATTTACTTGGCTACCCTTGATTTTTTACTTTCCAGTCATTTTCACATTTTCCCAAGTTCAACAGTTCTTCCAAATGTATTAGTCATGTCCAGCTGCCACGTAGAAAGCTATAATTAAGACTTGTCTTGGGTCAACTTTAATTTAATGACTCTCTGTTTAGTACCTTATAAAGAGAACTCTACTTTGCAATTTTTGCACCTTGGGCAGACACCTCAAGAATGCCTCAGGCAAATGGTACAAAGTTGTCTTCAGTTGGAAGGGGACAGATAGGAGACCAGGATGAGAGGCAGAAACCATAGGATGTCACAAGACTGACACTTGAAGCAGGATGTTTATTTTTATTTACAGTAGTGGAAGTAGATCATTTGCTAACTTTCTATTTTAACCAATTCTTGGTAATTAGGTTTTAAAGCCACCTGTTTCTTTACATTTAGTATCCAAAAAATCTTAGTTTCAAGAGCAGATAATTAATGAACGAAGTAAAATATACTTTAATACATGTCTACCAATCAATGAATAAGCATTTATTAAGCATGCACTATGTGCCAGACACTTTGCTAAATACTTAGTATAAAAGAAAGATAAAGCATTTCCCTTGACATTAAGGGGAAGACAAGCCACATGGGAGAGACCCCACAAAAGCATTTATGCTTATGCAAGATATTTATATAATTCTTGCCGTTAACAGAAGTGTGTATGAGGGGTGTACAGACAAGAAAGACCCTTATACAAGGTGGGATTTGGAAAGACTCTCAAAGGAAGCCAGAGAAGCCAAGAGAAATAGGTAAGAAGGAGGAGCATTCTGGGCATGAGAGGGTGGAGAGATACAATCTGTTAAAGATAAGGAGTTTGGAGACAGAGATCATTTTTTGAAACACAGCTAGGAAGCCAGATTTTGTGCATCAGAGAATGAAGGAGAGGAAGTATATCAAGAATGGAAATGTAGAAATATAACATTGTTGTTTTTATTATTCATTCTCAAAGAGGATCAATGATATCATGAGTATGATGTCTTGACTTGCATGTAAATTGGATGTAAGTGAGGCAGGGCTAGGCAATGTCTCCAGAGTCATTAGAGTCCAATGGCAAGAAAAAAGGTGAAGATTACTGCTGATGGCTTAGAATGGCCTGGGCCTTCTTGGTCTTTCTAAATTAAGGTCTTTCCCAGGTTTCAATTTATCTAAGACTAAATTCATTTAATGACTAAAGGCTAGGTTACAATTGTGAAGAAAGATGGCTCAATTTGCCATTCCAAAGATATCAGTCTGTGAGGGGAAGACCTTACAGAAACCAGAATTTCTGCCAGAACAGAAAACAATAGCCATTTCTAGTTATTCTAAGCCATTAAAACCTAAACAATGAGCCTTTGAGGCTTAGGATATATCAATTATTGGCTATTTAATGAAAACCAGGAGGAAAGGGAGGGGGAAGTCAGAAAAGGGAAGGGAAAAAAAAAAAAAGAAAGGGGTAGAGGGAGAGGGAGAGGAAGAGGGAAAGCAAGATAAAGAGGAGGAGAGGAAGATAAAAAAGAAGAAGCTAACTTCTGTTTGAGTTGGTAGACTGAGTTATTCTCAGATAACATGATAAAAGACAGTTAATATAAAACTTTCCCCTAAGAACTTGTTTGCTTCTTCCCACAATTATACACAACAGTCATGGAAGGAATAGTCTTAAATTTAGACCATAATCATAGTGAAAAACAGATGTAAGAAATATGTGTGACAAGGTTTAATTCACATCATCTGCTCTCGAAAGTCCTCTCTGTGTAGAAACTTCATGCATATCCCTTGTTGCCAGGGTGGAACTAGGAACCAGGTGGTTCAATGGATGTAATAATGGGCTTAAGGTCAGGATGACCTGAGTTTTCTTAGACACTTAATTGTTTTGTGATTCTGGAGAATTCATTTAATCTCTCACGGAGTCTCCTTTTCTGAAAAATGAAGATAATAGCACTATCTCAAAGGTTGTGGGAATCAAATTAGATAATACATATAAAGTACTTCATAAATCTTAAAGCAGTGTGTGAATATTATTGTTGTGGTTATTGTTTCATTATCTAATACAAAGAACTATTGTTGAAGAGCCTTAAAGAAGAACTTGTATACTTCAGGCTATCTCTGATTTAGGCCTAGGGCCTGACCTTCCTTCCCTGCGGGCCTCGGGTCTAATCTAATCTATCTCATAGATTTTTGAAATAGCTTCACCTGTTCCCATTCACTTGCCATAAAGGAGTTCGAAGATGAATGCAAACAACTATGCCTACATAAGTTTTATATAGAATAGATGAATATCTGAGGGAAAGCACTAGCTGATGTTTGAAGGGGGAAAAATCAAGAAAAGTCTCTTGTACAACTGGGATTTAACTTGAGTCTTAAAGGCAGTCAAGGGAGTTGGGAGAATATTTTAGCCATGAGAGAAAATCACTGAAAAGACAAGGAGATAGGAGATGAAGTGTTCTGTGAAATCAACAGAAAGAAGTAGCATATTGTTGAGGGGAAGAAGGTTTAAGGAGACAGGAAATGGTAGAAAGGAGGAAGGGTGTGAAGGCTTTTCCTCTCTCCCCCTTCCATTCCCAGGTCTTGATTGCTAGGGATGTGGTAATAGAGATTATGTATCCTAGCGTCTTTTGGAGAAATGAATGCAAAATAAAGAAGAATATGATGACAGATTTAGAACAAGAGAGGAAAAGATGAATGCCTATTTTTGCTAAAGGGATCACATAAATGTGGGGAAATGTGAATATAGGACATTGGTCCCATAAGAGCTTTATTATTTAGATAAGATTAAGATCACAACCTTGGAAGGGTTTTAATGTTGGCAGAATGTTTTGGATATCTTACATATTTTCTTTTTAAAAGGAAAATTCATCAAACAAAGCAATAAGTGAGCAGTATGCTTTAATTATCTTCCCCAACTCTTTTTTAAAAGAAGGTTAATCCTAAGAAAACTATTGTTTCTTTGTAAAGGAAATCTGTTTGTATGCAGGAAAGGGTGTAGGTAAATTGTAGCTGTGTGCGTTAGGGGTTCTTTTCAATGTAAGAGTGGACAAAATAGAGGTATGTTTTTAGAGGATCTAGAGTTATGGCAATAGTGATATGGGATTCTAAGAGCTAATATCAAAGATAAGTAAATAAGTAATAAAAGTAAATAATTTGGTTTTTTTTTTTAAATCAGGGACAGTATTTTATTTTGGATTTACTGAGTTTAAGTTGTCAACAGAATATGTCACTGGAATTTTCAATAGGCCACTGGGAATATGGGACCAGAGTTTTGGAAAAGGTTGGAGAGGTAGTAGGAATAATAATAATAATAACAATAATAATAATAATAATAATAATAATAATATAATAAATAGTAGTTATTTGCTTAGAGGTAATGACTTAAGTGTATAAATGGAGAAAACAGAGGGAATAGATCTGAAAATGGGGACTTAGAAATACCCTCTTTTAAGGGGTGGAAGAAAGATGAGAATCCAGCATAAACAGAAAAATAACAGAAAGGTTAGGTGAAAACCTTTAAGAAAAATGTTACAGAAATTAACATATGAAAGGATATTAAGAAAGAGGAAGGAGTACTCCTGAATGAAAATGCCATAAAGAGGTCATTGGACATAGTCATCAGTTTATAAAGCTGTATAAGTAGAATGGTGGAAGAGAAATCTAAATTTCAGGAGGTTGAGGAGGAAGTAAAAATGAGAAACTGAAGGTCCTGAGGGAAAATCACTCTCTTAGATGTCTTAAAGAAATAGCAATTTAGATTTTTAGTTTCTTTTCTATATCATCTGTAGGGATTGAGTTCCATCACTGTCAATGTCAGAATGGCTAGTACATCACTGCTTCATTAATAGATCAATGATAATAAAATTCAAAGCAAATGCTTCTATTCTGAATGTCCTTTGAATGATATGGATAATTAAGGAAGCATACTGCCATTTTGCCTCACTGAGTAGAAGTAGTGAATTATTTTGCTTCTGTAGGTGATGTTGATAAGAAGGGAATAGAATTCTAGTTTTTTATTTTTTATTTTTTGGTTTGTTTTGTTTTGGACAAGGCAATTGGAATTAAGTGACTTGCCCAATGTCACACAGCTAGGAAGTGCTAAATGTCTGAGGTCACATTTGAACTTAGGTCTTCCTGACTCCAGGACTGATGCTCTATCATACACCACTCTATATATGTGCCCTGGGAATAAATACAATCTTGGGTACTAAATAAAATCTGCAAAGAATACAACATTTAAAGAGTCACTGTTGTTTGAGTTTCATTATAAAAAAAATGAATTAATGCACTTTTATTTGGCAACGCCATCAGAATCAAACAATGAAAAACCATACTTGATAATTTTTTCCTGTAGAGAATCTGTTTTCATATTATTGTATAGATGACATGATTTTGTGGTAATAGTAGTGGATGTTGTAAGAAAATCTGGATTCAAAACCTGACTACCATGAGGGGAGCCCAGAAACTCTAAAACTCCTTGAAGGACAGATTCTCCTTGAATCCTGGCCTCTGTAAAAGATCCTGAGAGATGGGCACCACCCCCATTGATATTACTCACTACTGGTTAAGCTTGCCATTGAATTAAGGATCAAACCTAGAAACACCCATTCAATTCTATTCAAATTCCAGCTTAAGCTGAAACACAGCCCCCATCAAGAGCAAAACTCCAGCTTGTAGCCATAAAAAGAGCCAATTTCAAACTCAGTCCTTTCAGAGGACCTAACATGCCATACCATGCTATGCTAAGTCCCTCTCAAATCTACCTCTGTGAGTTTATGATACAATGGTTAGGGTACACGGATAAACTTGACATGGCTGAATCATTGTTCCAAAAGATCCACCAGATACTCCTAGTAAAGGAGTGGAAACAAATGTTGGAAAGCAAAATGATACTATATTGTTGTGGAGGTACTGCCTATTCGAGAGTTCAGCTCCCAAAAAACTGGTAATGTATTTTTATTTAACATTACTTTTAACAGAGAGACTTGGAAATATGCCTAAATAGACACAGTAACCGTCAATTATTCAAAAATGTTTTCTAATCCTATTATATCTTCTAATCAGATTAGTTTCCAGTATTTTTCTTTATCCCATTATTCCCCACAAGTGGGAAATCTCTGGAATCTGATAATATATTCTTTATAGTATTCCAGATAAAAAGACTTTACTTGCAAGAGACATATCTCTATGGCATCAAATAATTTATGTTAAGATTCATATATATCAGGGAAAGGTGAATGAGTAAATTCTTCTATATGGGAAAGGTAAGTGGTTTTGTTATGTCTTATTATGCAGATCTTAGGAAGCCTAGTAGAAAGAGTACTGGATTTTGACAAGAATATCTGAGTTTGAATCTGTGATCTGCCACTTTCTAGCTACATGGCCCCCGACAAATCATTTTGCCATTTTACCTCAAAAAACCTCAGTTTTCTTAGCTGTAAAATGACTAATTTGGATGAGGGATTCCTAAGGTTCCTTTGTCCTTTAAATCTTGAAACTTAAGATGGAGTATGTAGAGTATTATTACTCCTAAGATACAGGAAGTACATTATATTCTAAAATTCTGGAAGTCTCCTCTGGGCATTATCTCTTCTCCAATTTTACTCCCATCCCCTTGTTAGATTCTTTGTACCCAGTTACTTTTCTAGGTTCATAATTCTAAAAATTTCCAAATAATGGATTCTTAAGAAGAATTCTGCTTATGTAGATTTATGTGACTTAAAGATATGGAAAGGGACAAAAAAGAGGGAAAAATTTGACCATGAGAAATTTTATTAGATTTTATTATGTGTCTCTGTGAGGAAAAGACCAACAACCACATACAAGCTTACAAAGATGGTTATCCTTCAACATGCTTACTGTTTGAATGGGACCAAAATAGCCTCATCTAGGCTATTTTTGAACTATACACAGTGAAGGGAGAAAGTCCTCAAGAACAATCTTCAACAAGAAACATTGACAAATGTTGAAAATCTAGGCTTTTTAGTGCAAGTCAACAATAATCCTGACCTGCAGTTTTAAAAATGAAAATAGATTAGCACCATCATATTTGCCTTCCCAAGTTTTAGTGGTCTTGACCAGCAATGACAAGAAAGTATAGAAGCACCTTTGAAAAATTGTATTTAAATTCATTAATAAAATGAGTAGCTTTAAAAAAGGGGTTGCCACTCAGTCCTTATACTAGCCTGTATTTTGTCCACTACCCATCGGCACAGAACTATACCATTTTTATGAAACAAATTAATTGAATTTAGAAATCTCTCAAAAGCTTATAAAGTTTTTACTTATTTATTTGTTTTGGATAAGATAGCTAATTCATCCCAGTTTCTGTCCAAGATGAGGTAGTTGAAACAGGGAAGTCCTTTCTAGCTTTTTCTTTTTACCATCTCAGAAAGGAGGTTAAATTGTTCATGCTTGGGGTATTCAGTGCCTTGCAATTGGGGCAGCATTCAAAGACTGGAACACAGAATTGTTGTAAGACTGTTGAAGTTTATTATAGCACCACTGAGACATTTTGAAGATGGAATTGGTAAAAAAAATAAAGCCAAAAGCATTTGAATTGTATTTGGTGTACTAGCAAAACAAAAAGAATCCCTTTCTATCAAATCATCTTTTTTTTTTTTTCCAGAAATTTTGGAAATAAATAACTGGAATACAGTTGTTCACCTGTACTGGTTGACAAGATTAGAACAAGAGGAACACAGTTGGAGTGTGGATTTTTTTGCTGGGCTTTTAGAGAGAACAAATTCCTTATTTTACAAAAAGCAAACAGGGCCAATGTCCACACCAAATTCTTGATCAGGACCACCAATATCGAAGGGAGCAATATCAATGATGGGAAGTCTCATAGCCTTGCGTGTTCGGTATTCAAAGACTGTTTGACCCCATTCCCCAGTGTGTTTCTGTGGAAAAAAAAAGGAGTAAAGAGAAAAGAACTGTATTAATGACCTGAAAATCAATAGTGTTTTATAAGTTGTTGATATATGGAGAAAGAGACCCCAAGATATTTCACCAGTTTACTTGGTGTCTACCATGTAAGAAGCCTTAGGTTCACCTTGTTGAAATTCAAATTTTCATATCAAATAGCATGCTGGAACCTACTTAAAGTCACCTAATTTTAGAGGATATGCCTCTGATTTCTTCCAGAGATGTGGAATTTACTGTCATGATGATGAAAGGCAGAATAACTTTGCTTATTGCATATTTAAATGGGATGTATTTTAAATGTGGAAAACTGTTTTCCCTCCAATTACAAATCATGTATTCATGGATATCAAGAAAAGGGAGAGTTTCTCTGTATACTTAAAATGCCCTATAAATTAAGCAGTCTTTTAGGGAAGAATTTTGAACACTAAAAAAAGAAATATTAAATTATTCACTTACACTGCAACCATCTTCCAGCACTGTGTATGTGAATTTACTATTTCCTTCAGCCTTGAATTCACCTTCATTTGAACCCATCAATCTCAAAGCTTTCTTTACATTCCCACTGGCTTGATCCATATAAGCAATGCTGTTCTTGCAGTGATATGTGATGTTCTGTGAAGCACGGCTGGAAAGAAGTCTGAGGAATGCCAACTGAACCTCAAGAATATCTTCAGGAAGCTCCGGATTACCATAGCTAAACTTTGGTAGGAAAAAAAGAAAGAAAATTAGACAAGAATTTAAAATTTTAATTCTAGTTCTTGAGATTGAATTGGAATATCTGTATATGTGTTTGTGTATGTGTATGTGTATTTATTATATTTTATAATTTATTATATAAATGTTATATTTACTAGCAGATCATTCAGTGGAAGAAATGTTACTGATGAAAAACATTAGCACTCTCTGTGTCTATCTTTCTATCTCTTGATTTCATCTATTTTATGGGGCACAGTATAGGATTCATGGTGTAAAACTGTTCATGCTGGTAAGATGGTAGAGGAAATTTCCACATTAAAATAATGTATATAAAATAGTAATAAATTTGTTTTTTACTTTATTATAATGTATGTCTTCAAAGTAAATATATCTCTCAGAAAATTTTAATGTTTCTATCATAAGAATGAATGATTCATTTAAACATAATTCTTAAGCTTTTTTTAAACATATAGCTAAAGGAAAGCTCCTCAGTACTATTTACTCATTTCCATACTCATTTCATTAACTTAAGAGGAAGCATGGTATGGAAAATAGAAGACTATCTCTCATACCCTACGTTTAAGCCTAATTTTTGATACAGAGAACCAAAGCAGAGTTATGTAGTCCTAGGCAAGTATCACTCCAGATGTAAGTCATGTACTCTATGGAATTGCAGTGATAGAGGAAGTTTACTCACTGAGAACACCTTATGTTGCAAAATCACAAATCCAGACACTAGCTTCTTTCTTAGAAGCAGGTAAGTGGTATAAGGCCAGAAATGGAGTTCAAAAGACTTCAAATTTAGTCTCTGATTCTGTCTAACTGTGTGACCTGAGCCAATCACTCAACCTTAGTTTTGCATCTGTAAAGCCTCTTAGGGTTGTTGAATCAAATAAGAGAATAATTGCAAAGCACTTAGCACAGTGTCTGGTACATAGCAAGTGCTATATAAATTTTAACTATTTCTATTATTATTAAAATTGCTAAATAAATTTGCACATAATAATTATTTGTCAAATTGAAGAGAAATGAAGAGGGATAGTAGGAAATCAGATAAATTTATATAATTGGAGGCTAATAAAAATATTTCTTTCCCTACCTGGAAACCACCATTCATGGACTCTCCAAACCAAATGTGTTTCTTTTCAGCTTTGGACTCTGTCCACCAGTTCTTCCGTGGAATATTCATAGGGCTGGCATTTATACATGTTTCACCAGTTTCCATATTACAGTACACTTGGATAGCATCCATTTTGCAGCCTTGATTAGGATCAACCCAGTATTGTCCTGAACATACAGAACATAGAAGTTCATGGGATTATGAAGTTCATTTAGAAAATTCATTATTTCATCTAGGATGAAAATTTACTTTCTTTTAAATCTAGTAATCCATTCTGAAGGTTGACTACATGAGAAAGGAATCTGAAATATATGAGAGTATTTGATTGTATGTTCCATGTACTGGTATTTTATACTATAGGATCTGGAGGAAAACTTTTACTTTTCTATTAATCAAGTACAAAGTTAGAATAGTTTGTTTCTTCTCAAATAAATATTATGAGGGCTGAAAATTCACCCATCAAGGAAAGTATAAAGTGAATGCCTGCATTGGAAAGGGAGCTGAACTTTATTTCAAGTTCTGATATCCCTTTTACCACAAATTGGTATGAGTCTCTAAGGAAAGTGTGAGATTCACAGAAAAATAACATCTTGATACCTTGACATGGTTTTAATACTCTCCATACTTTCTTTTGTCTAATTTTGGTGCGAAGACCAAGGTGATTAGAACACGTATTTTTCATGGCAATGTTAATTTGGGGGGAAATTACTGATAATCTAATAAGTTTTTCTTCCATAAAGTAGCTTGGAAGAGCATTATTGCAAGCTAATTCAAATGCATTTCTGCTAAATTCCTTTAAATACTACTATTATAATATTTTTGTTTCACTTCCTGATTTCTTAGGGAAAAAATGAGCTACATCATAAAGGGATGAAGTGTGCCATTTATTGCATTTGCAAAATTTACCCTCACAATGAAAGCAGTTTCCATTGTAATATACATACCACTCTTAAGTTCAGGATGGCAGAATTTCAGGTCACGGCAATTACGTGCAGGATTTTTTCGTGATCCATCAGGACTAATGATGTTTTCTATCTGTCCATTCATTGATTTGAGTGAGGACAAAATCTCTTCAGTATTAATTTTGAAATCTATGGGTTCATCTCCATAATATGGGGCAGCTTTTTCTTGTGAAGGTCCAAGCATAGCACCACCACCACCACAACAGGGACCAGGGGCACCAGGTGGGCCAGGAGGACCTGGGTTTCCAGGATGACCAGGAGAGCCCTAAGAAATGAAGAAAATGTGGACAATAATTAAATATTCTTTCCTTGGAAAGGCTATATGGAAAAAGTTTGTAATATTCCCTAGAAAATATAGCTTAAATTGGAAAGGCATGGTAGTAGAAAGTCAACTATTTTCAAATTTTAACTCATAGAACTGGGCTCAAATTGTGGGATACATATGTTACTTTAGGCAACTAATTTAACTATTCTAAGACTCTGTTTCCATGTATATAAATATATAAGAATGAGACTAGATGCTTTCTGAGGTGCCTCTCAATTCTAAATTAAATGACTCTAATAGAGTTATGACTTGATAACCTTTTTGCTTAATTGTTTTAAATACAATGGTCATAATTAAGAAGATTAATATTTCTGATAAATATACTTCAAATGAAAAAAATAAATTATGATAAAATGGAATGTTTTTGCTTCATTCTTTTATATTATTTTCCTCAAATTAATAACTGAAAAGACATTGGTCAGAAAAAGATTTAAAAACAAACAAAAAAACCCACTTAAATATCAAACAATTTACAAAAAAAAATTAAATGAAAGGAAAATTTGTTTTAAATTTTCCTTTCATTTAATTTTTTTTTGTAAATTGTCCAGGTTTAGTAAACAATGCTACTTTCAGATTAACTTGTGTACTATTTATTTTAAAAGGATAAAAGGCCCAAATAATAAAAACAATTAAAAACCATATTTTGTAGAGAGACCTAAGGTGGGGAGAATTTTCAGAATAATTAAAACATTGTTTTCTTTGCTTAGTGAAAAGCAGAGAAACTGAATTCTAATGCAGATGTATTTTAAACAAAGAATAATGGACAAGACACTTGGGATCTGATGCTAGTTCTCTCTCCTTACATCTGATCCTCTTTCTCCTCTGTTCCCACGGGGACCTGGAGGACCAATGGGACCTGCATGTCCACTTGCTCCATCTTTTCCAGGAGGTCCATGGGGTCCAACAGGGCCCTAAACAAGATTCAAAGGAAACAATTATCAAAACCAGAGAAACACATAGAATAGTTAAGAAAATGGAAATAGACAAAATTAAGCATGTGAAACCTATTTTCAAATGTATTTATGTCATAGAAATCTCACCAAGTGAATATATTTTTTTTCATTTTCAAATAGGCTTATAAAATTTGCAACATGTAGTCATCTTTCAGTATTACTTACTCGGGGGCCTGCAGGTCCTGGACTTCCAATAGCACCTTGGTGACCAGGTGCACCCTGAAAATGTAGTATAGTTTTAACATTAGTTAAGAATTTTTTTAAAAGTTCAAAAAGTAATCATTGATAATATGAGATTTAGTTTCATGGTCATGATAACTTACAGTAATCCATTATACTTTCTCTCTTATTTTATCTATTTCCTCAAGCTAACTCTAAGATAAAGCATCTCTAATATCTATCTGGAGAACATGAAAATTTAGTCACTTTTTCATTGGAAAATGTATACTTTCTTTTTACTTATAATATTCTTTACTTTAAAAAAAAAAAGAAAAATGAATGTCCCCAAAGTTATTTGCTAGTCCAGAGTAATACTTCTATACTAGAACCTCATGTCTTAAAATAAACTAGTAATTATACTATTTAAAATAAGAGTGATTACATTTCATTGGACATGATACAACCAAAAAGCTGATTTAATTAGTAAAATATTTTTCCTTAAGGGCAGCTAGGTGGTGCAGTGGATAGAAGCCCTGAAGTCAGGAGGACTTGAGTTCAAATGTGACTTCAGACACTTAACACTTCTTAGCTGTGTGACCCTAAGCAAGCCACTTAAGCCTCAGCAAAAAAATAAAAATAATAAAAATAATAATAAAATATATTTTTCCTTTTATCTGCAATGATAACTTGTTCATGTGATGAATTGTGATGTTAAATGGAGAATAAATTACATGGTAGCTTTTAGAATAGCTGAATAAATACAGAGACATGCAATTCCATTGGAATAAGGAATTAACACATTGTAAGATTATGAGACCAAGTTCTGGGTTTAATATGAAAATTTATTGCAAACTTAGTACCCTATGTGGCCTTGTTTTAGCTAACAAAGAAGACTTTAAAAAGTTTAAACACTTACAGAGGCACCTGGTGGACCAGGAGTCCCAGGGAAACCACGATGTCCTTTAATGCCATTATTACCACGTTCACCAGGTTCACCTTTGTCACCACGGGGACCTTGAGTACCCTGTAGAAATACAGTGAAAAGAAATAATATGTTTGCTTTTGCAATAATCAATATATTTCATTATTAAAATATGCTCTGTTGTCTGATGATATTCTATTACCTAGAATTCTATATCAAATGACACTTCTGCACAGTAATAGAACAACAATAATTGATGCTTAAATGATAATTCTGAGGTGCTCTGACATCCTGGGCTACCTTCTGAATTATCAAAGAAAAAAATCAATTATATACTGCATCATATCCACTGTAGGTTCATTTTTCCCATTTGCCATATATTCATTGGAATATTTTAATGACCATTTGACAAAATGAACATCAACTCTTGCAAGGAACACTTTAGAAGGGAAACTTCTTGAAGGCAGGAAGTTTTCTTTACTTGGGGATTTATATCCTCAGTATTTAACATATAGTACAACATTCATAAATGCCTGTTTAATTGCAATCAGTTGAATGTACTGAACAAGCCATTATTTGTATTGTTTTTCTAATTTATTGAACATTGGAAATCTTTTTGTGGATTGAACTGTAACTTTCTGCTAGCAATTTTCAGTTTTCTCTTGCTTCTAGATGTGAAAATATCACTTACTGGAGCACCTCGAGCACCAGCAGGACCAGGAGGACCACTAGGACCAGCAGGACCCTAAAGTGAATAAAGAAAATGTTAATTCATATAATTTTTAAAATGCTGAGTTGGAAAACTCTTATTTTGGTGTTTTCACATTTGTTTAAAAAAACCATTAAGAATCTCAAACTATTCTTATAGCAGGTGAGTACCTTCTCTAATTCAAACTGTACTCAACATTGGTAATCAAAGTTCCATTTTGAATTGCTAAATAACATCAATATATATTAATCATTGAGTCAGGAAGTCCCCCAGGTTAAGTGCTCTTTGATGTATACTATCTGTAGGACCATGGGCACTTTCAATAAATATACAAATTCATAGTTCTGGACCAGAAAGAAAAAAATGCTAATGGCATGACTTTTAGCTTTGATATATATCTTAAAATGTTTCAAACATCTATTTGAAATAACTGCTTATTAATTAGCTGTCAGGGTTAGGAAGATCTGGATTCAAATATTCACTCTGACACTGTTAAGGGACAGGCCAATTCTCCAAGAACCTCTACAACTATGAATTATAACATCTGAAGGAGGTGCAAGGCAACTTTTGCTGACACAGATGTTGCAGACTGGAAAGGAGATAAATTGGAGGGAGAGGGAAGAGAAGAGAGGTCAGACAAAGCAACGGCCTCTCAGTCTCCTTGTATCATCCTCTCACAAGAGAAGATCCATTTTGCAGGTATGGGTTGGATCTCTAGCAACCACTATCAGGTGGCTCCCGGGTATTCCAACATGACACTAATTGTGTGACCAAGAGAAAATTGCTTAAACTGTTTGAATTTCAGTTTCTTCATCTATAAAATGAGGATAATAATATCCATAGTACATACTTTACATTAGAATGTGCATTAAAATAGACTTGCAGGAAAAAAAAGAATATCATTATTAATCCAGCTTCCAATTTACTAGAAACGTAATTTTCTATTCCTCAGTATCATTAATAGATGGTTTTTGATTTTGATAATTCCTCATGGGATTTTATCAGAAATTCTGATTTGAAGTAATCATTTCTCTGCTATGAAAGTGAAAATTTTGTTTTAAAAAGACATAAGTCTTTCTCTACTTGCTGGATAAGTGATAAAATTCCAGAATGTGAGTTCCTTCCATATACTGATATATATCACGAGAGAAAGTAACACATACAAAAATAGAACTGATCCTGTTTGAACTTACAGATTCTCCTCTATCTCCACTTTTTCCAGATGGACCAGTGGGACCAGGAGGACCAGGATGTCCGGGAGAGCCAGGAGCTCCAGGAGGGCCACCTTCACCACGGTCACCCTATGAACAAATTCACAAAGTGCAGAGTAAAAAATAATATATTCTGTATTGAATTAACCTTCTAGTCATCCATCTATCTCTTCAGTAGATGTGCATTTGTTGATTATCTAATGTATGCCAGACATTTTGCAAGCACTAGAAATGCAAAGAATGAAATAATATCTAATCAAAATAAATCTTCCTTATAAGGAGAAATATCAAATACACATACAAATATGTACACAATAAATACAAAGTGAATGGATATAAAAATATAACAAATAATTAAATACAAGATAGTTTGGGAGAGGGCTTTATTGGTTGGGAAAATCAGAACAAGATTCCTTTAGATAGTAGCTTGAGTTATGTCTTAAAGAATGGGAGGGGTTTTGTGAGGCAAAAGTCAGGATATAATATTTCAATCACAGAAGATTGTGTTCCCTGTGTTCTGTTTGGTTTTAAAAGCTATTCAGAGAGACTTATATTTGAGTTTAAAGATAATAGCAAGCCATTGGAATTGGTTGAATAGCAGAATGTCTTGGTCTGATTTATATTTAATGAAAATTACTTTGTTAAGACTGTATAGGGTAGACTGGAGTAGTGAGAGACTTGGACAAAAGACAATAGGTAGAAAACCATTGCAATAATCTAGGTAAGAGGTAATGACATCTTAAATTAAAGTGACAGATACAGGAATAGAGAAAAAAGATTGGATGCAAGAGATGTTATAAAGGTAGAAAGAGCCTGATAACTGATTTGATAGTTGGGAGAGGACATAGTAATGACATCTTAAATTAAAGTGACAGATATAGGAATAGAGAAAAAAGATTGGATGCAAGAGATGTTATAAAGGTAGAAAGAGCCTAATACCTGATTTGATAGTTGGGAGAGGAGATTATAGCAGAAATATGAACCTAGGAAAGTAGGAGAGTAGTACTTTTGACAGAAATGAAGATGTTTAGTATTCAGGGAAGTTTGACAGGGAGATAATGAATTCAGTTTTTGACTGTTGATAGTTGAATTTGAGAAATTCTCAGGACATCCATTTTGAAATGTCAAATAGGATACTGGTGATGTGGTACTACAGTTTAAAAGAGAAACTGAAGTTAGATTATATAGGTCTAGTGATTATTTGCAAGGAAATGATAAACCATGGAAGCTAGTGAGATTACCAAAAGAGCATAAAGTGGGAAGATAAGAAAGGTCAAGATACAATCTTGAGAACCATCTTCAGAATGGAATCATGACATGGAGGGTAAGTCATTAAAGAGATCAAATAAAATTAGGTAGATACATAGATGTGGATGTATTTTAGGCAAGATTCATATATTTGTTTTACTGACTTAATGACTTAAAAATCACAGCATTCCAAATGTTATTTATTCAAATAATAACAGTATAGCAAAGGATGACAGTTGGAGGGCATGGTGATTTTAGTGAGGTTTTTTTAAGAATGGAGAAATTGGGAGATGTTTGTAGTCAGTAGGGAAGGAAACAGCATGGAGAAGCTGATGATTAGAAAGAGAGAAGAGAATGATTAAGTGTGAAAAGATGCGAAGAGATGGAATCAAGTGCAGTTATAGAGGCATTGGTTATGGCAAGAAGGGTAATTTCTTTCTCAGAAATTAGGGCAAAGGAAAAAAAGAGTGGGAAATGAAGTCAAAGGGATTAAGATAAGAATGAGAGAATATGCTCATATTAAATTACTTCAGTTTATTTTTCAGTAATAGGCAAGGTGTTAACTAAAAATAATGGGAAACAGTTGTAGAAGGATTAAAGAAGTAGAGAAAAGGTTATGATAACTTCTGTGGGAAATCAGACACCAGAGGCTCTGTAGATTGTACCTTGCCACCAGGAGCACCATCACGACCAGGCTGCCCATCTGATCCAGGATTTCCCTAATGAGGAAAAGCCAAGAGAATTAGAATTACTTGAAACTATCAACATATTAATAAAGTTGCCACTACACACAGCTTAAGACAGGATTAGGGAACCATGCTTCTGCCAAAAGTCATTTGGATATTTATGACATCATTTACAAGCCACAAAAAATTATGAAGTTAATACAACTCAAGCAATGGGAGATTCTAGTAATAGCTTTGAGCTCATCTTCACCTGTGGGTTGCCTTAGCAAATGATTTCATGGGCCTTATAGGCCCTTGAGCTAGTTATTCCCCACCCATGGTTTAAGAGATGAAATTAGACATGCAAGCATTTTCAGCCCCTTTGGCCTTCTCCCTCCTGAAAGTTATCGCATTCCTATGCCCTTCTAATATTAATAATATATTTTAATTGAATAATTATCACAACTTCATATCATGAAACCCAAATCAAATTTTACTATAGAAAGTATCTTTAAATGAATAAAGAGAAAGAGAAAAAGAGAGAAGGAAGAAAGGAAGGAGGGAAAGTAGGAAAGAAGGAAGGAAAAAGAGAATGTTGTCATTTGGCTTTATCTAGACTATTGAAAATAGTCTATTCACATATAGGTATATTCACAAAGGCTAAATTGGCTGCTGTTGAAAATTAGATTTATTGAGGTTAATTTGATTGTACTATGGAAACCCTGCCAAAGGACTGACTTACATCTCTGCCAGGTTCCCCAGGCATTCCACTTAAACCAGGCAGACCTTGTGGACCCTGAGGACCACGTTCTCCATTTTGACCACTGGGTCCTGGTTTGCCATCTTCACCCTATGTGGAAAGAAATAAACAAACTGATTTTTATTCCTTCATTAACCGCAGAAAGAAAAAGAAAACCTAATTTCTAACCCAAATGAATTAGGAGACCAAGAGGGCCTATGTAATCTGGTGGTTCTTGTATAACTAACAACTAGAATTTACTGCTATTTAAACAGGTCTGTATCACTTGATTATTGGCATTTTAAAAAGATTTCTAAAACTTATACATATATAGACTTTTAAAATTCACCTTTACTAGACTTATTTCTTTACAGGAAGAAAAGCTCTAGAAGTAAGTCAATTTTCCTCCACCCCCACCTCAAGAAGAATTGAATTAAATTTGTTAAATTATAAAAATAAAAGTAACTTGTTAAAAATGAAGGGACATTCTGAAGCCAAATACTTTGTTTATTAAAGGTAAATCTACCTTTAAAAAGGGAACACTAAAATATACTCAAGATACAAAGAAACAATTAAGCAACCCAGGAATTTCCACTCACTTTGGGTCCTTGTGGGCCAGGTCCTCCCCGACCTCCTGGCATACCTGGTGGTCCGGCAAGACCTCGTGCTCCAGCAATACCTGTAATACCTGATGGACCTGGGCTTCCCTATTAAGAAAGAACGAAAACATGTTATCTAAATGTTATAATTACTTAATTCACATTTCCTTTATTTAGGCAGCCTTGGTCCATAGTTCCAAAAAAAGACCAAGAATACTTAGTACCATATAAGTACCTGGGAAGAAAATGAAGTCTTTTAGAGTAGTAAAATTCTCAAAGTCAAAAAATGTTGTGTTTTGCAAATTGAGTTTTGTTAATCTGAAAATTTGAAGTAATTTAACTTTTGATTAACTACATAAAACTATAATCCTTTCCCTGGATATGGATAAAATAAAAATTTAGTAGTAGAGGGATGAGATTTCAAAATACAATTGAGGGGCAAATGTGAGTAGTTGAAATAATTATTAAAATACAATGGAGTTGAAAGAGCAGAGAAACATGGAAAGATTAAATTGATTTAATGATTTTCAAAATTTTAGATATGTGAACCCAAGGTTTCATATAATAAGTGATTAATAAAATGTTGTTACTCACTGGTGTTCCTGGTGGGCCACTTGGTCCCTTTTCACCTGGTGGTCCAGCATCACCTTTTGGACCAGGACTTCCTGGATTACCAGGAGCTCCACTATTACCAGCTGGTCCAGGGGGTCCATCTTTGCCAGGTGCACCATTGTTGCCAGGAGGGCCCGGGTTACCCTTTGAATAAAAGTTAAGAATAGAGACTTATAATTGAACAATACAAAACAAAGAAACCCAATCCTCCTTCCTTTTCCTCTTTGATAAAGCAAAAGTTAAGGAGATAGATTATGACAATTTTTCATGCTATTTTTGAGCTTCCTTATTTGTAAGGAAGCTTTATATAGATTTATTTATTGGTGTTGCTCCTACTACAATAAGTGGCATGAGAACATCCAAATATAACTTACATTATTTCCAGGAGGACCAGGAGGACCACGAGAACCAGGAAAACCAGTAGTACCCTGTGAAATTATGATCATTTTAATCATTCTCGAAATAATAGTACTAGAGTAAACAACAACAACAACAACAACAACAACAACAACAACAACAACAACAACAACAACAACAACAAAACTCTCTAGAGTCTATGATATAAATGACCTGGGTCTTGGTAATAGGATTTTAGTACCTAGACAATTGAATCTTTCAGACTATCTTTGAGCCAATCTTAATCACTTAAAATATAATTAATTCTTTGGAAACATTTTTGGTGATCATTACACAATGCATATACTAAGCATGAGTGTGGAGATAATTTTTAATTCTTCACTTGTATCTTTCAAGGATAAATAATTTCTGAATGGGAAAAATCAAATGATTTTGTACAGGAATAGGATTAATAAAGTTGTTATCATAAGTATTTATAATGCAGTCTGTCATTTTCCTCCCAAAAAATCTTGTATAGTAGTAAATAGAACAGTTTCTATAACTGCTATCTTAAAAACAGAAAAACTGAGAAATCAAGAACCCTGGTCTTCTTTTTGCTCTCTTTAGAGATGGCTACAAGACAACCATGGCTAAATAAAAATGCCACGCAGCCCTATTTTACCTTTACATTCTCTTCTGTGTTAATTAGCACTAATCAACGAATTGTAATAGAAGTTACATAGAAAAGAAATAGAATAAAAGAGAAAAATACTCACAGGACCACCAGGATTACCACGTTCACCTTTGACTCCTTGAGGACCTGGTGGACCCTACACGGAAGGAAAGTCATCATTAACGCTTAAGGCTTTTTCACTTCAGGTGAAAAAAAGATGCTTGAGGAACATTAAAAGATATGCTGACTATTCTCTAGTAAAAATTTATGCATCTATTGACATGAATTCTTTGGTTTAAAAGAATGTGGAAAGATGGAATACTTACGGCTGGTCCAGGACCTCCTTGGGGCCCTGCCAGACCTGGAGGACCTCCTTCACCTTTTTCTCCTGGAGCACCTCTCTCTCCTTTAGCACCAGGTTCACCATTTTGTCCCTATATCCAAAAATAGCAAGTCATAAATTAATATATCAAAATACATATGGAATAAATTATCCTAATTCCCCAAAGTCTATATCTCAATGTAGAAGAAAAGAAAATTGTCTTTTTGGACTTTGTCAGGATAAAAAACAAAGAAAACCCTACCTTTCCATGATTAAGAGATAATAAAATAGAAACAAACTGGATTGCTAATTTTATTCTATACTTTTAAAACTAATTTTATTTTATGCTAATTCATAGACTAGTAGGAATAAAAATAACAGTTGCACGTTTTTTTTGAAAGTAAGATGCTTTGCCATATTCATTATAAAAAGGTATGAGGTAGGGATATACTGTTAAAACATAACTTTTTGTTTTATATTTTAAAACCTTTAAGCAGATATATAATCATATTTTTAGGAAAATTTCACCCAAATTTTCTAAGGCTATTATTACAATTACATTACTCGATAGGTGGGAGAGTTATTTTTATTCCCATTTTACAGATGAAGTTATTGAACCACAGAAAAAATAGTATGATGAAATAAACTACCTATTGGCAATCAATGTTAAAATCATTAAATGTTATCATTCTAATTACCTTAGAGATCACTCAGTCTAACTCCTTCATTTTATAGATGAGGCAGCACAAGTAATTTTCAAGCTTTTGTAGCTATTATCCCCTGACTTCTAATTTAGGACCAATATTTCTCAAAAAAAGCTGTTACATCTGTGGAAAAATTATCTATCTATCTAATCTATATAATTTGCACTTACAGGAGCACCAGGGAAACCAGCAGGCCCAGGAGGTCCATGTTCACCTCTTTCACCCTATAATATAAAATATAATTTTTAACACAACAAAAATATTCCCTTCATAGAAGGTCAAATTTTATCTTTCAGATAAGATTTTCTATGTCTTCAGACAGGAATTGTGGTGTAGAATATGCAATAATTTCATTTCACGGGAAAAGTTCTGTTATTGACACTCACATGATTTTCCTCAACTTGACAAATATTTTGGGCAGATTTAGCTTTCTAATTTCTTCTCATTCATCATAACATTTCATGAAGTAATTCTGATTTTTGGCATTTCAGGTTTTATGTTTTTTCATTCATATACTTTTCATTAACTTGTGATTTAAAATTTAATTGAATATTTTGTAGCTGCACTAATTGAGAATACTGTTAATAGAATGAAATAATTTAGAAATAGAGAAATCTTAGACCTAGTTTTTGTAAACAAAGGAAGAGATTATGTAAAATGAGTTTGAAGAATGTAGAATTGCTGGAGAATTGCTATTTGAACATTGTGGTGTATATAAAAAGATAATGTCTCTATCACTTTTCATCTAATTTGTTTGTTTCCTAAAATTGAATTTAAGACCATTTCCTTATCTAGAAGAAAATGTTTACCTTGTCACAGAAGGGGGAAATATTCTTTTTAAAAATATGTTTTAATGATTTTACTCACAGTAATCTCACATATTTCTGCATTCTTAGAAATATGTATATCCAAAGCATTTTTATAAAAATAGATTTTATTGGATGTATTCCAAGGTAAAACTTTTCTTAAAAGTGAATTTCTAGGTAGAACTACTATCTTTGTAAGTAAAATATATGACAACTCCATTTGATTTCATTTCTAAGCACTTCAAAGGGAACCTGGTAATAGCTTTCTGGATTGTAAACACAGGTAAAAACATCAAGACCATATCAAAAAATAATTAATATTACTTACAGGGCCACCACGAGGACCAGCAAGACCTGGAGGCCCTGCGGGGCCACTTTCACCCTGAAAAAACAAAGGGAATGATGGTTATTTATCAGTGACTTCAATGTAAAGCATTAGAATTTGCTTTTTTATTTCTAAATTATTTGTTACCTTATCTCCAGGTTGTCCAGCTGGACCAGGTGGTCCAATGGGACCTGCTGGACCCTAAAGAAAACAGGAAAAATATTTCAATATTGAATTTTAAAAGAGGCAACAAGTTCGATGAAGGCAAGGACAATAACTGTTATAAATTGTATATTTATTTGGGCATAATATAAAGCTTACTTTATGCCTGTCCAACTTAATTGAACAAATGAGGAGCATGGAGAAATGTAATTATAAACATAGAAAATACTAAATGCTCATTACTCAGTGATCACTGAGTGTTCTGTGTAGCTGCTTAAATTCCCCCTTCCCCCCAGTCTTTTTTGGAAGAATTTTAGAGAAAAATACACTACAGCTGCTCATGGTTTATTGTACCTAGTTTGTTATAAATTCCAGAGTATATTCATTATACATTTTTATAATTTGAAAAAATTATAATTTCATCCTTTACGTTTGAAAGTCATTGTTTTAGTCTGTCAGAAACTTTCATAAGTCAGTGCTTAGGTTTTTGCACATTAAACAACTTTTGTATTATAGTCTAATTTCCTGGGATTTTACAAAAAAAATTTCCAAAATCTTAATAAACTATTGAAAAATAATTAAATCCCAAATTTTAAATGTGAAGTTTTCCTTGTAATCTCAGAGTTTTAGTTGTAATTTTCTTTAAATAAGTAATATTTTTATCCTAAATTTTAATATTTAATGAAAAAAGTCATTATGTTAACATTTTAACTTTTTCATTGTTGGGTCATGTCCTGTAAATGAGAGAGCACAATTGTGGAATCCAGATTAGCTCTTATATCAAGATAGTAATTAATTTGGTTTTCCTAAGCATTATTTAGATTTACAAAAGTAGAGGGAGGGGTTGTCTTCTGATTAAATTGTTTAACATTTTAACATTATGATATTTGGAATAAAGGAGAAATTTGTCATGTTGTTAATTTAATAGTAGATATTGATAAAAATCTGTTTCAGTACCCTTGTATCTGAATCAAGTGTTTAATACTCACTCTTGATCCATCTTTCCCAGGGGGTCCATCACCACCTTTGCCACCTGGTTCACCCTGTCAAATGTGAGCCCCAAAGAATTATTATGTATAAATTCAAAATGATAATAATATATTTATAATAGTAAGTTGATACATTTACATATTTCTTATTTGCTACTACTCAATTTTTTTGCTCTCTTTTTTTCTCTGCTTATTTTCCAAGATGTTTTCTTGCTTGCAAGAACAATTCAAATTTAACAGGGCATATACAATATATAATATAGATATATATGTATTATGCATATCTCTGTATGGTGTGTTGATGTTTTCCTTTTAATCAAGAAGGTGCTTCAATAAATAAAGAGAAAAGGAGTGGATACCTTCTCACCCTTTGGACCTGGAAGTCCAACACCTCCTCTTTCTCCAGGCATACCCTGTAGACCAGGTGGACCTGAGTTGCCAGCAGGACCAGGTGGACCAGCAGGACCCTAATGACAGAATCATAAATCAATTAAGTGGTGTATAACACATTTATTTAATTTTGTTAGGAGACTATAAAAATTTTGATTCTTACTTTTCCACCATCAGGACCAGGGGGACCAGCAATACCTCTTGCTCCTGGGTTTCCTGGGGTTCCTGGAGCACCACGTTCACCAGGTGGCCCAGCATCACCCTATAATAAGATAATTTGTGTCATTTTAAAGCTAAAACTCATTTAACAATAATAATGAAAAATATCCAAAGAACTTACAAAAGGTAAAACAAGTTTTAATTTTTAAAAAGAGGAACACTGTATTAAAACAGCATTATCTTTAATCTTTTATAATTTTAATAATCAAGACCAATTTTGTTCACTCTACTATTAATCTGAGTAACTATACAGAAACAGCATGGAGACATATTAGATAACCCAAAATTTAAAATAAGATATGGAACCTTAGCAGTTGATTCCTTTATATAGACCTAATATGTTTAATATTAATTTGGGGTTAGGGAGCAAAAAACTTAGAAATTTATTTTCCTGCTAAATAAGTTTAACATAAACTTTGTTTATGTTTCTGAAAATCATGAACATTACTGATTTCTAGATAATTAACAAATTTATATTTATATTTCTGAAAACAAATTTTCACTATCCAATTCAATTTAAGTTATGTTTGTTAATTAAAATATTTACCTTGCTTCCTGGAGTTCCAGGTCCACCAGCTTCACCTTTTGGACCCTAGTTAAAAAGAAAATAATATTTATTTCTCTCTTTAATAGCAAATTAATTCATATAGCCAATCAATAATGCAAGTAATGAGTAATTTAATAAATATATGTCATAGATTATATGAATCAGATTTTGGATTTGTGTATATATGACTTCTATTCCATGGGATATCAGAATTAATGTTTTAGTGATATGTCTTCTATTATGTAAAGATATTAGATTAGGCTCAAATTAGACAAGTAGGAATGATACATTTTAATAAACTCTGATGACAGAATTTAGTTTTCCTTTATTTCCCTATATCCTCTTTTAAGTCAAATTCTTGATAATTACCATAAATTGTTTCTATTTGATTTAATCTATTGATTCATTCAAAATTTAACTTTAGAGCTATAACTATGACATGCAAAAGCATGTACAACTGAAGAACTAATTATTTACTTTTTTATTCTCATTGCTTTTAGAAAAGGAAATACCACTTACAGGATCACCAGGCTTTCCATTTTCTCCAGGAGGGCCATTAGTTCCAGGCAAACCCTAAAAAGATTGATAATTAAGATAATTTTTTACTCTTATATTTTTTAAACAATTGTCCTAGTTCTATAAACACTTTTTTATATATGAAAATTTACTGATTCCAACAACATAATAATTGTCTTTATTTTAGGAAAATGAATAGCAAATTTAGTCAATTTGTCTTTTCAAAATCATTAAAACATTTAACAAATATATGGTTACCATTGTTTATATACAATTTATAGTAAAATAGAATTACTCATATTTATTCATATTATATATAAGTAAATATAAATATTTCTCTAATATTACTGCTCTCTATTCTTTCATCATATATTAAATCATATATATTATTTTCATCATATATAAAGAGAACTAATAGCATAGCCCATTTTTAATGCAATTGAGTCTGCATAGCATAGAAGAAATGGTCTCTTAGAAATAGATATCTAGTGACTAAATAAAAAGGACATACTTGGAAACCTTGTGGTCCACTTGCTCCAGGTTCTCCTCTTTCACCAGGTGGGCCCTATGGAAAAAAAATAATCCCTCTATGATTAAAAATGAATTGCCTTATCTTTAATTTACTTTGGTGATATAAAATCATCTACATAAATATAGAGTTTCCTTTAAAAAGCTATATTCAAGTTGTAAAAATTATTCT
Source organism: Sminthopsis crassicaudata (assembly GCF_048593235.1). Taxonomy (NCBI): domain Eukaryota; kingdom Metazoa; phylum Chordata; class Mammalia; order Dasyuromorphia; family Dasyuridae; genus Sminthopsis; species Sminthopsis crassicaudata. Next base: position 418,526,590 of record NC_133619.1, read on the forward strand.
CAGTTCAACTTTGATAATAAAAGAACAATGGATCAATTCGGTAATTTTCAACTTTTTGTATCTCAGAGACATTAAATGACCCCCAAAAAATACAGCTAGTAAATGGCAGAGTAGATATTAACTGAATAACTGTTACTATTGTCCTTCTTAATCCTACCTTTAAAACTTTTGGGTTTATAAAGGATTTTACAGATGACTCAAACCACTTGCTTAATGAGGCTAATGAGAACAAAATGTCTGTTCTCAATATTACAAGCTAAATATTACCAGTATTCTCTTTCCTCAGTTACATATAAACATTACATGCAATCTATATAATGTCATAATGATAAATGACATATCATGCTAACTTAATAGAGAGTACATAATATCATGATATTTTATACACCTATATATGGATTCCAATCATAACAATCAGAATATAATCTCCTGGAAAGCAAAGATGATACTTAGGCCTTCTTTGCATCCCAAGTGTTTAGACTGCTGTCTTGAATTTAATAAATGCTATTGATATTCTGTACTATGTTCATTTAATTACATTAACTGGTTTATTTTACCAAAAAGAAAAAAAATTTGAAAGTACAATATAAATATCAGCAATTATGATTTTGTTAGAATTTAATTTGTCAATATATATTTGAAGGCATACTATACTACAGGCACTGGGCTAAGAATTGAGTTTTACAAAGGTGAATTATAAGATTTTGGTATTTCAAACTGTTTAGTCTTTTCCTTTTCTTCTCTTACCCCCAAACAAAATTTGAACAGAGTTTGGGTTTTTAAAAAAAGGGATAGACTGGTATAGAGCTCTTTAATGTAACTTTTTCATATAACAACTTTTCTTTCTGGGTAGCCTGAGGTAATCTAATATAAGGAGTGAAAAGCCTGAGGTAAGTTGTGAAGTCATTAAAAAACTAATGGAAATGATCTAATACTTTCTAATATATCAGTGAAAGATTTTGGATAATGATTTTCTCCCCCTAATTAAAGCTTAGGCCCAGACTATCTCTCTCCCTCTCTGTATTTTTCTTTCCCCCTCTCTATCTTCTTCTTTCCCTCTCTCCCTGCTTCCCTCCCTGCCTCTCTCTCCCTCTCCCTCCCCTCCCCCTCTCTCTTCATCCCACAGTGTGTGTGTGTGTGTAACAGAATATTTTATGAAATGTAAGAACATATATCAATTATTTATTCAGCGTCCACTAATGAAACTGATATTCTATTAATGAATTTTTTTTAGTATATAAGTTCCACAATTGTTTTGTTTCTCTATAATTGTAAAGTGTTAAAGTTTATATATGTAAGATGATAATGATGAAGACTATTGAGTTCTATCTAGCAGACTTTGCTCCCTGTTTTTTAGATATATAAATAAACTTACAGCAGATCCTGGAGGACCTGGAGGTCCAGTTTCACCATTTTTTCCAGCAATACCCTATAAAATAAAAAAGATTATTGGAATTGCAAATCTAATGATTAGAGGGCAAAAAAAGTTCATGAGTACAAAAATATAATTAAATATGATAAATGCCACATACTTGGGGACCAGGACCTCCAGGAGTACCTCGTTCTCCATTCTTTCCAGGTGGACCCTAAAGAAGAAGAGGTTAGTTTTAATAATTAGCTTTTTTCAATCCCATGAGAAAAGTACCAGTCATATAATTGACTTACATCATTGCCTTTAGGACCAGGGAAACCCATAACTCCAGGTTGACCTCGGGGACCAGATGGGCCTGGGGGACCAGCTCGACCAGATTCTCCTTGATTGCCCTAATGAGAGAAATAAAAAGGTGAAAATCCAGAGGACAAGGTTAAAACAAGGGGTGTGGTAATAGAGAAAATTGGTGCTTGATTGTAAAAATGATTAAGCAAAATTTCTAGGTTTCTATTTCTTTGGTCATTGTGATTATTTTCATATCAATGCAATGGTTACTCATGAACTAATTATGAATTAGTACAAATAAATAAATGCACACATTGGCAGCTATTTAATTTATATGTATTTACATATAGACATAGCACAATTCAGTTATTATTCTACTGTAGACTAAGATTTATGAAATATACATACTGGTGGGCCTGGTTTGCCATCAGAGCCTGGGCCTCCTGGACTTCCTGGTAAACCCTGAATTTGATGAGATCAGTAAATTACATGATTGTGAATCATCAGTTTCCAAAATACAGTATTAACTATGACATGTATTTACACTTAATGCCTTTACATATATTTTAATATGTCTTTACAATGTGTATTGATGACAATCAAAGCAGTGCATATTATGTTTATCACAGATTCCCAGAAAGAATTAGAATAAAGCTTAGGTATCTTCTAACTTAACTCCAAAAAGAATTTGATGAAGTCTAAAAATATTTTATTTAAATTCTCTTAGAGAGGTAGTGTTCCTGTTTTTAAAGGTCTCCAGGGAAAAATTACTTAATCCTTCTTTTTTCACATGTGAGAGTTTAGAGATTAGACTAACTTTATATATTCGGTATTTCTTTTTTTCAATATTTTTCAATTCAATATTTCAATATTAAGATTGCTACATGAACAAAAATGGAGATATAAGTTAGGTAAGGAGCAATGTAACTTTCACCTATCAGAATCAGAATAGGATATTATCAGAATAGTATAAATCATGGAGACACTAGTACCCTTTGTTGGCTATCAAATGTGTCTAAGTTTCTTAAAGAAAAGAACCTGAAAATTCAGTATAATTTCCCTAGAAAACCTGCTGAAAAAATTTTCAGTGACCCACTACATCTCAAAGAACTGGGGTAAGTATTACCATTACATCATAACAATCACAATTATTGTGATGCTTTGAATTTTCCAAAGTGATTTATAAAAATTGATCATTTCCAAAAGAAATATCTGGAAAGGCCTTTATGAACTGACAAATATTGAAAGAAGTGACAAACCAATAGAGTAATTTATACAACAATAATAATACTGTAAAATTTGAATGACTTGATATTTCTGAGAAAAACACTGAGCCACTAGGATGCAAGAAGATTATGCTATTCAACTTCAGAGAGAGAAATGATGGATTCAAGATGTAGAATAAGACATTTTTGGAGAAAGCCAATGTGAGAACCTGATTTTCTTCACTAAATGTAGTTTTTACAAAGTCTTTTTCTTGCTTTTTTCTTTTAAATTGAGAGGGAATGAAAGAAGATAAATTCTTTTTATTTGAAAAAATAAAATGCAATGAAAATCATATCTTCTTCTATCATCCTTATAATAAATGGAATTAATTAGTCTAATATAAGAAATCTAATACAGCATTTGAATGCACTTCCTAAGATCACATAGTTGGTTTCATGTTTGATTCATAAACAGAAATCATAAGACTCTTTCCTTACATTTTGTAACAGAGAAATGAATGATGAATGCCCAATTATGCCTGAGTAGTTGAAACAAGCCTAGAAACATACTTTAGTTAACTTTTTAAAGTGTATTGCAATTCCCATTGTAACTGATTGCATCTCCAGAATTCAGAGTTTGTATCAATCTGGAAGTAATAAGTTTGGCGAATTTTCATTTAAAAACATAGCTTTAAAATTTCCAAGTGTCTTGAATCTTAAGAAAGGCCTAGTTTGGTTGAACACTTCAATTTTCTACAAATGTTTTCATTACATCCATATTCAAATACAACTTTTCACCTTACCCTTTGTCCTGGGCTTCCTGGATTCCCATCCCGTCCAGCTTCACCAATAGGTCCTCTGGGCCCTGGAGGACCTGGACCACCACGCTCACCAGCAGGACCCTTTTTGATTAAATAACAGAAGGTTAAGATGAATAAAAAATAATTTAAAAATATTGACTCCCAAATCATCAATATTTGAAATATAATGTTAGAGGTAAGTACCATTTTGCCTATTAAGTTGGAGGCAATTTCATGAAGTTTCTGTATAGAAATTTGTTGCAAATATGTATTTATTAACTTATATTGCAAAAGTGGTAATAGTATCCTACAAAAATGATACACATTTTCTAGATTAGTGAACTTTTTTTTAAAAACAACATAAAGTTCTATTGTATTACCATAAACATCAAGGCAACTAAATTTCTTTTTAACAAGATTCTTAAGTTTAGCCAATGACCTATTCATTAAAAGTAAAATTTAAAGCAGCAGTCCAATTGAATTTGAATTAAATGGACTAGGATCTTCAATAGGAAAATGTGGTCTAGGCACAAATGTTATCCAAGGAAATTCAAGGATCATTAGCAGCAGTCTTGCATTTGGTCATTATTACTGTTAAATTAATGGAATAAAATTATGGAAGATCTGAAAAAATTATTTGCTTTTTTTTTGGCTTTGCCTGTTTTGTCAGTCTCACATTTTTTTTTACCTTGGCATGATTCCCTAGCAATGTATGTAATGTAAAGTTATTTTTCTGAAACTTGCAAGAGAAGGACTTTTCTGATTTTCTCAGGTTGGCTATACATCAGAGTTCCTTAAATGGGATATAAGAACTTTTTAAAAGAATATTTTGATAACTTGATTTCAATCTAATTGGTTTCCCTTTTAGTACTGTATATTTATGCATGTAAAAACAGCATGCTGAGGAATTTCATTGACTGAAAGGAGTCCCTAAAAGACACATCCACACACACCCACAGCCACACACACCCTTACCTTTTCACCTGGAGTGCCAGGGCTTCCTGCACTACCTCGGAATCCAGGGGCTCCCTGAAAAGTAGGAAGGTGAAATATTTAATATGAAAAGGAAAATTACCAAAATATTGAAAGGGACAAATGAATGCATTAAAAAATCTAAAACATAAAGCAATGTTTGGCATTTGTTTTCTGTATATATGTATGTATGTATGACAACACTTGAAAAAGGAAGTAACCCTGAGAATTCTCTACTTGGATTATACCACAATTGCCATGGGTATTGAAGGCATATACTATTTTCTAACCATTACAGATTATTCTTGAAGCATCATTGAAAATGAAAGGAAGCTGGGAATGAAGTTTCCTTCTTTTCTGTAGGCTCCAATATTACATTTCCATACTGATATTATCAAGATTTTATTTTTAGTCCTTAAGTTTGGTTTTAAACAAAGTATCTCCTCTTTATCATGGATTCAAAATATTTGATTGACTATTTTTATAGTACATTCTAACATGAAAAACCTTATGTCATTTATATTAAAATTTAAAAATATAAACAATTCATATTAAAATTATATTATAAAAATTCTTATACTTTAATTTATGCCTAACTATTTAGAGGCAGAGAATCATTTAGCCTAGCTAGATAGAAAACAGAGAGTCTTGTCAATGGCTTCTGGAAAGATTCCTCATTAAGAGGAAAAAATATATATAAATGATAGCATTTTTCTCTAATGCCACACCATATGCTTATCAATCAACCCGTTTATTATCCTATGTTTTCACATTTGTATTGTACTGCAAAGAAGTGTCTAAGGCTGGACATTCAGCATAGGAAAATCAATGGTTCATTGATAAGCAAAAGATCAGAATGATAGTGAAAAGAAATCATTTTGTGAAATGATCATATGCTGGAATTTACCCTCTCTCCTGGAGCTCCTGGGATTCCATTTGCACCTGGTTCTCCTGGATTACCATTTTTGCCATCTTCACCTTTAGGCCCTGGTAGACCTGGAATACCAGCTTCACCCTAAAGAAATACCCAGAAATAAGATAAAATGACCAGACCTCATAGCACTAGTTAGTTCTTTAAAAATGTGCCCTCTTTAAAAGAAAAAAAATTATGTTTGTTGAGGAACATACTTACACGTTCACCTCTTGCACCTGGCTCTCCCTTGCCTCCATTTTTACCAGGTTCACCCTGTGAATAAAAACAAATAAACACAAAACCTAATTAAAGGCTATAGAATTAATAAAAGTAGTGGTTTATATGAATATTTTTAAAAACAATTCTTTGCTTTGTGATTTCTTCCTTCTACACTAGGAAATCTAGAGTAAGGTCAGAGCAAAAAATTCATCTCTAGTCCTAGAAAAACAAGACATAGCAGATACTTTCCTAATATAGGATCACCTTTTTGACTATTTCTTATATAAAAGAAATATTACTACCACCAGTATCATAATCACTATAACTTCATCATTAATTAAAAATACTCTGCCCTGATACATGGGAATGGATAGATTGTACAAACTGATATATTCTTTCATAGGTCAACTTGAATTCTCCTCATTTATTAGAAAGACCATATGTATAATTAAATTCTGTTTATTGTAAAGTTTTCATTGTATAATTAATTACAAATTATTTTTAGGCTAATTTGTAGGGTTCAGAAATTAATTAGTAGCATTTTTGTGAAATATTAATGATAATCATTAATGTCAATTTGGAAGGTATCTCAGAAGCCATAATGCCCAAACTCCTCATTTTATAGATTGAAAATCTGAGGCTTTAATTATGGTAAGGGACTTGACTAAGTACATACAGGTTAAACATATCAGAGCTGGGATCTGTATCAGTTTTCCTCACTACAAAGCCAGGGTGCCTGACATAATCTTGAATTTGGCCACAGTGTTGTTATTTAGGAATATATCACAATATATGAAGATTTTTTAAATATCCTATGAAATACATAGTTTAGAAATTAGTATCTAAGTATTTTAGGGGAAAACTATACTAAATCTGTAATGTTTTCTAAATAATAATTGATGTTTTCTAGTAATTTGCATACATTATTTTAAGCCTCATCACAACTCTGTGAGGTAGATATTACATAAATTTTTAACTTCACTTTACATAGGAAGAAACTGAGGTTAAGAAAAGCTAACAACTTACCCTTGATTATCCAAATGATATTTAAAGAACGCTCCAGACCTGCTATCACATACTGTTTCTATAAAATCAGGGGTCTTTGTGTCAAATTTGTTTTTAGTTTTCTACCATATATTTAGCTCTCCATAAACAAAAGAATGAAATATAGTCTTATTTTTCCTTTTGGGCTCTTTATGAAATTCTTAAAATTTTATTTACCAAAAAGTATAAATGAAATGAAGGTAGTTCAGTGGTGAAGAGAAAGCTAACAAAGAAGGAACCAGTAAGATAGGCATTCAGGTCCTACCTCTAATACAAACTCTGTGTGACCCTCAGCAAATCACTTCATACTCTCACCACTTTAAACAACTCTTCAATATTATGAGTTACAGAGAAGAAACCCATCCAGAGAATTTCCTTTAACATTGAAATTGTAGGTCCCTATAAATGAATTCCTGGGCTTTTGTCACTTGTAATTAAATCAGTTTTAGTCTTATAAAACAAAAAAATGAGAAACCAAAATGAATGTATTTGAAAATATAAGAATTTGAAAAAAAAAATTAAAGCATGAGATCAAACCAGAACTTGCTGAGAAGGAAAATTTTGGGGAGGCAAAGATATGGTAGATAGAATACCAGACCTAAAGTGAAGATCTGAGTTCAAATCTGCCCTTACTCACTTATTAACTGAATGACCTGGGGCAAATAACTTAACCCTTATTTAACTTAGTTCCTCTTCTGTAAAATGGGGATTACTTCAGTTTCTTTGTCAAGAAAGCTTCATGGAAAAGATCATGGGGGTCACAAGATGCAATGAAAATGGTTTTCTAAAGACATCTAAGAAAAGACTTAGGCAAACTTACCGCAGGACCTCTCTGTCCAGGAGTGCCAGGTGTACCTGCAGCTCCTGGAGGACCACGGGCCCCACTTAATCCGGGAGCTCCAGGCATACCACTAGGACCCTGCATAAAGAAAAACAACACTAGTCAATTAAGACTTTTTTGTTTGTTTGTTTGTTTAATGTCTGATCAACCCAATCATTAACAGGTCTATGTGGATCAGTAGATGATATTTGGGGAAAGACTTACCATTTCACCTTTTCCACCAGGGCTGCCATTGTTTCCAGGAGGGCCCTGACCAAAAAGAAAAGAACAAAAGAAAGTGAAAGAAAGAAAGGAAGGAAGGAAGAAAGAAAAGAAACAAACAAAAAAAAAAACACAAAAAAAGATACAAAAGAACAAATTTCTACATGAACTATTAAAAAAAATATTTGTTTATAAAATACTTTTTTTCCCCTAAGATTCCACCCTTTCCCCAAGCTAATTCCAAAATGCATAATTGTTTTAGCTCTAGCAAATATTCACCAATATGGATCAAGTGGAGAGAGTACAAGTAGGGGTATAGGTTAGACCTGCTATTTCATGAGTGTTATTAGGGCAGTGAATTCTGATGTATAAACTACTTTGAAATGCAGATAAGTAACTTATTTTTTTGTCTCAGAGAGTGATCTGGAGCACTTAAATATTAAATATTTTCTCATGGTGACCATTAGATAAATGTCTAATCATTGGCATATCTTCAACACAAGTCTTTTTGACCCCAAGGTTGTCCTCTATTCATTGTGATATCTTGCCTTTATATTTCTAACTTGTATTCTTAACATCATATAAATATCACATAAAGATTTAACTTGAATCATCCTGGAGTATCTAGTTATCTTTTATAGACTTCAAATCTACCTAACAATCACTAACTTTCCATTTTACCATTAGCCATATAAACCAGTGATAAGCTCAAGTTAAATAGGGGTCACTAAACCTTATACAAAAATCCCTGTATGCTATCTATTGATATAGAAAACTACATTTTAACATTAACTATATTCTATTGTGTTCTTATTTATTTTATTGAATATTTTTGAATAATATTTAAGCCTGATTTGGAGCTTTGCTTGAATGTTGTGAGTGCTAGATACTGAAATGTTTGACACCAAATCATATACTTCATGACTTTCTCATAATTTAAAATAAAATACCATCTGTTTTATCATCGTCACATACATTTTACATAATAGGTATGATTGTCAGTTGTTATAGTGTGGAAATACTTCAGCTAAATTCTTTACTGATTTAATCCTTCAAGAAGGTGCCCAAGTTTTCTATTGTCTTACAGTAACTTGCAATAACATGTTAATAAGGTTTCATGTGCATAATATGTCTGTGTAGCTTTCTAATAACCATGAAAATGGCAATTTCAAAATCTTAAAATTCCAACATGCTTTTTTGTGAAACTATAAAAATGCAAACATCAACCATACTATGTGTTACGTACTGGAGGACCTTGAGCACCAGCATGGCCTTGAGGTCCAGGTTCTCCTCTTTGTCCAGGAGAGCCATTTGAACCAGGAGAGCCTGCAGGCCCAACTTCTCCCTAAAAAGAGAGGAATACAGATGTCACTAATCAGGTGAAGTTGTCATTTCTGAATAATTTAAAACTATTTACTGTTAAATCAATGAGTATTTATTAAAAACACAATACAAGTTTTTCTCCCTTTAAATGGCATAGCATCAATCCATAGATTGATAGGATCATTAGAGATTATCTAAACCAAAGTCTTCTTTTATACAAAAGGAAATTGAAGCAATTCCATGGAAACTTACCCTAAATTCTTAATATATAAAATAAGGAAACTATATAGACAATAGTTGTCTAGATAAGGTTAAATAGCAGAAAAGAGTCACAGTATTACAAAATAAGGACTAAGAAAGCTTGAAGAGTTCTTTTTAGGATTATGATATTAACCAATAAATCTTTAGTAAAACCCTAATATAACGACAAAGTTCTATAATAGAAAAGAAAAATAAAATAATTTTTGAAATCAGTGAGTACCCCCAAAATGATTTTAAATATCTCAACAAATAACACCTTTATTATATAAAAGATATTTTCTGAAGCTTCACTGTCCATTAGTTAGTTGTTATATAGGAAAGATATTGAATATGATAAATTTCCATAAAATTTAAAGAAAGCCATTAAAAAAAGAACTATCTTGGCTTCCTTCAGTCTTCAAGACTTATTATTTGCTTTCTTAGAAATATATATCAAAGTACCTTAGCACCAGGGGAACCAGGAAATCCTGCAGTTCCAGGGGGACCAGGAGGACCCTGAAATGCAAAAATAAGATTTGATAGGAGGTAAAATACAAACAATCAATAACTTTTAAGCACTTCAAAAATATAGTTCTATGTTAGCATAACTATAAAGTATATTCTAGGCAATGTTATCTAGTAAACTCATAAATTAGGATCATGTGTTTGAAGCATTTACAGTGATATGTCATAACACTTTCCTAGTTCAATATTACTTTAATTTAGAAGGAGACCATAAATAATGGAGTATGGGAAATTGTTTCTTCAACATGATCTTCTGTCCTAATAAGTTGGAAATCTGACAAGACCCAAATCTTTGAACAACTTTAGATATCCTTAGTAATGAGTACATATTAATTTCAAAGTACTCAAAACTTACATTTAATTTACATTTTTTACATTTACATTTACAATTTACACTTAATTCATTTAACTCACTCTTATATCACTAAAGTTTTCTTTTAAAATTTGTGTTTAAAATTCTGCTTCAAGGAATAAAAAAATTATGATATATGGGGTAGAGAAAATCAAATTAACTTTGCCTTTCATTTTCCCCCAAATAAAAACATAATGTCTAATAATGTGTTATTAATTTATTGATAATGTTGAATTTAACATAACTATAACTGATATAGAGAGAACTGTATTGTTTTTTCTAGAACTGTACTTTTGATTTTATTGACTAGAATGACTTTCTTAGGTAGGCAATCTGGATCTTATTCTCCCCATTTTCTAGATTACAGAATCACAAAAGAATCTGAGGCAAAGAGAGAATAAGTCATAGTAGTAGTAGGAATAGGAAGTGAAAAACTCTGGATTTGGATGCTGATTTATTGCTTTTCCAAACCTTATCTCCATTCTTATACTCTGGAGCATAATGAAAGACTTCTTTACAAATAAAATTATAGTGACATTGTTGAAAATAAAATGAAAGGAATTCATGATTAGCTGGGTTTGGTGTAATTTCTTATTTGTTAGATTAATTGCTAATTCCCAGAAAATTTTTAAAATTACAAAATGTTTACTGTCAAAAATTCTTATTTATTAAATATTATTTATTTAGCAATCTGAATCCTTTTTTTATTCCAATACAATGCTCTGTTCATTGTGGGGTCTTGTATTTTCCATTATACTTATCCTTGGCCTAAAACACTAATAGCAAGTGAATTTGAGACTGAGAAAGATTTTCATTATAGAAAATTTCAGACCCTTATCAGTTTCTCCTTCTGTTTGAGTTATGAAATATTTTCTCAGAATAACAAAAGGAAAACAAAAGGAAAAAATCAATATGTAACATAAAAATAACTTCTTACCGGTTGGCCAGATGCTCCAGGAGCTCCATCATTACCACGAGACCCCTAAAAAAAGGTGACAACATGTTTCAAAATTTAGGCTTTAAAATAAAAAAAGAGCTAAACACAGTCACAAGTAAAAAAAAAAAGATACAAGTAAACTATAATTTGTATTGAATATAATCTCAACAATTTAAATGTGTATGATAAAATTACTAACATGTTTTTCAAAATTGGTTTTCAGTTTCTAAATATCACTGTACATATTTATGAAAATATCAATTTTAAACTAGAATCATTTATAACATCAATACATTGTAGAAAATGTTGATTCTAAGTGGAAATACTAATGTAAATACTCTGGTCCATCATTCCAATGGAATTTTCATTGAACATCTCTGTAAAATTTTTTCCCATAGGATAAAATTTTCCCATTGATTTTTAAATGAAATGTAGTCAGACTAAGATTGGGATGATTTCAATGGGTTGTATTTCAGACAGCACATGTCTAAGTACTTACTGCACTTCCAGGAAGTCCAGGTCGTCCTCTTTCCCCAGGAAGACCTCTTGGACCCTAGAGAATTATAACAATTATTATTGTTGTTGTTATTATTTTTAGAAAAAAACAAAGGTTATAGTATCAACTTTTCCATAAATATTAACTTGAATTTATTAATCTGAAATAAAACAAACTTGTAGATGAAAAACATGTTTTGTATACAATATAGCTAGGATCAGAGTAATTTAAGTACTACAAATTAAATGATGAAGAAAAAAGTTTACCATTGGGCCAGGGGATCCATTTTCTCCAGGAAGACCATTTTCACCCTATTTTTTAGAGAAAAAGGAACATTGAATTTTCAGCTTTTTGTCAGCAATTTTGGTATCTAACCAAATGCAATATCAACTCAGGTCAGACTGCTATTTCAAAATTTCCATTGAGATTTTATGTTTTACTCAAAATAAACCCTCATTAAAAAGGAAAAGTTAAGGTGAACAGCATGTATTTTTATCATTTCTATTTATTTAAGATCAAGGCATATATGAAAATCAGCTTTCTCAGAAATATTAATATATTTCTTCATTCTGTCCACTACTTTTTGGAGCATAAAATTTGTTTAAATATAGAACACTAAAGATAAATTCCCAAATTAAATTAAAAATTAAAATGCAAAATTAATATTTATAGTGAATAACATACCTTCAATCCAGGTGCACCTGTTTCACCTTTTTCTCCATTTCGTCCATCAAAACCCTAAAAATAATATAAACATTACTAGATTGACTTATTCTTGACTAAGTCAATTAAATCCACACACATTTAAAGTGATAGGCCACAGGTTTTAAATTGTAATTAGTATTGATTTTCCTTTGAATTAACCATATTTTTATGAATCAGTTTTTGTCTTATTATTAGTATTTTAGCATAATAATACTAAATTATTTAATAGTTAATGCTGAACTTATAGTTTTACTGGCATAGGCATTTCTACAATGAGGGAATTCTATACTAATTCATATTAATACCCTGTATACACTTAGTGTTCCAGATCTTATTCAATCCTGCAAAAGATAAGAAAACTTTTCTAGGGTCACAAAGTTTGTTTCAAAGGCAGGACTTGAAGCCAAGTCATATTGGCTTTGTGGCCAGCTGTCTATTCACTCTGCCATGAAGTTTCTAATGTTATTTAGTTATTTTTATTTTACTATTAATGATAGCATGAAAATGATCATGTTTGATTTAAATGTCTTTTCAAAAGAAATAAAAAAAAAACTTGTATAGCTATAAGACCCTGTGCTATATTATATCATTGCAAGCATTTTGTTGTTAAAATGTTTCCACAAAGTATTACTTATTAATACATTTTATAGCACATTAGACTTGTTATAATGACTCTATTTGCATCTAAGTAATGGAACCCACTTGTGTACCATTTTCCTCATCTTACCATTTTTAAAGCACACAGAAGCATATTTATGGATAACTTAGAAATATACTCAACTTACTCGATGTCCTTTCATACCAGGGAATCCAGGCATGCCTGAAGGACCTTTGACACCCTAAAACAAAGGAATTAAAATTTTTAAGTTGTAGAGTTTCCAGAGGAGAACAAGGACAGTAAAGGATGTTGGGTCATATAACAATTAGTTTAAGGCACTAGACATACCTAACCTAGAGAAAAGAAAAGGCTGTCATACACACAAGAGATTAGACTTTTTGCCATTTGGCTCTATAGGACACATGAGAGCAAAGCCCAAAGGATGTATTTAGGCTAAATGTAAGGCAAAAATCTTTCAAATAATTTGAAGTGGGTCTGTGTCAAAAGCTAGTACATTCTTACTTAAAAGTTTTCAAGAAAAATCTAGATGACCACTTTCTGGGCATGTATATTGGGATTTTTTCTGTATATGGGTTGTTCTAGAGGTTTGAAATTTTGTAATTTTGAGGATGTGCATCCTTCAATCACATCCACAATTTAATATTGAAAATTCCTCCAAATAAAAAGATAGAGATTATAATGACCCATCCCTCCTTCATTATGGGCTATGAAATTTTGATTTCAGATGATTGGGATTTACCGGGGCTCCAGGCAAGCCACGTTCTCCAGGTCGTCCAGGTCTTCCAGATTCACCCTAAGGAGGAAATGAAGAGTATGTGGTTATATTTGTTTAGAATCTTCAAAAATGCCTACATTAGGGGAACTAGAACCTTAATATGTTTGTAACATCTCATATCATGTTATGAGAAATTACACCCATCTAGAATTGGGGTTGATAAAGTGCAAGTATGATCCAGGTGCAACATAATCAGGATCTAAATGTCAATTTGTAATAATAATAGCCAATACTTATATAGTACTTTTAGGGTTGCAGAGTCTTGTAAACTATTATATCATTTGATTCTCACAATAACTCTAGGGTGTGAATGATGGATATTATTATTTCTTTTTTATATGGAGTTTTCTCTGTATACTTTGTTTTCTTCACAATAAGTTCCAAAAAGGTAAGGACAGTTTTCAATTTTGTTTTTGTACCTCTAGTACCTACCAAAATGTGTGGTATTTAATAGGTACTTGACAAATATTTATTGAATTGAATTGATCTGTCCCACTGAATAAGTAAGTTTTAAAAGTCTAAACATTGCAGAAATTAGTTTCTGGCCTGTTTTGCTGAGGAGAGTTTAGTTTTATTCCAAATCAACAAGTATTTATTAAGCTTTTTAATAGGCGTCATACAAGGTGCTGGTTATACAACCCCCCTGGAGAAAATTTTTCTGCAATGAGTTTACATTCCAAATATTTTGTTTACTGACTTTATATAGTCAACAAGGAAGGGAGAAATCCCAGAAATGCTTTGGAGAAGGACTTTAATAAATGGATCAACATGGCATTATTTTGCACATGCTGTTAAGACATACACAAGATCAGTTTTATTTAACATTAAAACAGAATATAGTTAAGGTGTTAAATTTAATAATTTCAAAAGATAACTTAGAGTTTACTTATCTGCCTTCTGTAGTGTTGATATTATATACATGCAAAGTTACTTTATTAATGAAATTGATCATTTATTCTTCCCATATTCAACCTTTAATAACTTACATCTTTTCCTGCTGGTCCTACTGGGCCCATAGCACCAGATGGCCCTGGGGGTCCCTGAAATTGGAAAAAAAAAGAATGAACATTATAGTATGATAAAAGATGATTGTAATTTTGGTGGGGGTTGGAAGGAGATGCAGCCAAACAAAGGTTGATGTTGATAAATACAATATTGATTACTCCAGAAAACTTTTTTCCTCCTAAATAATTTTAATATTTATTTTACTTCCAAAAATAAAGTTGTTTTATATTATGTTTTATTAATTATACTATATCTAATGGTCCTGACAAAAAAGAAAATTGATATCTTGAACCTGAAAGTAATTTCCAGGGGCAAATTAAAGTTCTATGAGCCACCAAAATACAGCTCATATACATTCTCCATATATTATCTTCACTGGACTATTGAGAGTTAAAAAAAAAAAAAAGGAGTACTTTTGTTTTTAGAAAAATGGAGGTAATCTCTGCTTGTATTAAAATGAGGCAAAAACATAAAGTACACTAGGTTAGGAAATTGGGAGACTGTTCACAAAAAAGGTTTGATTTGCTAGGGAAAGAATCTCTATTTTCTATATGCCTTAGAGAATTAATTGGGCTAAGATTAGTTAACCCGAGTCACCTGGATTATATGATCCTTTCAATTTAAAAATTATTCAAATAATCACAAAAAGTTACTGAGATAAGCCTAACAACCAGAAAAAATAAAGAAGTACTAAATAAGTTTAAGTAATATGGTGATCTTGAGAAAATCTGAATATCATGATTAAAAGAGGAGGTAATAAGGTTAATATTTTTAGTGAACTTTTCATTAACTGTATGAGGTAAGTTAGGTAAACATATAAATAGTACTTACTGAGGGACCAGCTTGTCCAGGCTCACCAGGGGGACCTTGATATCCAGGAGAACCCTAATGTATAACAGAGAATACAAATTATTTTAGAATTATTTTTTCCATTTGCCAAATTTACATTGAAGTGTTAATAATAATTCAGATTCCTTGATATAGGTGTCAAATTTTATTTCAAAGTATATAACATGATTTAAATGAAATTGATTTTACTTTTCCCCCTATGAAATAAGTGGAGAAAGAGCTGTGGAGCAGGTTAAGCCACTTCCTCTAAACTGAGACTTTAAATATTTGAATCAGAAATTTTGTAATATAAAAATAGATTGCATATAATAGCATTTTTCTTCCCCCCCTTTCCTTTTATTTATTTATTTACTAGTTATCAAAGCTTTTTATTTTTCAAAACATATGCATGGAGAATCTTCAAAATTAGCCCTTTCAAACCCTATGTTCCAATTTCCCCCTTCCCCTACTCTACCCTAGAGGGCAAGTAGTACAATATATGTTAAACATGGTAGAAATGTATATATAATATATATTATATACATACATATAATATATATGCATATATAAAATTCTTTTTTTCTATGCTACTAATTATCATTAGTGGAAAGGAATTAAATGTTACTTAATCATATCTATGTAGATTTATTATCTTACAAAAAGTAAAAGAAAAATAGGTGATTATAATTCTTAATAATACAAAAACAAGAGCAGTAAAACAAGAAAACATCAATTGTATTACTTACAGGGGAACCAGGATGACCAATTGCGCCAGGAGGACCAGGAGGTCCTGGAGGGCCCTAGAATATTTGGTTGAACAATAATTATAATCTGAATATGTAAATAGCATTGGACACATAGATTAGGAAAATAACTAGTGAGAAATTTACTAAGGTCCTAGACATATATCTGGAAAGGAACAAGAAGTCATCTTGTCCATCTTCCTAATTTTTCAGATAAGGGCCCAGAGTCGTTAAGTGATTGGTCAATAGTCATAGAAGTATGATACTCATAACAAAGAACAGAAACAAGAAAATTGAATAAGGGTCATCTGCATCCTGCAGGTTTACTAGGGTTAGAATTTACTATATTCATTGGGATAAGAATATCCATTTATTGTGGGTCTTAGAGAACCATAGAAATTGAATCTTGGTCTTTTGTCTGTAGAACCAGTGCTTTTTCTACTCTAGTGACTTAAGACATCTTTAAAATTATTTCAAAATTTTGTTTTTTTAAATAATGAAATGAATATATGAACAAATATTTACTAAGCATTGTCTAAATACAAATCACTGTGACAACTGCAAGAAATGGTAAAAGAACAATACAATTGTTACTTTCAAGGGACTCCCATTTCTAACAAGGAAAGATAACACCTATAGAATTTTTAGCTGTAAGTTGAATGGAAAGACCCATATCATTAAGTTGTGTCAGTAAGGAAAGTGATTGTGTCTCTTTAATTCATCAATGAAACCACTTCCACTTAAGGTTGATTGTTTATTTTTAAATTTAGGATTATGTCTATTTTTGCAATTCCCAAAGCTTAGCACAAGTGCCAGGTACATACAAGGAACTTAAATGCTAGTTGAATAATTAATATGTATAAGATTTGATTTATTATAAGGGATTTGCAGCTTACTTTTGACAATTTTTTTATAACATTTTAGCTAACTTCAAAATGTCTTATTTTTCTTGGAATCATCAACATATCATGTTGCTACCAATATGCCATGTGATATTGACTTGATCACATACTGATTGAGGGAAAAGGGGAGGAAGTCTAGAAACCAGAAACAAGAGCAGAAACAAGTGACAAGAAATTCACTGTTTCCTTTGGTAGAGTATCTCACGTTGGGGTGCATGAATTTTGCTGGGCAATTCTTCTGGTCCATTTTAGAAGATCCACCACATATCCAGCTAAAAAGTGGAGGTTTTGTGAATAAAAGAATGAATGAATACATGGATGAATAAAAAAGCATTTAGTAATCACTATGTGTGAGGCACTGTGCATATATATACGTATATATATATATGCATACACACACACATATATACTGTAGTAAGATAATAAGAAAAGTAAGAAAATTTCTGCTCTCAAGGAGCTCACATTCTAATGAAGGAGATGACATGTGAATGGTGAGATGAACTCAGAAACTGGACATGTGAAAGACATGAATTCTAGTTAAGATAATCCTGCAGGATCATGTATGATTTTGAGTTTATCAGAGAAATAAGTTAAGCTATCTCTGGTTGCATCCATATAGTGGCTAAGAATTAAATAAAGCATATTATTTCCAATGACGTTACTAAAAATTCAAAAAGAGGTTAGAAATAACATTAATTTTTGTTAACATCTTCTCTGAACTGTCAACAAATGATATTTTTAGTAGTTTGATTGAAAAGATAGAGGAATGAAACAGAAAGATTGCATTTTAGAATATCAGTATCTGATCTGCAGAGAGTTAAGAAGGAACAATGTGGTGGATGAAGTTTGTACTACCTGGAGTTGAACTCACCCTGTGACAAAAGTATTTAGTAGGCATTTAAAGGCTTACAATTGGGCCCAAGCTGCTAATGTGTGTTTCATAGGGAAAAAAAACCCTTTGAAGTATAGAAGCTATTAGAATATTCCATTTATTTATAGGAATGTCACATTATACTGACTTAATAATAGAAGTTATATGATAAAATAAAATGACTTCCAATAATATTCAGTGTTAGAACAGAGCATTAGTAAGCCATGGATAGTGTAAATTCTTTGTTTCCAAGATAACTAGTCCAAATCAAAGATATTCATGAGAGGAATGGTCTCTGCTTTGTTATCTTCAAAGTATGCAAATGTTTCTCTTGAAATCTCTCTCTATTACTATAAATGTTTTATTTTACTTTTCTTTGTCTAAAATTAAGATATTATCCTATCTCTTTATTTTTTCTTCTTTTTAAAAAAATCTCCTTTAGGCAGTCTAGAAAATATGCTGATATGGTGATACATTAAGAGGCACATTCCTCCTGGAGAACTAGGAGAGTCCCAGAGCATGGAACCCCAATTTATAGAAATAATTGTGTAGGTAGCTCATTTTAAAGGATTAATTATAAATTAGAGTGAGCCCATAAATATTAATGATTTTAATGTGGTAGAGCAATTACAAGAATAGAAAGAAACAAGAAAACCTCATAAACTCATAGATATAGAACTAGAATGGACCTTAGAAGCCATCTAGTCCAATTGCTATTTTATAGATAAGAACATGGAAGTTCATGAAGGTTAAATTATTTATCTAAGGTCACATGGGGTATAAGAGATAGAACATGTATTTGAACACAAGTCTTCATCCCTTTTGAGTGTGCAATGAAAAGTCAAAGATCAAAGAGAACAATGAATTGTTAAGCAAGATAGAGAAGAAATAAAAAGGATATATAAACATAAAAAAGGTGGAAAAATAAGATATATGTAGAAATAAATAAACATGAAAACATTATGATGGGAAAAGGGAAGTGGAGTAGAGAAGGTTATTCTGGGGAAAATATGATAGAAGTCAGCACCATCACTTTCTTGCACATCCTCAGTGGGGAATAGCCCTTTTTTGGACAGTTCCAAGATGATCATTCAACAAAACAAAACAAAAACATCTATTTCTTAGAAGAACAAACTTCTAAAACATAGCAATCTAAAAGGGAAAAAACAAGTTAATACTCTGGAAAATAATCAGATAAAAGGTTGTACATACAGGTAACCCTGGCATGCCTGCTGCTCCACCACCACCAGCCTTGACGTCATAGGATTCAAACTGAGGAGAGAAATTCTGGAACAGAAAAATTGAAGTAAATGTGATTGAATTAAATCAAAATTTCATTTTTATGGCACAGTAAGATCATTTAATGAATGGTTTCACAATTCTATATGTCTTAGAAAAGGGCGTTTTTCTGCTGTTCAAGGTTAGAGCCATATAGTTTCTCTCAAGTTAAATGGGATTGTACCACATAATTGTCTATTTTGTTTTCCATTCCTTATAATCATAATCTGTCATAAGATCACATAGGTTTACATCTGGAAGACCAGATGATTCTATCCCTTAATTTTACATAAGATGAAATTAAACCCTAATAAGCAAAGTAACAAAAAACTCATCTTGAAACTTCCTTAAGGTCATATATATATAGGGATAAAACCCAGGTCTTTCAAGTTATGATCCAAAACATAAAATCAAGAAAATATATCTTAATGGTCATATCTATACATACTTTTGTCCTACACATATAAATTCCACTGAAAGCGTTAATAGGAAATAGACAGAACTTTGGCTTCTTTTAGGCTTATTATATTTTAGCTCTGGATAAATGAATGATTATTAAGATGTCTTTAATTTTATAAACTAAAACAATGAAGAGTTATTGTTTTACATGAAATATGAAACACAAGCAAGAATTAAATGTTTAAGGCATTAATAGAAGAAAGACAGTGT
This sequence comes from Sminthopsis crassicaudata, assembly GCF_048593235.1. Classification (NCBI taxonomy): domain Eukaryota; kingdom Metazoa; phylum Chordata; class Mammalia; order Dasyuromorphia; family Dasyuridae; genus Sminthopsis; species Sminthopsis crassicaudata. The sequence continues at coordinate 418,546,710 of NC_133619.1, forward strand.
GAGGACTGCTATCCATGTCACCATCATCAACATCTCACAAATTGTAGTAAGAGCCATTGTCTTGAAAAAATGGTCCTTTTAACTGAAATTCATAGGGAGCATGGTTAGGCTCTTTAACAAGCCAAGGTTCTTCAATAATTCTTATAAAACCTGCATCCTTTCACTAGGTCCCCAAATTCCTGAGGTTATATAATTAATGGTTATAATTCTCCCTTTCTTATTTTCTTTTTTATTTTGGCTAAACATTTGTTAAAAAGGGTCAGAGAGTGGGTGTATGGATATTATAAAAGTAAATTTGTTTGCAGCAGTATTCTAAGGAAAAGGTAAAGTAATTAGATAAAGAAGGGACACAATAATGATATTTTTTCAGCATTCGCAAATTTATTACTGAAAGGACGGTGAGCAAGTATTCTTCATCTCCACTGAGGATGGCACAAGAAGGATGAAACCATAGTATGAGAGATTTATTTAGATCAGACATGGGAATATAAGACAATTAGAGTGGAAAAAGAGATGTGGATATCTTCAAAAGACTTCATGGAATCTTTAAGCCTATTTTCAGCTCTTACAAATGGTTAGAACATGATCTTGGTTAAACAAAGAATTAACTAGATTAAAATAATGCTCATATCATTTTAACATTTTACCTGGTTAATAGAAGGACATGATTCACAGATTCCAGGAGGGCCAGGAGAACCAGGAGTACCTGGTTGTCCAGGGATCCCAGGATCACCATTTCTCCCTGGAATACCAGGTGGGCCCTAAAAAAAGAAAAAAAAAAGAAATAACTAAGATTGGGATACATTCAATAGCACTATAACAAAATCCTAATGATAAATAACATTATGAAGTTTAATTAATGGTCTTATATGAGAAAAACAACCTCTTGGGGAAAAATGATATTTTAACTATTGGAGAAATTATCACTTGATAGATAATGGCACTACATATGCAAACTTGTGCTTTCTTTAATAACGCTCCAGATCAGAGGTTCTTCTTTCTGGATATGTCATAGATCCCCTTGGCAATATGTTATAATTTATATACCACTTAAAATGAAAAAAAAAAACAAATACAAAGGCTAATACAATTATTTAAATGCAATTATCAAAATAATTAAAAATTCACAGCTCCACTAGAAACTATCCATAGGTCTCCAAGAAATCCATGGAACCTGGATTTCTAAATGTTAAAAGATAGTGGTCAATTTGTGAGCTTTTAATTCTAATTTTCACAGTGAGATGTGGGATTCAGAAACTATATGAGTTTTTAGCAATATAAAAATTGAAATGTAAAATTAAAACCATTACTGTAGCAATTTTATTACAGTACCTAGCATTCAAACCAGGGTAATAAAAATATATATATGAATGAGGAAATTATCACAACTAGAAAAGGCTATGGTAAAAATAGATATATTATAAACCTTTCATCAGATTAATTTTCTTTTTCTGAAATTTTTTTACTTACAGGATCTCCCTTTGGGCCTGCATGTCTAGGACCATCTGGAGGACGGGGAGTCTAGGGAGGAAGAGAAAAACAAGATAAGAAAAACATAGAAGCCTTTTCTCATGAAACAGAGATGGTGCATAAAAAATGTACCAATTAAATACTATTGAATATTGGGTTTAATTCCTGTGGTTGGAAATGTTGCTCTATTCCACAGTTTCTTACAGATGAGAAGTCAATGAGATTTGATAGATATATTTCATTTTATTTCAATCTCTCTGAAAGAAAAGATAAATGTATTCCCTTATAGTTTCCTGAAAATATAAAATTTCTTTCCTTTCAAAATATTACAGAAACTCTAAAAAGAACCTGAAAAGTAATTTTTTAACCAATGGGTTAAAATTATTGGTTAAAATTATTTTATCTTTATTGGTGCCTATTTAAAAAAAATCCTTCCTATCTTCTTACTGGGGCTAATCTTTAAACTGTATAGAAGTGGAGTTTAGATTATTCAGAGTTCTAATGATTAAAAAAGGTGTGTAATAGAATTCCTTTTGAAATATACACTACATATAATGAATAGACTGTTCCCTTTGAAATCATTTAGGGCATCAGAAAGTACAGGTTCAAGTTCAACCACAGGAACAAACTAGCTGTATTATCATAGGCAAGTAATTTAAACTTGGTCCTTGTGAAATTCTCTAAATAATTAGTTATATGACAAAGGAATTGTCAAGCTATATGTTTGGAGAGAGTTTTCATTTGTGGGAGAGACTTATATAGCTGAAATCACAGACCTGGATTGTTGATGACAATAATGGTGATAATGATTATCAATATCAAAAAGTTCAAAGCATATGTGAAATGTCAAATTTAGAGAATGATATTTTGCTAAAGGCCATTTTGGATCAACAATAGTTTTAACCCAATTTGAGGTTGGGATAAAGATAAGATTAGATCTCTTTTCCATTTTTGATTTTTCACTATTTGTCCATTTTGATTTGAATGTACACTAAGTATAATTTCATTTATTTTTAATGTTGTTTTATTCTTTTTTCTCAAACTGGCTATTTTGTCTAATATTAATAAATATCTAAAAACTTCAGACCAAGAAGATTTTCATAGTGTTCTCTTTATATCACTTGATAGTTTGATCCCTATTTTTTCATTTTACTGGGATTATAGAAAACTATTATCTCAATATTTTATTAAGCATTTATGAATGTAGAGTACTGTAGAAGATTTTGGAGCTGAATTCATTATGAATTATTGAGGAAAAAGAATGTTTATTGATAAATATAGCATCATTATTTTTTAAACAAGTATCATAGGTGGTCAGGAAGATCTGAGTTTAAATCCAGCCTCAAAAACATTCTAAAAGCTGGGTGATTCTAGGCAAGTAATCTAATCTTTATCACTGGAGAAGGAAATGGCAAACCACTCAAATATCTTTGTCAATAACACCCCAAAGACAGAAATCCAGGGAGTTATGAAGCATCAGATATGACTGACAAGACTAAACCACGAACTTAGAGGTAATGATTAAATACCAATTACATTGAATTAAACTTTTTTGAAATTTTGAAATTGTTTTTTGAAAATTATATTTTGAACATTTTGAAATTATATTTATTTTAAAGGATATCTTGGGTGTAGTTCATATCTGCTATCAATGGACAAGCTATGAAGAATGACCCATATATATATATATATATATATATATATATATATATATATTTTTTTTTTTGGCCATAGCAACTCTTTAAGATCATGGACTAAGTTACAAGAAAGTTATAATCTTTACTACTGGAGAAAATACTTATAGTGATGAAATTATGTGCTCTTGAAGACTATTTTTTAAGCTACTTATGAATAACATAATAAAATAAAGGCACTTAGTAAAAATGACAATTCTCTGGCTAAGAAATATAATAGCATCTATCATTGGCACAGGAAAATATACCAAATTTATCCCTTTCAACTTGAATATGACACTACTTAAGGTTTTCTTTAAACTCACAGATGATGGAGGCTGTGGACAAACTGGACAGCATTCTCCAAATGGAATTTCTGGGCTTGGACAGTCCAACTCCTGTTCATCACATATTATGTCATCACAGAGTACAGATCCTGAGTCACACACACATATTTGACATGGTTCTGGCTTCCAAACATCTCTATCAGCATACGATTGGCCAAGATGAGTACATCCTTCGTCAATAGCTGGAAAAGAAATGAGATATGACCTTATAGCTTTCTGCTTCACTCAAATATGACATATTCTGGGCTCCCAAATTTGCCTAAAGGATAAGATTGTGTGTGTGTGAATGTTTATAAATTGATAATGAGATTAAAAAATACCTAGAAATTTTATGCAAATAAATAATTTCAATTGATCTTAATATGTACATTTCATTGCATTACATTTGAACTGATTTTTTTTTGAAGGAAGAAACTGATTCTTTTCATTCAGTCCAAGATCACCCAAAAATATTTTCCATATATAGTGTAAGTTCTAAAGTGCCTCACTCTCCTACCTCTAACTAATATAGCAAATACAATTTTGAAAGTAATTCAACTTCTAAATGTAATTCCACTTCATGGAAAACATTACTATAGTAAGAAATAAGAAGTGCTTTTAATATAAAACATTCCTCAGTCAAAGGATGTTTATATGATATCATTAGGGGTGGAAGAAACTAAATTAGTTCATTTATAATTAAAATTTTGAAAACAATTGTTTTTTTCATACTTAATCCTTATAATACAAATAGAGTTGTTAAGAAAATTATGATATCTACACATCTAATGTTTATAAGAAATCAACAAACTAATGAAATCATAGTTTAATAGAATGCTACACAATTTAAAGTTTTTATATATTTTAGTAATCATTTTTGCCAATCTTTCTTGAAAATAACCTCACTTCACTTTACTAAAAATTCCTTAACTCCTTGTTTTTCTTTAAAAAATTTAGAAAAGCAGTGAAATTTAATTTCCATAATATGACATCTCTCATACTCAAAGATAATGCAGTCTAAGAATTTTTAAAAATATTGTTCCAGAAATGGTAAATAATTTGCACTGCTCCATCTATCTTCTCCTTTGTAGGCTACTTGGATAGGTCAGGACTAAGAATCCAGTCCAAAGAAATCTTGAGTGACATCACTTAAACTGATTGAACAAATTAGCTATAATCTACCATGTTCTCTGAAAACAAAATAAAACAAAACAAAAAACTCAAAGCTCTAAATATTGGTGAACTCCTCTAAGTATTTTTCTTATAAAATTATTTTTACATAATAGGAGGGTTTTTGTTTTTTGTTTTTACATTATATTCATTTCCAGAAGTATCCTTTCCCTCTCCAATTAGCAGAAAACATCCTTTATCATTAAAAATTCAGAGGAAAAATAAGTCAAGATAACCAAGAGATCAATTGAGTCTGACAGCATATAAAGTTATACATCTGTAGTCTCCTAATTCTGCAAAGGAGAAGAGATGTTTTCTCATTTTCTGGCATAAAAATGATCATTAAAATTATATAACATCTAAGAACTTTTTGTAATTTCCAATTGCATTGAAGTAATCTTTGAATTGAAGTTACAGTGTTTTGCTGATTCTCTTTGTTGTATCAAGTCACGGAAGTCTTCCTATTTTCTCATTCTCTATGCTCTAATTTATCACAGAGAAGTAATATTTTGTTACATTCCTGTGTCACATATTCTTTAACTATTTCTCAATGGATAGTCTTTCTCTATATAGTGGGTTTTAAAAACACTTAAAATACAATGTAACCTTTTCCCAAAATTGAAAGAGAAACACACTTTGGACCAAGTTTTAAAAAAAATCCCCATATGTTTACTTTGCACTAACCACTTATAGCTCAATTTTAATTTCAAATATTAAACATGTGCTCTATAATGTTTCAAAAGGTTTAAAAGTTCATTGCAAGGTCTTTGAAAAAAAAATATATATGCACACATATGTGTACCTTTATAAGTTTATCTATTTGGTCCCATGCTTTGAAATTTGCATTGGGAACAGTTGATGTGGTATTGTGAATTATGTTTGTAACTGCCCTGTGAAGAGTCTAATACCATCATATCACAGAATATTAAAAATGTTTGCCCTTGAACTAACTTATAAAAACTGTCTCCATTGAATTTTATCATTGCCCACAACAGAAGGGACTAATTTTTTGCCTTTCTCAGTACTTGATAAATTCTTGTTGACTGACTGATCATCCCCAAACCCAAATGCAATCCACTTATCACTGTAGGCCAACTTCATTTGGAAATAACTGCAAACAATGGAATCATATCTTATTATAATTCCCAGAAGCCCTCAATAATGTTATTTGGCTATCTGCATATAGCATTGTCACTCTAGAAATAGTAACTTCTATTATTTTTATCATATAATGTTATATTTTAGAGTAATCAGTTAATTAAACTAAGTAAGCAGGAAAAACCTATTACTTTACCTGTAATCATGCTATAGAAGAAAGTGTATTGGATGTAAGTTTAGGTATTTATACTCTCACCTTATTTTAGTTGTTCGCTAATTATGTGACCTTGTCCAGGTCATTCTATCTTCCTTAATTTCTTCTTGTTAAATGAGAACTAGTTGAAACAATCTATGAACTTCCTCCTCATGATTGTTTTCCGATATTCTATTTTGCCTTTACAAAGAGAGATAGAGACAGAGATAGAGAGAGACACAGAGAGACAAAGACAGAGAGACAGAGACAGACAAACAGACAGACACAGAGACAGAAAGACAGAGAGAGAGAGAGAGAGAGAGAGAGAGAGAGAGAGAGAGAGAGAGAGAGAGAGAGAGAGAAAGAGAAGGAGAGACAGAGACAGAGACAGAGACAGAGACAGAGAGACAGAGACAGAGAGAGAGATTCCATTCTTGGTACCTATAATTGTTCCATCAGAAAAATGCAAATATGAAGCCACCTCTTTTGAGTTTCTGCTCCTCTTTTCCATGTGTCTTACATGTCTGAACTTAATTAACTATAACCAGCTATTGTCTTTCATTGGTCTCATCTTAAGCATTCAATAAGCTAAGTAAGTACCTTTCCTACCCTCAACAGGGGCACAGACAAAATAAATTTCAGCATAAGCAGCATTCTTTAACAGAGAATTTTCACAGAATCAGCAACCAGAGTCCTAGATGAAATGATGATGAGAAATTCATATTTCCTCTGACTCTGCTGGAGATATCTGTGCCATTCTGAAAACTACTTATAGGGAAAGATTTTCATAGATTTTCCAATAGACAATTCAGTATGCATAAGGAATGCATTTCCTCTTCAAACTAAATATCAAGATTTCTAATGCTTCTAGCATTTCTGTGCTCAAACTTTGTATATTAATAAATACCTAAAATTGATTAGAAGAGGCAGAAAGAAAAAACAAAATTTTTGAAATATTAAAATGAAAATACACACAAATACCTTTACTGGGAATATTGTGTCTATTTGTAACAAGGCAAGCAAAGGAATCAATTTTTTTTTCTTTCTTGTTGACAACTTTGAAGTTTTTTGTTTGTTTATTTGTTTTAGGTATTAAAATCTAAAAAAATCAAAAGGATAGAAAGTTATAGTTGGGAAAGGTCTTAGAAATTATGGAGTCTAAATATTTCATTTTACATATGAAGAAACTGGAGCAAACAAGACCATACAAGTAATAAATAACAGAGTTGGAATTTGAACTCCAAATCTTTAATTTCAGTCTATTGCTCTTTTTATATCATGTAAAAGAGAATTATTTCTTGCCACTGTATACATTTTACATGTAGTATATAAATTTACATTTATGTTAAGTGAAAGTATAAATTGGAAGGCAGTTGGTATATTGAGAAAAAAAAAGTCATTAATTGTTTCAAAAATGAAGTTCCCTCATTTTTCTACCCTCATGGTGTAGTCAGACTAGATTGTCTCTAATATAGCTTCTATCTCTACATAACATCATGTTTCTACTTCTTGGTCTTCTAAGCAACAATTATGTGACAGTGATTTCTTGGCCTCCATCATTTTGTATTACACATATATGACATAAGCAGAAGGTAATTTGACTATTTATCTTGGTTTGAGATTTACATAAATTTGTCTCCTTCTCTAGCCAGAAAAGTTGTCTTGGTCTTCCAGTTGGATACCACTGATTTTTTTTCCCATTTTTTAATTATAACTTTTGAAGCATATATACGATCAAATTCTGAACTGAATGTCAATCATTCTAAGGGTGAATAATGGTTGTTAACCTGATTTGTCAGTATCATTATTAAGTTTTTTCTAATTATTTGTCATCCCCTTATGTCTGAATTTTAAAATGCCTAATTATTTTTCTCTAAAGAAACACTCATGTGCTAGGAATATAAATTTTCCCAGAGAATGAAATCAACCTATTTTTATTTGTCTGAACATGTGTAGCAGTATATTAAATACTTTGTAAAATTTATGGGTATATATATACACACATACATACATATATATGCTTTGCCCTAAGGATATGTACAATTTAAGACAAAAAGCATTGATAATAATATAGAAAGAAAAGAGGTGCACATTTATAAACATTGAAAAAAATCCATAAATTAATAACACATAGAGGCAATGAAATGTTCAGATTGGTATCCAATGAAAAGGACTTTTTTATCCAGTCAGATTGAGGCAAGTTTCATGGGATAGATGGGATTTCAGGTTCTGTTTGAATGAGGCAAGAGAAGTTTGGAAAATTAGAAGAAGAAAAACATTGCAGATACAAGTGCAGCCTCTATAATTTGGGAATTCCTAAATTGATAGAGATTGAAACTCAGGCAGATTGTAGGATTCTGGAAATTAAAATTTCTATCTTGAAAGAATGAGTGAATGAGTGAGTGAGTGAATGAATGAATGAATGAATCTGCTTATCTGATAAGAAGTGAAACTAACTTTTGGGAAAACAATTATCACCAAAATAAATAAATAAGTATAAACCAGACAATGTAAGTGCCTTGGTGAAACCACAAGTAAAGCATAAGTATTTGTTCCCTATCTATCCTATTTTAATTTAAAGGAGAATGATGGATGATAAGCTTGCTTTGGTTAACAATGTTGACAGAGAGTTTTGATGAAAAGAAAAGTTAAGGAGAGAATATTTTGATGTATTCTGGATTACAAACTCCTTGAGGGCAGGGATTATGTGATATTTGTTTTTGTAATTATACCCCCTAGCACAGTACTTTGCTTTGAGTGAACCCTCTTAAGAATGTTTATTAATTTGAGAATACAGGTCCCTAGAATTAGTGGAAAAATAACAGATTTTTGATCCCATTATAATCAAAACAAGAATATTTTATGCATTGTTCTTGCTGTCACCTAAAAGTGTAGCATATCATTTCCCCTAACATATATGCTCAATTCCTCAATATCATAAGCAGACAAGTAATTTATCTGTTTTTCACCAAATATTATGTATTAAAGCATTTCTTAACCATTAGGCTTTCATATATAGTCATTATAGTCATAGGCTTTCATATATAGTCATTATAGTCATTTCATATATAGTCACCATGTCTAGATATTTCTTCTCATATTCTAGAATTTGAATCTATTGTAATTCCCCCTTCTCATCTTTACTGCCATGTGGAATGAATATCTTGAATTATGAAACTTTTTTTTTTCCTTATTGAGCTTCTTGGCGGGGGGGATGGTTTTCTACTATTTCTACTATTTCCTATATCAAATAACTCAATATACTATTGGCATAACATCTTTTCAGTTCAATGGTTCAAATATTTTACTGTACCTCTCAAAATCTTTTGGTCATTTCCTGGTCATCTCTGTATTGAATACTATTTTATGAGAATGAGACCTCCTTTTCAATGTCATTAAATTTAATGAGATGATGTTTACTGAAAATACTACAGTTGGTCTAGAAGATTGAAGCATTTCTTTCTTATATTATTTAAAATGTCCTTGATTTCTTAGTTTCTCTAAGAAGATTCCCTTAAATTAAAGTCTGTTCTAAGTCTAGACTATTTTTTCTATAATCAATATATTCTTAAAACACTTAAAGATGGTTTCATATTCTTTCTTTTTTCTTTTTTGGATTTAAGCATTTTATGTTTCAAAAGCAGTTCCTGAGAAGTACCTAGTATACAGAAAAAACTTTATTAAATGCTTATTGATTGGTTAATTCTATTTAGTTTTAGGACAAACTCAGGCCTTCTACCCATTTTCATCTTCAGTGAAAGCTTTTCTCCCTCACTTTCCACATAGCTTTAACACATTCTACTGAGGAAAAATAAAAGGATAGTTTTGGTTGGTATTTTCACTTCAGTTGCTCTAAGGATATCTATCAGTCAGCTAGCCAACTGACACACATCACTTCATTTACCAACGGAAATTCCAGGGTTACAGAATCTTATGCTTACAGCACAAGAAAAAAACTTTTCCCACCAATCTAGTTTGCTATCCTCCATTTGAACAGTAGGTGGGGATATTAAATAAAAAGATGAGTGTCTCCAGCTCTGTTCTGGGTTTTATTATCTTGGATTGAGAAATGAAAGGGAAAATTGTAGTGTTCTTGGCAACATGAATATGCTCACTAGGTTTTCCTGGGAAAACTTTGAGCTAATTTAGTTTTGTATACCTATCCCTGCTTTGTGTTCAGAAGTGTGCCAGTAGTTCAACTTGCAATATAACCTATCATGTGTTACACATATGGCTTTAGAGAGAGTTCCACATTATTCTAGTAAGTTGATCTCTTTTCAACCATTGGCAAATCATAGGTAAAAATAACAAGAAGAGAAAGAAAGCTGATTCGTTTTCATAGACTTGTGGCTCAAAGTGATGGAATATTTTCTGCAATCAAGATTTTCTTCTTGGTATCCTCATAATACATATTATTACTTCCAAAATATTCTTAAATATCAAGAATGAATAGTCTTAGTTTTCCAGAGCAAAAGCTGTACTTAATTCTTAAAGCACTAGTTGTAGATTGTTGTAATATACAATTTTAGTTCTTTCATGATTACTAAGATGGCTTGCCAGTAATTGTGAAAATAAATAATAAATTTCTGAACATCTGCAAATGATTTTGTAAACTACAAGTGATGTTCTGTTCAGTAATTTTGTATATTTTGTGAAACACTGAGATTTCCTCTATTTACTTAATGCTCAAAACTTTGAGATGTCTACTGAAGAAAAATAATCTGGGAGGGGCACAGGACTTAACCACATAGCATGTTACCATATGGCACATTTGAAATTGTCTTATGAACTAATCTTGTAGACTCTAGCCCTATCAATGGATCTTCAAGTATTTCTTCAGATCCCTTTTTCTCTAATGGAGTGACATTGTAAGGTCCTGAAATAAACTTTGACCAAGTCTTCTGAGTATGCAATGTGAAAATTCCACAATTTTCCTTTGTGCTTAACAGTTCTGTAACCATATGAGATAATTTAGGAGGCGTAATGAAGAAAGTGGTCTAAAAAACATTTTTAGAATTTTCTAAGTCCAATCATTAGTACACAAGATTATTTTCAATGTGAAATATTTCAACATAGGTAATAGAATCATAGATGCTTAGAGGTGAAAGGAAGGTTAAGAAGTAGAATCAGTACCTGAACAAACCTTTTTTGAAAAAAGAAGGATGAGTAGAAAAACTATATGAAAGATGAACTGAAATGAAGTTATTTTTTTTAAAATCGATACTCTTCAAATATTCTTCATTCATTTTTATACTCCCATGCCTCATAAAATATGAAATTATTCCTGGGTTTGAATAAGACAGCAGAATATAAATTCTGGTTAAGGTTAAAAGGTTGAGAAGACTTGACATATGGTTTAAGTAACACTATGTCTGTCATACAAGATTCCTTTCAAGCTGCCTACTATGCACAAAATTTGTTGAAATTATTTGACCATGGTAACATGTGTCTATGTATGTGTATATTCTGAAATGAATATATTATGTATACATAGAGAAAAGGGTGATAGAACAGAAAGGAAATTTAGGTAGTTAATTCAAAAGTTCAATATCTTTGTCATGAAAAGTGAAAAAAATAGGAATTTACTTCAAGTATCACTATCAAGTTGGTCATCAGTTGTTAAGATGCCCATTTGCCCACCACTCATTGTTGTAATTATATTGATGTCATAATAAGGAAAATAATGGTCTCAAGCAAGACAGGGTACTAGATGCTAGGCTTGCAGAATAGACTGTGTCCAGTAACAGAATTCTTAACAATAAGGTTTTCAAGCTGGCCAATTGGAAAGAGGTTAGCTTTTTAAGAATAGCAAGAAGGGATGAAGTACCTAATGTGAGAGGAAGGAAGTGTGAATATATTTCTTTAGGAACATTTTATCTCAGGCCATACTATTCAAATCAAAGTACTTTGGGCTCTATTTTAAAGGTCAGAGGGAAAAATTGTTTTTTTCCCCCAAGTCCAAGAATGCTCTAGACAACAGTCTCAGTGTCTCAGTTTTCTTCTGTATATATATATATTGCAAAGATACAGTCTTAATTCATAAGAACACTCTCCATCAACTTAGGAATTAAAAAGTCCTTCTTAACATTTTTTAGATGCATCTAGTATTAGTAAAATAAAATAGATTTGATTTATTAGCATTTTAAATAGTCAAGAAAAAGTCTGTTTATTTTAGAAGAAAACTATTATAATTTCTTCTCTATGTTTTGAAAGAGATATATGAAAATATTGGAAAGAAATAGTGCCTCAGCTTTTAAAAAGCATTCCTTTGGACTTAGTGAACAAGAAAGCAGAGTGCCAAATGCCCTACCTCAAATGGTGACTGGTACAATGATTACAATTAAAAATAAAGAAAGAAAGAAGGAAGAAAGGAAAAAAAAGAAAAGGAAGACAGAAAATAAATCATTCTTCCCCTCTTGTTTAAAACAGTAACAGAAACAGATTGAACTTTGCAATGAGCTCATTGCTTCTCTAAGCCAGGATCTCAAATGTTCTTAGCTTGGGATAATTAGATATTATCTTAAACTATGAACTATTAAAGTGTTATCCACTATTCAACACAAGAAAGAAGAATGATGGTATTCAAAATTATCTTTGAAAGGAGATTCACTAAGAAATATAGAGGCAAATCTTCAGTGTGAACTTCTTATACTTATACATTGTTAAAAATAAGTGCTAGGATCCCAATAAATAAATGTAATTCCCAAGAATTGTTAATATAATTCTCAAGATGTATCATAACATGGAGCAATAATCCATTTAGAATATAGAATCCTGGGGCACAAAAAAAAATTTAAATGACTTATGATTTGCTCACGTGGTCACATAGGTAATATGTCTCAGAGGTGAGCTCTGATCTTTCTAACTCCAGGATCAAACCTCTATCTGCTACTCCAATTCCTTCTCACCATAAACAGTTTTACAATATAAGCAAAACACTCTTTATACTATAAATTCTTAACCTGTTTGTGTGTGTAATGGACCTTTTGGTAGAATATGAGCCCATTCTAAGAAAAAACTATGTTAAATTCATGAAATAAAATACATGCTATTATCAAGAAAAATCGTCATTTTAAAGAAAATTTAAAATTTAAATAGTTATTTTAAATAAATAAAGTCAGGAAGAAAGAAATAGCAAGAAAGGAATGAAAGAAAAAAAGATGAAAGATAGAAAGAAGGAAAGAAAGAAGGGAGGAACAAGTGAGGAATAATAGATGATATAGGAGGGGTAAGAGGGAGAAAATTAAGGTAAGAAAGGAAAAAAGGAAAGAGAAATAAAAAGAAAATTGAATAGAGATAGGAAAAGATGAAAATCTGATTAAATATTTTTTATATCATACATAGTTAAATGTGAATGAATTATAATCATGGAATGAATTAGGCATAGAGTATACATCATACTTGTAAATATAGATTTTAAAACAATGAACTCCTGAATCTAAAAAAAAATCTATTTGCTAGAGAAAATTTAGATTTGGCAACATTGTCTGTTTTAAATAGAGATCCCCTTTCCAATGACTCAGAGCAATAACTAAGGTAAGGAGGATGGTGCTTTCCTCTAAATAGAATTATAGGATCACCAATGTAATTCAAAAAAAAGTAGAAGAAAAAAACTGCATTAGTAAGAAAAATTAGGGGTAGCTAGGTAGTGCAGTGGATAGAGCACCATCCCTGATCAAGAGGAGCTGAGGTCAAATGTAGTCTCAGCCATTTAATACTTACGAGCAGTGTGACCCTGGGCAAGTCACTGAAGGCAAGAATGCCAGAAGAGAAGAGAGAGAGAGAGAGAGAGGAGAGAGAGAGAGAGAGAAGAGAGAGAGAGAGAGAGAGAGAGAGAGAAGAGAGGAGAAGAAAGAGAGAGAGGAGAAGAAAGAGAGAGAAAGAGAGAAGAGAAAGAGAAGAAGAGAAAGAAAGAAAGAAAGAAAGAAAGAAAGAAAGAAAGAAAAGAAAGAAAAGAAATAAGAAAGAAAGAAAGAAAGAAAGAAGGAAAAAGAAAGAAAGGAAGGAAGGAAAAGGAAGGAAGAAGAAGAAGGAAGGAAGAAGAAAAGAAGGGAAGAAGAAGAAGAAGGAAAGGAAAGAGGAAGAAGGAAGAAGAAGAAAGAAAGAAAGAAAAGAAAGAAAGAAAGAAAGGGAAGAAAGAAGAAAGAAAGAAAGAAAGAAAGAAGAAAGAAAGAAAGAAGAAGAAGAAGGAAGGAAGGAAGGAAGGAAGGAAGGAAGAAGGAAGGAAGGAAGGAAGGAAGGAAGGAAGGAAGGAAGGAAGGAAGGAAGGAAGGAAGAAGAAGAAGAAAGAAGAAGAAGAAGAAAGAAGAAGAAAGAAGGAAGGAAGGAAGGAAGGAAGGAAGGAAGGAAGGAAGGAAGAAGGAAGGAAGAAGAAGGAAGGAAGGAAGAAGAAAGGAAGGAAGGAAGGAAGGAAGGAAGGAAGGAAGGAATGAAAGGAAGGAAGGAAGGAAGGAAGAAGAAGAGAAGGAAGGAAGGAAGAAGAAGGAAGAAGAAAGAAAGGAAGGAAGGAAGAAGGAAGGAAGCAGAAAGGAAGGAAGAAAGAGGAAAGAAAGAAGAAAGAAAGAAAGAAAGAAGAGAAGAAAGAAAGAAAGAAAGAAAGAAAGGAAGAAAGAAAGAAAGAAAGAAAGAAAGAAAGAAGAAAGAAAAGAAAGAAAGAAAGAAAGAAAGAAGAAAGAAAGAAAGAAAGAAAGAAAGAAAGAAAGAAAGAAAGAAAGAAAGAAAGAGAAAGAAAGAAAGAGGAAGAAAGAAGGAAAGAAAGAAATATTAGTCCAGGAAACTGTATACCAGGGGAACTTTTCTGTTTGACATTTTTTTTTTTTTTTTTCCCCTAATAGAATAGCCAGAAAGCAGTTGGCTAACTAGGTCCTCTGCTCTAGGGATCTCTGTTTTTCTTTGTCACATCCTGAGATCTACCTCCCACCAACTTCCACTTCTACTCCAATCCTATACCAAAAAGAAGGTTATGTCTTGAGATTAACATCTTTCCTGGACTTCTCTTATCCATCTCAACAATTAATCTTTGCCCTGAAAATTTTCTCCCACCAAGAATTTCTGTGCTGTGTCACATTTCCCAAAGGATATTTAAGATAAAGTGCAGTAATGAGTTTTAGTAAGACAATCTAGTTCTTATGAGTGTATTAATTGGATACATGTTATTCTTTTTAGGTAATATATTTTTCTTAACCCATTTAAAATACAAAGGTCTGAAAAAAGTCTACAACAAAAGTTTTATAGTTCTTTAGAATCTGACTCTTTAACCCGATTTGGGATTTTCTTGGCAAAGAAAGTAAAGTTGGTTTATTTCCTTTTCCAGCTCATTTTACATTTGAGGGAACTGAGGCAAACAGAATCACACAGTTTGTAACTATCTGAAGTCAGTTTTGAACTCAGGAATATGAGTTTTTCTCACTAAATGCCTGTAAGTGTCCTACAACCTAGCTGTCTCACAACAAAAAATTGTGTTTTAAATATGGGGATTTTAGTCTATGTAGCAGACCAATGGAAGAAATAACTTTGGTCAAGTCAGATTTAAAATATTCTCAATTTGCACAAAATAAGTAGTTGCCTGCTTCTTTTATTCACAGAACTAGCCCTATTCCAAGGGTTTGAATAAGAAGTGCTTGTGGTCAGAAGAGGAACAATTAAGTACTACAGTATAGGAGTTATGAGGCCAACTGGCTTAGATTTAGAGGAGAGGCAATGGCAGGAACTAGTGAAATGCAAGACAGCAAAGGTATTCTAATACAATATCATCATGTAAAACTGAAGTGAAGCATGCCATCCAGTCAACTATAACAAATGTAGGGAAGTTTCTTCAAGCATGGAAGATGGGAAGACAGAGCAATGATATTATAACCATACTGAGTTGTTCATTTTTGGATTCTGAGATATTTAGAATCACACAAGTTTGAAGATTGGGGCTAAAGTTTAATTTATTCCTTTTTTTTTTTTTTTTAAAGAACCAACACCAATGTTCCCAAATGTAACTATGCATAAGACACTTTTTTCTTGTTTCTTTTTAAATAAAAACTACCAGTGTATTCTTATTTTCAAGATTGGTTTAAGGATTAGTGCACAATAATATTGTGTAGAAGGAAAATAATCCTAATTTATGTCCTTAGTTTCTCATGAACTTAATCTTAAATTTTTATTCTACTAAATTATTTTGTGCTACATGATAAATTAATTGTAATTTTGCTTTCATCAAAATCCCTCATCATGAATAAGTTAATGAGTGGCATGGAGGAAAACAAAGAAATACTAAGACACTCTAAACTGAATATAACCATTCAAAGACACCAGATAATATGAGAAAGTTGTTAAACTTATTTTTTCACTTATTAATTACTTCACTGCTCATTTTACTAAATTCATGTTTAAGCAATTATTTTAATACTATTAAGTAGGGAATGTAAAACTTTTACTGCTACAGTATCACTTTGGAGCACTAAAAATTGTCAGAAGAATTCTTTTATGGCATCAAAATTCAATTCAACAAACAATTATTAAGTGCTTACTACAGGCATTGTATTTGGAGCTAGGGATGAGGAACATATGTACCATATGTTTGATTATACAGAGAATGTGTCATATCACAATTCAACAAATGCTTTTTTGAATGAATGAATGCTAAATCTTTCTTTCATTCAGATTTTTTAAGGAATCATTTTAATTTTAAAATTTGTGATGCTCATTTGTATATAGTGCTTTGTCCATAGCAAGCATTTAATAAATAAATAATTGATGGAATCGAATTTTCTGATATATCTTTCAAAAAACGATATTTAACTACAACATAGTTGCTAAGGTGACTTCAAACAATTATCTTTGTAAATTTGTAAATTTATCTTAATTGAACATTTCAATTTAGAATGTAATTGGTATTTAGTGTACCTTTTATTCCTTCTCACATCTCTGATTGAAATCTCTGTAATTTTAGGGATTTCCTTGAAATTTACTAATTTTTTTTAACTAAGGAAGGTATCTAGAGGATTTTGAATAGGACTTTGCCATTATTAACACAGAAATGATATCTATTTTTGTCATGTTATTATCAATTATAAAATGATGGAGTTGATAAAAAATATTAGAAAAGTTTCAGCACAGTTGGTTGGCAAACACATCCTCAAATTTACCTACATCTGTTATTCCTTAAGTCACATTTCTCTACTATTAAGTTTCTGAGAATTTCAATTACCCTTTTCAGTGATTGCTTCTTCTAGTGTTGGTAAGTTTGCCATCGAGGGCTGGAGAGTCTTAATAAAATTTGACTCCAAAGCTCTGGACTCTCTCATTATGGCTGCTAAGCACAAAAGAATAGAACCAGCAACATTCTGCAAAGGCAGATTGGGAAGAGATAATAGTGCAAAGTAACATATCTTCCCTTTAGACCCCCAACATGAAAACCCACAGCTGGAGTTGAATTCCATTGTTTGTTTTCTTCTGACCTTATGAAAGAGAGTAATTTATCTAGATGGCCACCCTGATGACATCCAGACCACCAGCAGGATTATGCTAGTGTTAGAGAGTTCCAGAATATACCATGTCATACTCTAAAATGAAGAATTCAAATTCAAACTGCAGTCTTTTGTTTGTATTTAAACATTGTCTCCAAAGAATTTTCTGTAGAATAATTGCTAAATAATATTAAATAGAATGTCTCTTTCTCAAACATACTTATTTCCCTTCAAATGTAATTACTGAGTTTTTGAAGCAAAGACTAACATTTTCTAGTAAGGTTTGATTTTTCTGCATGGATATTTAACCCAAAATGACTCCTTCTAATAGCTATGTTTGACTTAAGAAGTCTCTCTCTTTCCAAAACAAAACTACAGAAAATAAACAAAAGGGTTAAAAAGCTATGCATTATTTAGAGTGAAATTATTATGACTCAGAATTGGGGCTCACAGTAAACATCTTTCAATAGTTTCCAAGTTAGTATGCCTAGCAGAAAATACGATCCCTGGCACATGATAGATACTTAATAAATCTTTGTTGATTTATTAATTGAGGTTGAATATTTTAGTGCCATCCCTTTTGACTTTTTGTACACTACCTCTCTCCTCCATAAAGCCAAATAAGTTTTTTTTTTTTTTAAATGTGAGTTCAGCTAAAAGAATACATGTGTGGTTACAGATCTCTTTAGCAAGTCTGGAAAATGGAAGGGGCTTATTAGGTAATCTAAAAGGAATTCATTTCTGCAGTGTTTTCACTAAGTAGAGACAGAAATCCCAAAGGCTAATGGAACTCCTGAAACTGCAGCTAACAAATGACTTGTGCATTAATAGTTGTCTTGTGTTTTCCATTGTCATCTTGACGTGAAACATGCAAAATTCCTGACATTGAAAACTCCATACTTTTTCCTCTTACAGCCAAAATTTTAAAGCATGAAAAACAATTAAAAAATGCAGGCTTTCCCCAAGGAACATTGTTTAACAAGAAACATTTTTACTATAGAATATTCAAACAGTGATTTTATAAAAGGTAACTTCACAGTCCTTGGTTAAATCTAAAATATTCAAGGATATACATTTTCTTCCCCCTCTTAAATCTTAAGCAATTAATTTTACTCTTTAATTACTTTTGGTTGCTATGTCATTGGGTAGTATCAACAAAGAAAGATGGACTTGCCAAAGCTTTCAACACAGGTTACTTGATAGAATTGGTCTAAATCTATATAATTCTTATTTTCTGCTATGCAGTCACTTCGAAGTTTTCTTAAACACCAAAACAAGTTACTTCTACCTAATCAAAACTAAAGGAAAGATTGAACAATTATTCAGCAAATCTGAAGCTCTTTAGAAAGCCAATTCAAAGTACTTAGGCAGCATGACATGTTCTTTGCCTAAATCATCTGGATTGGCTATGTGGACTGTCATTTATGGGTGAGTCATTCAGACCTCTCCATTTTGTTCAACTGTGTATTGGCACACTTATTTTAAGGAATGACATATACAAAGAGTATATATAGGTCAGTAGTTCATTGGTATTTCTTTTTAAATCTTGAAGTATTTTCTATTCTACTGACTGAGTCAAGATGTGATAAAAATATTATGAATAGGACAATTAATATTGAATTATGGCTATATAATTTAATACTTACCTCAGTTCTTTTCATAAATATCTATAGGTTATGGATTCTAAGTCAAATTCTAAAGCAATGAAGAATGCAATTTTCCCCTCTGAAAACAACTATTTTGGTTTATGGCTTAAAAAAAAGAATTCTCTAGCTGCTTGTACCTCATCAAACTCCAGGTTTATTACGTATTTATAGAATACTGTATGCCTGAATAATTTATATGTATATGTATTGCTTACATTGGTAAAATTACTTGAAGAAGGGGCTTTTTTTCTTTTTCTCAATATGTTCCCATTGTTTGACAAATGATTGATTGAAACTTAAAAATGATTCTTTATGTATTGATTTTCAGCAAGACCAACAACCTACTAGTTCACAACTAAACCATAGGCTAGAAATATGGTAATTACAGTTTTGCTCAATGGATTGCTGATGGCATAATGGATAGAATAGGGAATTAGAAAAAGAAGACCAGAATTTGAATCCTGTCTCAGATACTTAATAGCTGTGTGATAATGGGCACATAACTCTTTCTATCTCACTTTCCTCATTGGTAAAATAGGGATAATAATACTTACCTCAGAAAACTATAGGGAGGGGCAAATATATATATATATATATATATATATATATATAAAAGAATGTTTTGGAAACTCTAATGCATTTGAAAAATGCTGACTTTTATTATTATTTTCATGGGCAAAAACTGAAAATCTGGGCATTGATCAAGTAGCTATTGATAAATTATACCCACCATATTTATAATTGTATTTTTTATTCTTACCAAGTTTAATCATGTTTAGTCAAATAAGTTGATGCAAATCTCTTTCTGAATAGTGAAGTCAAATTTAAAAAGCTATTATGAATAGAAGAGCCTTTATGTGTATGTATATGAGTTGAGAAAGGTAAGTATGACTAAGCATGGGGAGATTTCCTCTGAAGATCTTTCTTTTACCAAAAGACCAAAGAAAAGAATGTATAAGATCAAGTATCATTCAATTAATTATTCTCAGCAAAATTTTATTAAGTACCTTTGATATATGAAGTATCATGTTAGCTAAAAAGACAAAAAAAATACCTGTCCTCAAGAGACTCATATTTTACTGAAAAACACAAAAGTAAGATGCTACCAAGGTTGTTTTGTGTACTATATACTTTATGTACCACGGAGATTATCAATCTCTCTTTTGGAGCTACACTTTCCTTGTTGCTATAATTATTTTAAAAGTATTGGCATATTAAACAAATTTAAAGCTGATCCAAATTTGTTGATTCTGAAATAATTATTTATAATTACTATCCATGTTAGATTAAATAGTTATTTAATGAGAATAGCTAGAGAAATAGAATCTTGAGCATTAGTTCAAACATTACACACATACACACACCTTTAAATAGTGGAATAGGACATATTTAGTTTAATATCAACAGTAAGCAATAAATAATATTAATTTGGGAGAGAAAACTAATTATAACAACATATATAATTTTGAATCAGTACAATATCCAAGAACCATTTCAAATGACATGACAATGTCACTGAGAGGTGGCAAAACATTTTAAGGAATTTTATTTGGAACATAATGCATAATATTTCCTATTCACAACCTTTATATTTTCCAAAATCATCCTGAAATATTCACCATAGTCATGCCATTTAAATTAACAAAGCCTATGCTTATATTAATTTTGGATTTTGTCCTCTCTGAAGTAAATCTTTTGTCAACCACTAGATGGCACTTCATTCAATTAGAAAGGATGAGGGCTGAATTACAGGAAATTTAACAGACTTCATTCCTCCACTGGGGGAGATGGAGAGAGAAAAAAAAAAGTTCATAAATTAAATGTTGCTTTTACAACATTTAAAAAGTAATATATTTGTGAGGATGAAATGCATATTTTGACTCTCCAGAAAACTGTTCTGAATAGAGCAGAAAGTTTGAGCATTAGCCTGTACTTTGCAGAATATGTCTAGTTATTACAGCCAACCTAAGAAACACATAGCCCCAAGCTACATCTGTCTATTCTCAATGGATTGTATATTCTTTCCCCAGTTTCCTGTCAACCTTGCCAAAGTTTAACTACTGGCAAATTTTTTTTGGGGGGAGAAACCATGTGAAACTCTTCAGAAAGAAAGGTATACTCATTATTCTTTTGTGGAGGGGTATGGGGGGGAGGGGTGTGTGTGTGTAGAAGACCAGAAAAATCTTTCCTCCTTCTCAAACTGCTTTACTGACATTTGTATTAACAACACTAGCAATTGGGACTATTTGGGATCTTTTTTTTCCCTATTGTACTGCTCCTATGGAATATATAAGCTAGATATTTGGAAGGAAAAAGGATGGCTGGCTTCAATGAGAATGAAATTATCAGAAAAGGCTCATTTTTCTTCATTAAATCTAATTGGTAAAAACAACATAAAGACAAGTTAATAAGACATAAGTAACCATAACTTTTGCTACACATTTTTTAAGTGTTACTATTTTTGTAGAGTATTATCTAACTGATGCAATGAAATTATGAGATGAAAAAGACATGGTGATTTTTTGTTTTGTTTTGGTTTTTTTGGTAACACCTTCAATGAAAAAGAAGTTTTGTCATTGTTTGGGCCGTTAGGACTGCTTAGTAGCTGAAAAGAGGAGTGAAGATAATTTATTCCAGAGATGGTATAGGAATTTGGTTAACCTGAAAAAGAATCTTACTAAAGGGTGCTGGGACTTTTGGGAATCAATTATTAGCATATGGAGTTGTGAGGGGAGGGGTAAACGGGAGGGAAGGTTTTTTTTTTTTTTTATCTTTCTAGAAATGGCAAGGAATTAACTTCCATTTATTTTGTCTGTGAGAGCAACATTGGTATTTGAAGGTTAATTAAAAAGTGATTCTTACTTTATCCTGGGCCAGCTACAATGCAAAATCAAAAAGCAAAAGATTTTATCATCACAATTTTGGACAAATGCAATCATTTTACTATTTTCTTTTCATTAGTTTGGTATATTAAGAATCAACGTCTGTATCCTATAAATGTTTCATTTCATATTTTCATCCAAAACTCCCATGAATCAAAGAGAAGTGAAAGAAAAGTATCACTTTCACAAGCAAAAAATGGGAGATCTAAAAAGTTATTGAGGGAAATTTATAGAAGATGAAAATTAGTTCATTCAACAACTCAGCAGTTCAACTAACCTGATGATATGTTAGGATATTACCTGGTTTGCAGACTAGTCAACCCATTCAAGATGAAACTGTAATCCTGAAAATAATCTAATTATTAATTCAGATGAAATTATAAGTTAGCATGCCATAACAGAAAAATGCAGGCACCTTACAAAACATAGTTTTAAAAGATCTTTTCAAATACTTGAAATAGACTTAAAGCAAGACAGATGAAAACATTAAAGACTGCTAAAATCATTTACCTTTCTGTTGTACATGAAAATAAGAAGCTGGGGGATGACAGATATTTCCTTATGATGTTTTGCAAAAAGTATATTCAATAATACTGATGAATTATAGTAATTTTCTTAAAATGAAATCCTTTAAAACATATCACTTTAATGTCCAAACAATGCCCAATGTACAATTTCAAGAGGTAATCTAGAAAACAGCTGGAAACCCAGAAGTATTACAAGAAACCAATAACTTCCAGACTGCCTAGGGAAGCATTCCAAGATGTTAACAATCCATGATTTTTTTAAATAGCAATTTTAAAAGTTTCCAGTGTCTTTAATGTTAAAACCAGTTAGTATAGGAGCATTTTCTTCTTTAAAAAGAACCAAAATGCAGAACATTTTAAGCACTGAAACAATATTGTAAAACAGATTATAGAAAACACAATTATGGGTGATTAAACATTTTAAAATCAGCAGTTAACCAAGAAAATATACATTTTGAAAATTGTTTTCTTCCCTCTAGAACCCAGTTGTGAAAAGAAAAAAAAAACTCATAAAATTATTTGAAATGGGAATTACTCACCTTCTGGTAGTTGTTGTGCCAAAATAACTGAGGGGTGAAATACAGCAAGAATTACCAAAGTCAGTATTTGCACAAAGCTCATCATGTCTAAATATTAGACATGAGACTCTTTGTGCAAAAAAGAAGGGGGGAAAGAAAAGTCAGTTCAAAGTAGCACCATCAATTGCTCCCTGCCCTTCAGCACCGGGCCCTTCATAAAACAGCCACTGAGATTCCTTTGCTTTGGCCTTAAATAGGAAAAACTTTGGCTTCCTTTACTTTCCAGCCCCTTTCTGAAATATGAGAGCAGCACCCATCCCCTTAACAGTAAAAGAAATGATTAATATTTCTCCTGCTCTTATAGACTAAAACAGCCTCCAAAACTAGATAAAAGGCACATCTGGAGCTGTTAGTATATAATGGAGCTATTGGTATACAATGAGTTGTGCTATATGACATATGTATTTATATATATGTGTATATAAATATGTATGTATTTGTTTATAACATGAATATGAAAAAAACACAGTGGCTTGCTGAACTTTCTATAGGGAAAATTTGAGATGTTAAGAATCCCCTTTTTTGATGTTAAGAACTGATTTTCTCTTGAGAACATGCACAGCCCATATTTTAGTTCTAGGTAATTTTTACACCTGATCCTATTAAAAATTATTTATATTGGAATTTTTCCAGGATACACCCAAGCTAAACTGAACAATCAAAGGGAGAGCTCAGGGAAACCAATGCAAAGAAAAGCCTGTTCCCCCCACCCCACTCCTTCTTCTCCCCACCCCGCCTGAATGCTGAGAGTTGAATTCCAATGAGACACCAAGCTAAATGCTCAGTATCTGGGTTCAACTTGAATAGTATTCAAAAAGTTAGATCTTTATCTAATTGTTTTTTTTATACCCTCCACAAACTTATCCAGTCAGCCAAATCATGCTGGAGACTTTGCAAAGAGTGATTTTCTTGTGAGATTTCCAACATGTCTGTTGATTTCCCTAGCCAGAAATATCATTAAAACAGATTTTTCTAGAAGAAATTTAGCTCCTCCATTCCTTGTTTTAGGCAAAAGTTGGAAGGAAAATATAACTTATCATATGACATGGTAATAGAATGTCTCAACAAATTCTCATTATCTGATCTGGTATGAGCATTCCTAATTCAAAAGTTCAAAAAGTATGTAGACCCCAGATCTGTAGACCACATCTTTTCAATCCAATTCCAGAACTATAAGGAATAAAACTTGGAACATATTTGGAACATATAAACTGACCCCATTTCTAAGGGTTTCTCTTAAGAATATGTAAAATGTTCTCTCACTTTCATAATTCTCAATTATATTTCTCCAGCTTCACCTCTCATTTACTCCAGTATATATATATCCTCCTACATCTACTCCAGTTTAGCTATGTTAATAATTAATTCTTTGTTCAAAGAATAATTTTCTGATAAGTATTTACATATTTCCTTTATTCTAAATTTCCCACTCCTCAAAATTTGTTTCAATAATTCCAAAACTTTCATTCTTTGGGAAATCTTTTATACAAACACAGCAGTGATCTAATGGTATTCTTTCTTACTCTGTGTCTCTTTAGCACTTATGGGTTGAATTTGTACTACAGCACAAACACTCCTTTAATTATGAAAGCAAGTATTCCACACAAATGAATCAAATATTCTTTGCCTCCCCCCATCTTCATCACCCTCAGTTACTTTGGATAGCATCAACATGTTTCATGGTCATGGAATCATTTGGTGGCTGCCATGGGTATCTGCCTGATACAATCTTTTTTTTTTTTTTTTTTTTTTTTTTTTTTTTCCTACCACCTCCTTTCTTCCCTCTGAAGATAACCATGTATATGTAATTCTTCCGACTTTCAATCCTCCAAGTTCAGTTAATTCTCAGTTATTCCACCTCAGGCAATCTCTTGTCATATAGATTTTGTTTATTTTTTCTCTTTTTCCTTCCAATTCTCATTCAGTTGCCTGAGGATTTTTTTTTTCCTTTTTTAATGTGTCCTCTTTATTTCACTTGTGACTTATACTTAGAGGGGGGTTATCCCAATCATGCTTAGTAAGAAGAACAGTGCTAACAATATATCTGCATCTAGGAAATGAAAAGTTCTACATTTTTAAGGGAAAGTATCCATAAAGGACCAATACCATCAAATTCTATAGACCTTAAAAGTATTCAGCAATGTCCTTCTTACTTCATATTTTTTAACTAAATTTGCCTTTCTCTAAACACCAGTAGTTGATGTAAACTAGAAAACTCTATCTAGTTACATTGTTTTTTTTTTTCTCTCTTGCTAGCACAAAAATATTGTTTCATTTTATTTTTGTTTGCCACATTCACAATATTCCAATTTCATCTACATGCTTGTCTAAGTGGATTTTTGTAGATAATCCTGGGAACGCAACCTCCTTTATAACACTGTTTCTATGGGCAACTGTTTTGAGTTTTAAACAACCTATGTGGACATGAACTTTTGGATGACAGCCTGCTTGTAAGTTTGGAATGATCTCCATAATATTTAGCAATCATGGACATCTTGCTTTGAAATTGTTGCTCTGCTGTTGTCAAGTCTTTTCAAGAATCTATGTTTTGTTTTCTTCTCCAACTAGATTATAAATTATCATCTATATCTAAGACCTAAGAAATCTATAAAGTCTGACTTCCCACTTCTTCAGATTCCTGAGCCAGAAAAGATAACCTTTTTTCTTATGACTGCCAACAAAAAAAATTGAAAAAAGGGAACATTAGTTGGAAGCAAAACACTTTATGGGGAGTTGGCAACCTAACTTTCATAATTGAAAAAAATAATTCTATTTACTTTCAGAAAAAGTTATTTCAATGATAATAAACTATTCCTCTGGTAGAATATTTATTCCATAACATTTGGTTCTCTATAAAATCCCACCATTTCTGATAGAGAATTTGAGATAGTAAAACAATGACTTCTATGTCTATGTATGGCCATTCTTCACAAATGGATCAAATAAATTATACTTCTTTATTTCATAAATTATTTTAAATTTTCCTATGTGACTTATGAAATTTAACATCCCACAAGTAAGAAGGTTCAAACATGTATATTTCCACTAAGATAGCCAGAAGGATTTGTTTTTGCTCCACAATGCTAATTTGTCTTACATGCAATTTCCATTTTGGAACCAAGAATTAAAAAAAAAAATCAATGCAGAGATGTAGAAATAAAGGAAGTCATAATTCATCATCAGTGAAGAATAACTTCTACATGTGCATTGCAGATTATTAAACCACAACCATTTGTTTGAAGGCACTTTTCTGAATGTTGGATCCTAATCTTGTGAAGGTTACCTCTATGCTTTAAAAGATAAAATTAGCTTAAAACTTACTTATATGATCCTATGAATTTTTCAGATATAGCATATAATAATCATGATTCCCAACTTCCTAAACCTTACCCTATTATATTTCATTATACAGTAAGTATTTTCACAGATTGGAAAATCCAGAGCTCTTTGCTTCAAATAAAGTAGTGATAGTATTAAAACATATAGCTAATTAGAGAAGAAGGCACTTCTTTTTCTTATGTATATAATCAAACAATTTGTGAACTTTGGTTCTTGATAAGCCACTGTCTTGTCATTGACCTTCTTGCTTAGTAGACAGAAAAAAGGCTAAAGTTATGGATTCAACAAGTGGAAGCGTTATTGATGTTACTAAAGTTGTCTTTGGAAAATATGATGTCAAGTGTCATAAGGAGTAGAACAGAAACAAGATTACTGGAGGGGGGTTCTACTACATTTTCTGAAGGATGATGTGGGGATAGGAAGGAGAGAGGATTCTGTAATTTGTTTAGGTTTAAATCTTATTCCTGCAAAATATGGAAGCTATACAGGAGTGTCTCAGAGGAAAATATATAGCAATAGTTAACAGAGATTATATTAGTACACTGAGTTCCTATGAGAAACCTGGGTTAAACCAATATGAAACTGATGGTTGGATCAGCTCAAATATCTCTGTAGTTTTTTGTAAAACTGCCATAATAAGGAAAAAGAAAACTGGAGAAAACTACATTTCCCTGATTCCGGTGTCAATAATATCTCTGGAAATTAATAGAATGAAGGTATTGACTTTATTGTAACTAGAGTCACTGACTTACTTGAATATAAATTTTAAGTTCAGTGTGTGTTATTTCATTTCTAGCCATACATAAATTCCTAAAAAGCTCCTAATACTTTGGAATCTAGGTCTATCAATCTAAGTATTAGAGAGTCTGAATCCAGAAAGAACTGTGGTAGTATCTTACATCAACTCAATTGGGAGACTCCTCTTATGTTCTAGGTATGAATATACATGTTTTCCATAAATATTGGTTAAGGGAAGTCTAACAGACATAGGGAGCAATTTTAATTTAATAACAATAATAGTAATCCTTACAATAATAATAGTGATGATAATGGTGATAAATTTAATGAGTGCAGCAAATCCTAAGAAATAGATGGGTACCTAAATAATAAATGAGACACATGGGATTTTGTTCTATCATCTATCACCACCTTCTATCTTCTATCACCAAAATGTCAAAGAATATTAAGATTGTCCTCTTCTGAGCTATATAATTATATAATTAGAAGTAATGGTTAATAGGAATAAATAAATCAGAACTTTTATTTCTAATTTTTAGGAAAGACATGTATAAAACCATCTAAGAAATCTGGTTATCCATCTTGTCTCCTAATTCAATGTATTACCATCTCCTCCAGTATTTCACAATATGGATACTCACATAAATTGAATTATATTCATTTCATATTTACAGAAGCTAATAAAAAATGAAAGTAAACTCCATAATTAAAATGATTTCTAAAATGTTCAATAGGGAAATTACTGTATTTATGGAACCTTTCTTAGACAATAATATAAATATATTTTGAAGACATGCTTCTTGTTTTGTCTCATATATTATACATAAAAGTAATTCTTTCATAATTTCATAGATATGCATGAACTTTGCATATATACTCACATATATGTACATATATGCTAGATAAATACTTTTTGATCAAATCATCTTTTATTCTAGTAAATTTTTATAATAATGTGTAAAATCAGAAGCTGGCAAATAAGATGGATTGATATAAAGTGGGTCTTTTCTTTTTGGGGAGGGGAGAATACTCACATGCATGAGATAAAAAATCCATTGGAATATTGGAATACATGCACATATATATGTATCTCTGTGTGTTGGGTGTGATTTCGTTGGTTGAAGAAACTCCCAAAGGGGGAAATTTCCTCTTTCAATGCCAGCTAATTTCTTCACTTCAGTTTGTAAACGTGGAGTATTGCTTTGAAATAGGCTAAAGGTTAAATGACTTGTCCAGGGTTAGTCAGAAAGAATTTGATAGAAGACTGACTTGAAGCTTTCAGGCTTCAAGGTTGGCTTTCTATCCATTACAGCATTCTGCTTCTCAAAAATCTCCCTTATAAATATTTGCATATATATATATATATATATATATATATATATGTGTGTGTGTGTGTGTGTGTGTGTGTGTGTGTGTGTGTGTGTGTGTGTAAAGCATTATTAACACAAAGACTTATCTATATGAACATATAACAGTACACAACACATAATTTGTACAAACATAGAACATACATGAGTATATGCCTACCTATATGAAACAATGTGCATATCCGCCGTTCATAATACAGTCTATGTATGCATGTATGTAGTATTCATATTCAATATGCATATGTGTACTATATACAAATGTATGTATATTATATATGGAAAAATGCATTTTATACACAGAACCTCCCAACATCAGTCTTTCGATTTTTAAAATTTTCATGATACTACATGGTGTCTTTTTTAGTACATTCCAGATACTTCAAATTGTCTTTCTTCATCCCTGAATGTTTTATTCATCTTTATTTCAAGTCACTTGACATTTTTAAAAATCTTGGCTCTTATTTCATTCATTCTTATCCCTACAATATATATTCTCACAATTCTCCTTACTATCATCTAAAAACATTTACTAGTATACTGACCAGATATACATTATTTTATATTTTGGCCATGCCAAATGACATCATATAGTTAATTGAGCACAATACAATATTCCCTGGTTGAATATTGTATTGTGCTCAATTAACTATATGATTGGTTGAATCACATTATTATCAAAGTCCTATTGTCCTTTGCATTGGATTAGCTCCTATGCATTTGAGTCATGATTGAAAATCATCCTGCTCATTTTGCTCCTCCTTTGGGTCGCACTTTGCATCTTAACTTGAAAATGGAGTATGTGTATCTATGATTGAAAATATGCTAGCTTCTTATACTTTCTATTATACATTATTTTATGTGTTCCAATTACAAATCAATAACATTGCTTTCTGTAGAATTCCTGATATTTTGCAAGACATGCAAAAATCTATTTTCTCTTTCTTTTTTAGAATGCATATAGAGTTTATTGCAAATAAAACACCTACACCTACCAAAGAAGAAGAAATGCTGGTTTTCTTGCAACAAGGACAGTTGCTATAAAGATGAGCCAAGACTTGGGAGGGGCAGGTTATCAACCAAAAATTCAAATTATTTCCCTTCCAGTGAGGGGAAAATGTCTTGGGATAAATACACAAATAACACAGCTGTGATTAACTTAGTAAGCCAGTGAATGTCAGCAGTGCTCTCTATAACAGCAGTGAAAAACTCTATAATCTAGGTCACTTAAGCCTCAGGAACTGGTAGTACTTCTTCCTTTCTTTTCTTATTGCACCATATATATTTTTTCCAACTAAGGTGAGACTTAGTTTTTCATGGATACTCCATTTCCTTAACAACTTCAAAAAGTTTTTCTTAACTATTTAAGTTTCTCATACATAGTCATCAGTCTATTATGTACACATTAAAATTATGATTTGTAATAAAGCAACTTATGCATAAAGGTTAAGATAGGGGGAAATCACTTAAGAGTAAGCCCTGCAAAACTGAGAAGAAAAATTCCTAGCTGTGTGACCCATGGGCAAATCACTTAACCCCAGCCTCAAAAAAAAAAAAAAAAAAAAGAAAAAAAAAAGAAAGAAAGAGTGAATCATATTTCCAAAAGGAAGACAAAGAGGGAGTATCTGACAGAAAGTGATACTCTCATATGCAAATAGAAGATTGGATATGCAAAGGAAAAAAAAGACATTGACCTGTGTAGTGTAATTTGAAAGGCTTCCCTCATCTCATCATAATTCCCTGATTAATTCCTTTGGGTTAATAAGTTTCTATTTTAAAAATTCAAAGAGCCCTGAAAAGGTTGATGCTATGAATCATTTGTTTCAATTCTACAACTTTTTTTTTTCCCCTGAGGCAATTGGGATTAAGTGACTTGCCCAGGGTCACACAGCTAGGAAGTGTTAAATGTCTAAGACCAGATTTGAACTCAGGTCTTCCTCACTTCAGGGCTGGTGCTTTATCTATTATACCACCTAGCTGCCCCAATTCTACAAATTGTAATGAGTATCAATGATATATTCTTCTATCACATATATATTCTTCCACACTAAACTTGGTTAGGATCCAGAGAAAAATAATCCATAATCTCTACTGTTGTAGAGGTGATGGTCTAGGAGTGGACAAAGGCAAATAAAATGGTAAGAAAAATAACTAGAGACAAATGTGGGAGGTGATAAGTCATATATTGATCAAGAAATCCAATAATTAACTCTAGTAGCTTACTTATTCCTTTGCCAAGCCACAGAAAATGTCTTAATAGTACCTCAAGAGTAATGTGAAAGGAAGTCTTCTTGCAAAGACAGAATTAGTGTAGACAAATTAACCACAGCCAGCCAATGTGATCAGAATTGAGCCAGAAATAAGAGTTTAGATTTATGCCACAGAGAGTTAACACATAAAAATATATTAAACACAACAGGGAAACAGGTGAGGATAAGGAACAAGTTAGGTTCAGAGATGTATTCATAATCAAACAAGAATTAGAGACTTTTGCAAAAGATGTCTCCAATTACCTGTAACACAAAAGCTTCTTCACAGAAAATATTAATGTATCTAGGAAAAGAGGTGAAAGTGGACAAATAGGGAAACATGTTTGTATCAAGATTCTCTAATAAGGATTTGGATCCAAGATAAAAACACTATCTATCTATGTGTATGTGTGCATATATTTATATTTGTGTATAGATATGTGTTTGTACACACATTATTGTTAATGGACATTCCCCAAAAGAAAAATGATCAAATGATATAAGCAAACAATTCTCAAAGGAACTTCAAATTACTCACATGCATATAAAATACTCTCAATCATTAATAATAAGAGAAATGGAAATCAAAACAACATCAACAACAACAAATTATGAGGTTTTGCCTTATATCTTACAAATTTGCAAAATAACAACAATGACAAAAATTGGCAACAGTCAATGTTGGAGAAGTTTTGGGAAGAAAAATTACACTAATACATTGTTGGTAGTGCTGTGGTATGGTAAAACCATTTTCAAAGCAATTTGGAATTATACAAATTAAGTGACTAAAATGTTAATATCCTTTGAATGAGAAATTCAATTATTGAATACACCTGAAGAAAGCCACAGATGATAAAATATTTCCATGTTCTCCAAAATATGTATAGTGGCACTTTTTGTGATAACTAAGAATTAGAAACAAACTAATTGGGGAATGTCTAAACAAACTATAATACATTAATGCAATGGAATATTATTTTGCTACAAGAAATGATGTATGTGATCAATAAAAAAGAAGTATTGAAAGATTTTTATGAACTAAGCAAGCCTGAAGAAAAGTAATAAACACAGTAACTGCAACAATGTAGATGTGAAAGAACACAGTACACAAAAAAATCACAAGTAATTATACTAAAATTGTAAAGATCAAGTGAAGCACAAATGTAAAGATATAAGATATCTTTAACTTAATCCTTTGAGAGGTCCAAAGGTGTTACACATTGCGCATTCTTTAGACTTTGTCAATGTATCAATCAGCTATGCTAACTTTTTTCTGCCTTCTTAAAAAAACCAAAAACACCAAAAAAACCAACAACCAATTATTTGTCATATGGGATGACTGTCAAGGAGAAGGTGGGATAGGTATATACAAGATCCTATGATGATGTAAGAAAAGGAAATTTTAAAATGACTTTTTAAGAAAAGGAGTATAATATTAGAGGAGGAAAAATGCAAACAAAACAAACTTCCTGATCCTAAAGATATTAAAAACTATTAAATTATAATATTGGAATCTAAGAGGATGTATTGGAATCTAAGAGGTTGTGAATGGCTACAAAAATTGTGATATGTAATTGAAATGATAATGTATTGTATTGTTAGAGATTTTAAAAGACAGTTTCAAAATGAGTCTTGCTGATTCCAGGTCTCTATCCTCTACCTAGCTGCTTATGTGATGAGCAGAGGTGCAGCTGTTCTTTAAAAGACTATTTTGTTGAAACATCTTTAAAAATTATTTAGAAAGAATATAAGGTCAGAAGGTAGCACAGTCAAGTAGAACAGTACTTTTTAAAGTGTTAAAAGTAGGTATTTAATTTCAGGTTTAATTTGCTTATTATATTTTGCTATATATCTATGAAATGCATGGGATGTTTTGTTGCTTATGATCAGAGTAATAAATTAATTATAAAAAAGGTATAAAGTGCTATGGAAAGATGTGTGCATGTGTGTGTGTGTATTATAATTCTCAGATGGGGTAATTCAGGAAAAATTTGAGGAGCTAGCAAAACATTCAAGTAATTTTGAAAGGTAAGAAAGAGTTCTACAAATGGTCTTAGAGTGGGGAATGAAGTGGAGGTGGGGAAGAATAACTAAAAAAATCATTAGTGCAAATTCCAGGTTTCAAATGTGTAACTACTGAATAGGATCATGGATCATTCATAAGTAGTGTGGATTATACTGAGCAAGTTTCAACTATTATTTAGGTGAGTATTCTTGTGAGAGATAAATTGTAATGGGTAGTTTGATGAGGAAGTGTTAAAAATCAACTTTGGAGCATTATCTAATGAGGGTAGAGTTTAATAAAGTACCCTGACAGAGAAAAGGGTGAAGATGTAGTATGGCTGGTGTGATGGAAAAAGAAGATTCAAGTAAGGAAGGATCAAATGAGATAATGTTTTTAAAACGCTTAGCACAGTGCTTGGCACATAATAGGTGATATATAAAGGCTTTTTGCCTTTTCCCTTTCCTTCTTCAAATAAATGAAAGCAAATGAATTTGGGCTCAGTTCCATTTTATGGTCTATGTTTTGCTTAGAGATTAGTCACTACTCTGATGTGATAGAAAACAGTCTCCTGAATATGAAAGGTTTTCCATTATATTTCTTGGGTCTGATAGAATTCTGGGTAATAGGTGCAACTTAATCCAAAAACTTTTGGTTTGTAAGAGAATCAAATTTTCCTGTGCTTTAATAAGAGAAAACATCCTAAATAACACTTATTTTGGACAGAACAAAATTGCTGATAAACTTTCACACTTTATTTTAAAAGCTACAAATATAAAGTCTTTGCCTCAATTAATTGTCCCCTGCATATTCATTTTATTTTCTCAGCTCTTAAAGATAAAATATTACTGCCTTTATATTTATGTTTAAAAATTCATATAACTTCAGGTGACCTTTTGTTTCAAAGCTTTTCAAACAATCTGTAAAACCTGCAGCTCTAACGTCACCTTTTGTAGTGTTCTCTCTAAAATGTAATGTTCTCTTTTGAAGTTTTCTTGGGATCTCTGGGAGCAGCCTTCGTTTCAGTTCAGTAATCATCACAAGTACAGCCAGGGGTTAAAGTCCAAATCCTTTATTGTCTCCTTCAAAGTCTTGTCTCCTTTCCTGGGGACCTGTTAGCTTTCTTATAGTCCTATCTCTCTCCTTGGTTCCATGGGCTTAATCTCCTGCCTCCTTCTTTCCCCTCTAAATCTCTGAATCCTAAGATTTGTGCTTCAGCCTCCAGCCACCACAAAGGTGGACAATGGAATGAATCTGTCTCAGCCTCCAAAAGCTGTTGGTGTGCTTGTCCTTTCTGGCCCTGGGAGCTTCTCCTTTATATGCTTTACACTGAGTATAAACCAATCATTATATCACTAGGAAACCATTATTTGTTGTGGGATTAAATCAGTGCTAAACTAGATTTAATCATTGTCTCCTCAGTTCCACTTAGTATCTTGTTTCAAGTTCTGGCACATAGCATCTTTTTGTAGGATTAAATCAATCATACTGAACCATGCTAAATTAGATAACTATTGTCTCTATCAATTCCACTGATTTAGTACCTTATAAGAATCTTTTGTTTCAAGTTCAGAGTTCTGGCCTATGACAACCTTTTATGTGAAAGATGTCCTGATACCTCTCCTCTCCCTTTAATTATATCCCTTACTTCAAAATTATCTCGTATTTGTTTTGTCAATCAATCTATTAGTATTTATTAAACCCCTCCTATGCTCTGGGCACTTTGCTAAGTACTGGGAATTCAAAGAAAGGCAATTTCTGCTCTTAATGAGTTTACAATCTAACTATTTATTTTGAATATATTTTGGATAATCCAAGGTTCAAGTTTAGGCCTTTGTGTAAGACTGTCTTCATTGTTGAATGGAGAATTAAAAACACACACAACTTCGAATATATTTTTCTATCTTCATCTCTAATTGTCAACTCATCAATAACTATTTAATTTGGTCATACTTCTATTTGAAAATTTGAGAAGAAATTTTTTCACTTCACTCTGAGGGGCAGTTTATTAATAGTTAGTGGTGCCAACTGGCTTCTTCCACAGGAACATCTTTTCTAGATAGTGCCTATGAAACTTGAGACAACAATAGGACTGGTATTCTGGGAAGCTGCTACAACTTTCAGGGTTCTTGTATGTATTTGCCTGTAAGTAGCAAGTAGTCAGCAGTTGTTGCTGGTGATAAGAAAGGTAGGCCCTTTCTTTACCTTCTCTTACATATGTATATGTGTATCTGTATGTATTTATGTGTGATATGTACATATTACATATGTATACTGAAATATATATAATTTTCCAAAATGGTGGTTGGAAAAATAATAATCAAACTCATCCATTATGTTTGGACTCCATTGCACATTTTATTAAGGTCATGTTAATCTAAACTTTATATTGCCACTAGATCTTAGCATGGTGATCCACATTCAGGAAGTTTTAAATAAATGACTAGCTCTTTAAGCAAAAAAAGCTTTTATAACAAAAGTTTCAAGCATATTTATGACTGTCCTCAAGTGGGAGGAAGAAGATAAAGTAGAAGGAAGGAAAGATCATTTAAAATAGTTCAAAGATAGCAATTATATTACATTAACCTTTTCAACTTAATTTCCAGTGTAAGGTTTAAATACCTTTACTCCTGAGGAAGAAGGACCTTGAAGTAGCTGTAGTACCATCTTATATAGTGCCATAATTACCCAAAAGGTTGTAGATATGAAGATTAGAAGAATTAGAGAACATTAGTTAAGAATAAAAGAGTAAACCCTGACTAAACCCAGTTTCTTATATAGTGTAATCTAGTTGAATAATGACCTTTCTTCATTTAAACATGTCCTTTGTAGGCTAATTAATCATGAACTAATTATTCTTGAGGTGATCTATTCTACATTTGTGTATCTCTAATTTCTTGAATGTTTTCTCTTACACCAACTCTAAATATTCCTTCTTGTTGTTGCTTCTATCTAGTTAAGCAGTACTAATCTCAAGCATATCTCAAAAAATTGTTTTTTTCTGCCATCACTATCATCATCATTATCATCATTATCACTGCTAGCATTTTTTGTAGATCTTTAAGGTTTGCAAAGTCATTTTATCCTCACTAAAACCTGAAAAGTAAGTACCTTTTGTTATCCTTATTTTGAAGATGAAGAAATTGAGGCAGAAAGATATTAACTGATTTGCTCAGTCACTTAGCTAGGAAGTATCTGAGATCATATTTGAACTGTCTGCCTCCAAATGCATTGCTCAATCTACTGAAACATCTATCTATCTTATATAAATAAGTCTTATAGTATTTTTTAAAGGGCAGCTAGGTGACCTGTTCATAGAGTTCATAGAGTTCATCTGGAGTCCGAAAGACCTAAATAAATTCAAATCTAATCTCTAAATGTGATCTTGAGTAAATCACTTAATTCTGTTTTGTGTCAGTTCCTCAACTGTACAATGAGTTGGAGAAGGAAATGGCAAACCATTCTTGGCCATGAAAATATCATATGAGTGGGTTCACAAAGGATCGGATTTAACTGGAAAACTGAAAAAATGACAACATATTTTTGTGCTAAATTCAAATATGTTTTAAGTTACTGTCTGTTACTCATCATTATAAAGGAATCACATTCATATGAAAGCATTACAAACTACAATATCTTAATATATTCAAAAATCCATTTTACTAAAAATTATGGTCTTTTATCTCTTTCTACTCTATTACTTCCTTCTTTCCTTTTTTCCTTCCTTTTTTCTTTTGCTTCCTCCCTCCCTTCCTCCCATAGAATATTTCAGCTCAGTATCTAGTAGTAGCCAATTTGCATTCAGTCTTCACTTATATTGTTTCCCACTACAAAATTTCTTAAGTGAAGTTTCCCTCATGACTGATGGTACTCAAGTTTTCTGAGGGAAAAATCTAAATGTGTACACAAGAAATGCAACTGGAATAATATATTACCCATAACAATGACATGATCAGTATTAATTTTGGACTATTTATTCCCTTAAAATTCATAAATATTTTTAATTATTTAAAAATATTTCCTTTTATTTCATTATATTTTCCAAAATTCTAACACACACACACACGCACATACACACACACATATGTATGTATCTTTCTCTTATTCGTAGGCACCTAAATAATCTTTATTTTTACTTTACTATCACTGTTTCTTGGATATTCATTGGTTCTTTTGATTCTTGTCATTTAAAACAATTTATTAAGTATTTTAATAACTTACAGAACATGAATACTCTTTGGAGGAAGTTTTTCTTTTGATAAAAAGTACTTCAGGATATTATGATAGTTTAAAAAGAAATGAAAGAAATAAAAATGAAAGTAATCATTAGGTCTGGTTAGTTAAAAAGGTGAAATCAGCAAAATGTGATGTTTTAATGTATCTGACATAATCAACTGAAAGACAAAAATAACAACACAATGATAATACTCTCTGTTGTGATACATTTTATAAAGTTGAATGAAATAATTGTGCCTTACCAAATAAGTCCAATAAGAGTTATTATATGAGTTAAATCCAATTAGGACTAATGCTAGCTTGGAAAGTTTTAAAAATCTATTTCATTTTACTAAGGGGATAGTAATAAAAAAGAAACGAATTTAAGTATGTATTTTGTGAGTATGGCTTTAAGACAGTTTTATCTAGTGTTCTCTTTTGGGTTTTCCTGGGGTCTCTGGCAGCAGCCTTCTTTTCAGTTCAGGAATCACCACACTAGTAGCCAGGGGTTAAAGTCCAAATTCTTTATTGTCTCTTTCCAAGTCTTGTCTCCTTTCCTGGGGCCCGGTTAGACTGAGCTCTCACCTGTCTTCTCTGCCCTCTGCATCTCTCCCAATTCAAAGGTTTGTATTTCAGCCTCCAGCCACCACAAAGATGAATGATGGGATGAATCTGCCTCAGCCTTTGTGAAAGTCTAGTACACTTGTCTTCTCTAGCCCCGAGAGTTTCTCCTCTATGGCTCTCAGTCCCTGCTTATATGCTCCACACTGGATATACATCAATCATTATATCACTAGGAAACCATTATTTGTTGTAGGATTAAATCAACCATAATGGACCATGCTAAACCAGATAACCATTGTCTCTATCAATTCCACTTAGTACCTTGTAAGCCTTCTTTGTTTCAAGTTCAGAGCTCTGGCCCATAATTTTGTTTGAATAGCTTTAATCTTTCTTTGATTCTTTAAATTCTCATATTATTCTATATATTTCTAACTGAAAAATGAAAATAAAGTGAAAATGTTATGTGTACATATGTGTGTGAGGGAGAGAGAATATTGAAGATAGATTATTATATTTTTGATCAATGTAAAGAACAGCCCCAATTTCAGAGAACTGATTATGAAACACTTACTACCTTTCTCTAGATAGAAAGGATGAGCTCAAGGACCAAGAGCAAGGTATTTTCAAACTAGGCCAATGTGGGATTGTTTTTGCTTAACTATGAATTTTTATTATAAGGGTTGTTATTTTCTTTCCTATTTTTTTGTTGGAGTAGATGGGATGTTGGAGACTGGTAATACGGTTGCTTCCAAAAGAAAAGAAAAACCTTTTTAAAATTTGCAGGAGAAAATGGAAGTAAAACCAAACAGAAGCAGAGGCAGATGATACAACTTCCAAAATTATATATTACATTTAATTTATACTTTAAAAGAAAAATAATATAGGTAATTATTACATAATAGAATTAATTCACCATTTTATATACAACTCTCTTTTCTTTTCTTCTTTGTATAAGAACAATTTTATTTTTTGTTTGTTTGAGTTATAATATTTTTAATTTAAGAAATTACATTATTTGCTATCATTATTTGTTTATTATTTATTACATTATGTATTCCCTCCTCTTCTTTGTCTATTTAAGGGACGCATACCTTAAGATCTGCAATCTTTAAAAATATTTTGACAATTTTAGGGGAATATAAATGTTATTTTTTGTAGCTATATATTTTATGCTTTAAAAATATTATTATGATAATGGATGTATAGGCTTCACCAGACTAACAAAGGGATCCATGAGGAAAAAGAACCCTTGGTTTCTTGAATCCTAGTTATTTTTTAAAGTTCTTTTGTTCTCCATGAAGTTTTTTTTGACTTTCAGATGACTGGATCTCACAGAAACATTGTTTTACAACTTTCCAATATATATTTAATTTGTCATTGTGCAATGTTTGTGGCCTTTTTTTTACTAAACTATAGTTTCATGAGGGTATGTAAATTGTACATCACAAATACTCTCAATAGCTAGCATAATAATCTACAAAAACAAAAAAATAGCTGCATAACAAATTATAAATAAAAAAACATTGGAAAGTTCACTCTAACCAAAAGATACAGTATGCTAAATCTTCTCTGAATTAAAAAAATTAGTATTTTATTTTACCCCAGTTACATGTAAAATATTTTTTAACATTTGTTTTTAAAACTTTTTATTTTAAATTCTATCCCTGCCAATCCCCATCATCAAGAAGGTATGAAATTTGATACAGATTAGTATAGTTATGAATAGTCACATAAGACATTTCCACATTTGTCATGTTGTAAAAGAAAACACAAACAAAAAAAACCTCTCAAAATATAGTAAAAAGTATGTGTCGATCTGTATTCAGACACAATCAACTCTTTCTCTGAGTATGGATACCATTTATTTTTCATCATAAAAGCTTCAGTGTTGTCTTAGATCATTGTATTAGTGAGAATAGTAAGTCATTCACAGTTGATCATCTAATAATATTACTTTTACTTTGTATAAAATATGTTTCATTTTGTATCAGCTCATTTAAGTCCAAGTTTTTTGAGAGCAACATGCTCATCCTTTCTTATAGCACAATAGCATTCCATCACTTTCACATACCACAAATTTTATAACCATTTCTCAGTGGATGGGCATTCTTTCAATTTCAGTTCTTTTCCATCAGAAAAGAGTTGCTATATGAATATTTTTGTTCATACAGGTTCTTTTCCTTGTTGCTTTAAAAAATATCTTTTGAGAAACAGATCTAGTAGTGGTATTGCTAGATAGGCATGGATTTATAGCTTTGTGAGCATAGTTCCAAAATTGCTCTACAGAATGGTTGAAACTATTCACAACTCTACCAACAATGCAATAATATTTCATTTTTCCCATATCCTCTTTACCATTTGTCATTTTCCTTTTCTTTCCTATTAGCCTCCTGCTCTAAATTATTCAAATTAATTATATGGTCCCAAATTTACTG
Organism: Sminthopsis crassicaudata; assembly: GCF_048593235.1. Taxonomy (NCBI): domain Eukaryota; kingdom Metazoa; phylum Chordata; class Mammalia; order Dasyuromorphia; family Dasyuridae; genus Sminthopsis; species Sminthopsis crassicaudata. The sequence goes on from NC_133619.1 coordinate 418,586,635, forward strand.
GGGATTTTGACACTATTTAAATTGTTCAAGTTACATGATTTAAATGTCAGTATTGACATAAAACAACATTGTTCTATGATCAAGAATAATAACATTATTCCTAGATATTTCACTCAATTATTCAACAAATTTATATTTGAAAAAAAATTATATCAGCTCTTTTTGTGGTGGCTAAATTCTGGAAATTGAAAAGGATATCCATCAATTGGAGGATGATTGAGCAAGTTGTAATATATGACCATAATGGGATATTATTGTATTATAAGAAATGATAAGCAGAATGGTTTCAGAAATAAACACTGAGAAGATTTACATGAACTAATACAGAATAAAATGAGCAGAATCAGTAGTAATTGTAATATTGTAGAATGAACAACAGTGAATGACTTAACTATTCTTAGCAATATAATGATCTAAGACAATCTCAATAATTCATGATGAAAAATGTTATCTGCCTCCAGAGAAAGAATTAATAGTGTTTGAATACAGACCAAAGCTTATTATTTTTCTTTTCTTTTTTTTTTTTTGTTTTAGTTTTCTTCCACAAAATTACTAATATGGAAATATTTTACATGGCTGCATAAATATAAATACAAATATATGTTTATATATATGTTTGTGTGTGTATATATATATATATATAATATATATAATATCACATGTGTATATATGTGCGTGTGTGTGTGTGTGTGTGTATGTATCCTATATCAGATATATTACTGTCTTGTGGGGAAGGAAGGGAAAGACAGAATTTAGAACTCCCCCAAAATCCCAATAATCAATGTTAAAAATTGTTTTTCCAAGTAATTGGAGGAAAATAAAAGTGTTAAAAATATTACTAAAATCTAGTTCTGACATGACTCATTATTGCATTAATTAAATAAGTGAAGGTTCTGAAAATAAAGGATTTATAACAAAATATCTGTTAGTCTTACATTCTATACATTTAAGTTGTAAAGGAGTTATTCAGAGGCTGATTACTTAGTCATTATGTTAATCCTTTATACTAGGTTGGAAATCAGTGATTCAGAGGGGAATGAGCAATTGGTCTGTGACTCACTTAAACATTCATATCTAACATTAAGGACTAAGATGAGGCAGATGGTCTGTGACTAGATGAATTGGATTGTATGAGGTAAGGGCCAAAAATATGGCTAAAGAGGTTAGGCCTGGGCCTAACCCCAAACCTGAAGTGATGAACAGAGGGAGGAAGGAAGTTACCATGTGGAAAAATAATTGTCTTAATTCTTTTCCTCTTTCCTTAAAGTCTTGAATTCATGTTGTATGGTGGTCAGAGGAAAGAAAAAAAAAATCGAAAGATGCTTTTTGTAGGCAGATCTTAGAAGAAGCTTCATTAGAATGGCAGCTGACATTTAAACTTTAAATAAAATTAGGCTCTTGAAATCATTTTTAAAATTTTAGCTTACTCCCATTCTCACAAATAACAGAAGTATCTTGCTTTATTTTCTTGCAGACAAGCAAAAGGAGAGGGGCACTTGGGAGTACCAGTTATCCCAATTGGTCTAGCATTTAATGGAAGTCCATCACAAACTATGTGCTCAATAAACAGCAGAGAAAAAAAAAAAGTGGTTAGTTATTGAAATGGTGTGGATTGACACATTACTGGAAAAACAGAATCTACAATAAAAATATACAAGGACACCAAGATAATTTTTTTCTGAAAAAAAAAAAAGTTTGCATTCCATTCTCAAAATCACAATTGACTCTTAAGAGGCTTCTTTTTGATTCTTACCAAATCACACCAAAACATTTTCAACCCACTCATCAGTAAGTGACTTACAGTGTTTCTTTTAGTAGAGATTCTAAGAAAGTTCCTATGAGTCATGTAGATGAAGTTCTCCAAACAGCTGATGGCTGATTATAATTAAATTTGTTAGTCAAATTCCCCCAAATCATTAATATGGAAGGGTTGGGAAGAGAAGCAAAAAAAGAGACACCCTTTTCAGAGATACTCCTGCATTACCTTGTCATCATAAGAATAACCTTTTTTGAAATGGAAAGACAAATAGATTATTATGGCTTCCTTCTCAACAGCAGAAAAATTATATTATGAAATAGACAATGTACTTTCCAAAAGTACCTAGCTTACTCCTAGGAAATAATTTAAAATTTTTTAAAAATCTAGTTTTATATATTTCTGCATGTGAATATGAATATTTGGAAGTAATTCAACTGACTAGAGATAACAGCTCCTAACATTAATCTAATAGAAAATGGCTATATTCTATGATAGTTTTGTTAGAAAATAGTCATTTTGCAATAAAATATATCTGTAAAAGAATTTTGAGACTACTTTTTTCTTTTTTTCCATTAGTCCAAATAACAAAAATCATGCCAAGGAAAAAAAAGTTAAAGAAAATTCAAACAATTTGCCTGAGGCAAGTTTATGAATATTTTCCCAAAGAAAATTTTATTTGAACTATTTCTTCTGGCTCATCATCCAAAAGATAAAAGCTAATGGGAAGAAAAAACAAACAAACTTGGCTTCTAATGACTAGTATTAGATTTGAGGAAGGAGAGATAATCAGCAAAACATTTCAGATTTATTGCATGTAATTCTAAAATTCTCTAAAAGGAGAGATTCCTTTGTGCAATTTCAAATTTGTTTCAGAATTTGACATATATGACATCACATATGTTGATTTTTATTAGTGATTTGGCAACTATAAATAAAAAATGATATTCCACATCCATTTCCTATACTCTCACATAAATGTTCCTCCATCATTGGAAAAGTACTTCTTTCTTACCCAGTTACTTAAGAGTCCCTTGCTTCCTCTAAAGCACGATTCAGGTCAACTTATTTCTATGGTACCCTGATACCTCTGTTATTAGCATTCTCACTCTTTTAAAAGCTTAAAAAAACCAACAAACAATAAGTATAGGCAGTTCTTGTATTGTCAGTGTATTATATAACTCTAAAAATGGTGTTTGCAATTGAATATCATCTTTAACAGACTGTTTGTCTCCTCATCATAGTTTCATCAGGGTTTTGCTGAATAACTGTACAGATTATTCTTATTTTGTTGACCAACTTTTGATTAACATGAATTTATAGAGGTGACAAAATAAATATAAAATTTGGACCTCATTAATGTTCTTCCAGTTTCTTTATTTTTAGCAATAATACTATCTGACATCCACCCCCTCAAAATCATTCATTTCCCTTTTTTAGATATTTTGAGCATCAATTCCTCATGGTTCTGAAAACTGTATTGCCTTTACTTCTATTTGATTTTAGTTTTCTCCATTTATTCTTCCTGTCTTTTTCAATGGGTTTTGTACTTTTTGTATAACACACACAGGCTCTGATATTTGCTACCACTAGAAGAAAAAAAAAGCTTCTTATGTAAATGACAGATATTTCCATTTTTCATTTATTCATTGTACTTTTTTGTAACCTTAAATTCTTATCAGATGATCTGTTTTAGTTAAAGCAAATGCCAATTTTTTTTTTCCAGGTCCATTCCACCCTCTATCACTTCCCATTGTTTTAAGGGACAATACAGCTCATAGTCTTGTCATTCTCATCCATAAAATTTTGCAAATGATTTTGTTATCCAAAAGCTCTTTTTGAACCTTTGACTGACATATATCTCTACCTGCCCCTCCACACAATCACTAAGTTTTGTCAAAGGCAGGAAAACTTTTTTCTGCTAGATTTCTGTAAGAAATAATGATAACCTATGTCAATATTTCTTCTTTTATCCATTTCCTAGTTGTCAGTCTTAATAGCTCAATTAATAAGCTATGTTGGAAATGTTTTCATTGCAAATCAAATCTCCTTTCTTTTCTCTAATTCTAGTAATTCAAATTATTTTAATTTAGTGTTTCAAAAAACCAACTCCAATCTAATATACCTAGCATGATTATACATAGAATATTTAGAAAGGATCCTACATAAGAAACCTTTTCTACTAGGGGATAGACAAATTGCTCTTTGTAATGCTGTTTGGTGCTCATAAACACTAACTCTTTTTTCAAAGAATGTATTTGTGTTACATAAGCATATAGAAATTCAGAGAGCCTATAAATATCTGGTCTTTTTCTTTTCTTGGTCATTAATAATATTTTCCAATATATTTTTCTGTCTCTCCCCCCCCCCATGCCCACTTTTAAATTGTAGTCAATGAATAATAAACTTATGTTGATTTATTTGGGTCTTATGTAATTATTCCTAGAATTTTTCTATTTCTTCATCTTATGCAACAACTTATTAGTATCAAAACTACATTTATGGTAGTTTTTTAATGTATGTTCATCATAAATATTGTAAAGTGAGATGACCAAGTATCCCACAAGATTTTACATTTTTGTGCCTTTAGACTTTCAAAAATGCATTCCCTTATTTGCTCCATCAAGGAGAAATATTAAAATTTTCTGCCTCTTAGCTGCAATTTACATTTGCCTCTTGTTTTATTTATAATATAGATGTCAAATATAAATATAATCCATTTCCTTACAGAGTATTATAGCAACTTGGTGATTGGATAAGAATTTCATAGGTAGAGCCCCAATAGCTAACTTAAGTCTTACAGATAATTTAAAAACTCACATTCACTCTCTACTGTTGAAGTGGAAAGCTGCCATATTGGACTAAGAGTAACTTTGTATTTTTCTTTCTTGTGTGATAGGCCATGGCTACACAATCTATCATCTAGTGGTGGGGTGACTGGTGATAATCATTTCTGTGCTTAGCTACTCTCTTAGCTTGTTCTTAGAAAGCGGAAAGTCTATCTCCACTTAGGCCTATGTGACTCTTGACAAGACATTTAATTTTTGTTTGCCTCAGTTTCTTCTACTGTAAAATGAAGATAATAATATGTACTTCATAACATTGGAGTAAAACTTATATGGAGAAGCTTTGCATTATGAGCTATAAAATGACTAACCATTTCTCTCTCCTCCTCCCTTAAGCATGTATCATCTTCATTCACTCCTAGGATTATTTTTATACTAAATAAGGATTCAAATGTGATAATATTTGTAATGCACTTGGCGCGTAATAAGTATTTGACAACAATTTGTCACCTTTATTTTCTCCCTTTGAAGTGACTACTTAGAAAATAGTATTCATGTAACCATTTCTCTCCTGATATATTTATTTAAAAAGAAAAGTAGTCACATTATTTTATAGGAATAGTATATATATATATAAAATCATCTTTTCTGAAATGCTTTATTATTTTTTTAAGAAAATATGCCATGGATATAGGATCCATCATCTAGTGGCCAAGAAACTCATAATGAGCCTTTATGTACTTAGTGTCATAATTAGTCCTTGTAAGGGAGACACAGTCTGACCTTGAGGCTGCTCTGGAAGTCATTTCATCATAGTTGAAGCAGATCTTATGCTCCTCTGGAATACCTTCTGGGAATCCACAATTACCTTCTTATCATGATGAAACATTGGAGTAAAACTTATATGGAGAAGCTTTGCATTATGAGCTATAAAATGACTAACCATTTCTCTCTCCTCCTCCCTTAAGCATGTATCATCTTCATTCACTCCTAGGATCATTTTTATACTAAATAAGACATTTCAAAACTGATTTCATTTCATGAAAGTATTGGCAAACATTCTTTTAGAAAAAAAAATGTGATTAAGATGACTGCAGAAAAATGGGACTCGTTTTTCCCCTTAACATGCTAAAACTTATACATTAAATTAACACTGCAAACAAGTAATAATTGTGAAAAACAATAAATTTAATGTAGTGATGCTTCCATTGCTCAAAAACTTGGAGTCTTTTCTCTTTAGGAATTGTCTTCAGAGCCTTTAGCATTTTTATTAATCTAGATATTGGAAAAATTTGCTGCTTTTCTTTTAAAGAGTGAAAAGGGGACTTAAATCATAAATATAATGGAATTCCAGAGTTGGAAAAGATCTTAGTCAAACTCCTTAATTTTTTATCTTTTGGAAAGATATTATTTTTCAAAACAACATTCATTTGCAACCAACTCTAATGATAAAAATGAATAACAAAACAGAATAATTTCACTTGGGGGTCACAAAGGAAGTAAAGTAATATGACTGACTATAGTGCAGAGAGAGTGGCATGTAAACACAATTTCAATATAATACCAAAAGAGGAGCCATAAAACTATTTTAAGTAATAGCCAGTATAAAATGTGGATAATTACAGAACTCTACCTGACAATATTGTGCAGATCAAATTGGATAACATTTGTAAAGTGCTTGGCATATAACAGACATGTAATTAATATTGTTCTTTTCCCTTCCTCCCTCCAAGGTGATTACTTCTGATGTCTTTAAAAAGAAGAATAGTCACACTGTTTCATGGTGATAAATCATATATATATATATATATATATATATATATGTATATATATTTACATATATATTAAAATCTTCTCTGAGATTCATTTTTTGCATAGGATCATAAACTTGGACTTTGAAGAAACTTTAGAGGACATCTGGCCCATGTCAAAATTTTATAGATGAGGAAACTAAGACCCAGAGGAAGTGAATGAATAGATTAAAGTCACACAGACAGCAAGTAGCACAGCCAGGACCCAAAATTAGTTACCCTAAACTAAAAAATGTCATTCTTTCTACTATATCACATTACCTTTCATGTGAGTAATACTAAAAATTATAAAAAGAAAATGCAAAGAAAATAGATTCTCATAAATTTATTTTTAATTTCAAGTATATTAAGAGAATATATACTCATTCAGAAATATGTAGAGCCATAATACTCCAGAATTAAAACATATTTTTTTCCTAGTTTTCCTTCTTAAAAATCTATTAAGTCAATTTCAACTTCTGTTGAGGTCAGTGCTAAATCAGCCAAGCAGAAAATAGGGAAAATCAGCTCTCCTTTCCCTCAGAGTTTGTCCATAATGTAAACCTGGATAGGACATTCTGATTCCCTTCTGGAAGTACAGAAGTATCATCTATAACAAGATTTAAATATGTGGTAATAGGCTGCTTGAAATGACAGGCCCAAGTGGCTCATATCTCCAAATCCCTGATTTTAAAGTCGAATTTTTTCCTCGGCTGCCTTGTATAAAGCAATGTGTTTTCTTCTCTGATTCCTTCTCTTTCTTAAAGGTGTTTTATTTAATCTTCAATTTCTTCAAAGTCAAATTTTATGTTTCAGAAAATGGCTTCTTATGTGAGGATTTAGTGTTCAAGTGAAAAAGAATCATCAATTAAGATCATCAGTAGAACGATTGTCATATGTAATGTGCTGTTGTCTCCAGAAACTGCCTATCGCTCTATGGGAGGCATGTTGTCTCAACTACTGCCAACTCTGACCTCCTGTAGAGACTCTTTTTCAATCTCTGGAGTGCCGCCCTCTTTTATCCTCCCAGAGAATGGGCGTGGGATAACACAAGGGCTTCTGGGAAGAAATACTTCAACCAATGAACTTGCTCCTCCTAAACATGTAAGCTCCTCCCCAGGAGTTCACAGGAGTAAAACTCCCCTAAAGGCTGGGAACTAGAGAATTGTTAAGTATTGACTTAGCACTTAGTAAGAACCTAATATCTCATTATCTCATTAGCACTTAGTAAGAACCTAACAGCCATATGAAAGATAGACTTATAAAGTTGATCAACTGAACCATGATTTCTTAAAAATAATTTTATAATTTTACATTTACCATCATTTTAATAGTTTAAAAGCTTAGTACTCTTGAAGGTATTTATTTCATAGAATCAAAGAATCACAGACCTTAGAAATAGAGGGGTCCTCAACTAGCCATCTAAACCTGATGCAGGTTGGGCTAGATGGTCTCTGAAGTCTTTTCCAGCTCAAATTTTTTGATTCAGGTCAGTCCAGCTAACTTCCTTTCCTTACTAAATAGGGTAAGTGGGATGATAAGATCAAAGACGTAGTGTACTATGATTTCAGCAAAACAATTGACAGTTTTTCATTCCCTTCTTGGCCCTATTTCTGACTTTTTAATGTTTGTCACCCTACATCAGATCCTATCCCACTCTGCAACATCTCTTACCACCTTGGGCCTCATCACTTTGAAAAAAATTCATCCTTTGGTTTGTTGTTCTTATTCTCCTTTGAGTGAGTTTTTCTCTTGGTGAGGCCTTCATTTTGAAGAGAAGGTCAGGCCAGCGAGACTTTTCCCCTTCTGGATCAGCTTAAACTTTCTGAATTTTAAGTCCTATCCCACTTTTTAGCTCCCTTTTTATTGTTTCCCCCTCATTGTAATGTAAGTACTTTGAGCCAGGGACTACATTTCTTTCTTTTTTTTTTTTTTTATATTGGTATCTTCAGCAATGAGCCCATTTCCCAGCACACATAAGTGCTTAGTAAATGTTTGTTGACTTTCTTTTTTAGACATATCTGGACATACCTGGATATAGCTATAACCTCTGCTTCCAGGATTTCTAATCTGGCATAGTTTCCAAACTGATCATCTTAAAATACTCATTTAATTGCCAATTTACATTATTCCAAAATTTATATCATGAATAAGAACAAACCCAAGCTCATCAGCCCAGTTTTTATGTCTTAAGCAGCTAGGTAGTACAATGGGTAGACTATTCAGTTTGGAGCCTAGAAAACCTGAGTTCAAATCCAACTTTTGACATTTACTGGCTGTGTGAGCCTTGGAAAGTCATCTATCTCTGTTTACTCACTGCTGGTCCTCTAGATGTTAACCACTCCCTAATATACTTAACTAATCTTTAAGCAAATCATCTTTGAAAGCATTTGCATTTTAAACTATGACCTCTTCTTGTGATAACTAATACCATAGATTTATATTCAAGATACAATGTAGCAGTTTCTTTCATTTACCCTAAATCTATCTCTTTAAATCTTTAAGGGATAAAGTTATGGAATTCTGAGGTATCTTAACAGCCCCTTTTTACCATGTCATGGAATGGACTTTGATGACACAAGAAGTTTCCAAAATCAGTCCATAAATTACCAGAAGGAGAGCTGAAGATAAGGCATGGTGGGAAGCAGACCTCATTTATCAAAAGTTTTTATTTAGAATTCCACTCAGGACTTGGGCAAACATCAGTTTGGAAACAAAGGTGAAGAAAAAGGGTGGAAACTGCCTAAGCTTTGAGGCACCACAGGCAACACCCAAATATCCTGACTTATTTTCCCCCTTCTTGCCAAAATATGGCCATTTCTTTGGGCTCTGTTAAAGATTCAAAGTCCAAATTTTCCCTGATTCTGCCACGTGCAACAAGTTTCCTCAGATGATGAGATAATGCAGCTGGCTAGCATGACATCTGGTATCATTAATAAACTAAATATTATCTTCTAGCTCAAGTAGAGTATGCTGACGTGGAACCTTTTCTTTAATTGCTAAATGGGATTTGTCATCTTTAATTCTTTGTTTAAAAAAAATCCTCTACTACCTCAAAATATTAAAAATGTTAAAGTAACTATGACAGAAAATTATTTTATTTTTATTGCTTTATTATAAATTTTAAAGTCTTCTGTCATAATGAATAGAGAAATTCTCATCCTTGCTTCCTGACACTCCATTTCCAAGCTTTTAGTCACATAAGTTCTCTAAAATTAAACTAAATATTTTAGTACTGTATTCCTTGTCCGAGTGAGCAATTAAAAATCTCAAACCATGAAGTATGATGTTCTGTTTCTCTAGATTGTCATCATTCTCTGGGTGCAGATCTCTTGGGGGGCTTCTGGAGGCAGCCTTCTTTTAAATTCAGTTCAATAATCCCCAATCCATACAGAAGTTAAAATCCAGATCCTTTATTGTGTCCTTCAAAGTTTGAATCTTTTCCTGGGGTCAGGCTAGCTTTAGTAGAAGCCTATATCTCTCCTTGGTTTCCAGATGAGCTCTTGTCAGAATGTCTCCAGCCAGCATGAATGATGAAGTGGGAATGACTCTGCCTCTGCCTCCAAGAGTATGGGATTGTGGGTTATATCCTCCCAGAGAATGGGCTTGTGGGTACTCCCTTGGCTTGTGGGAGCTCCTTAAAAGTATGCTCTCTTAAAGGTGTGAAAGGTATGAACTCTGAAGTAGAGAATTGTTAAGTACCATGCTAAATTAGACAACCTACTTAGCACCTTGTAAGAATTCTAACAATGAAGTATTAGCTTAAATAGATAAGGCTTAAGCTTGTCATATCATTTTTGTTCTATGGTGAATATAAGATCAGATTAAAGAACTTTAGTTGTTTTAGAATGACAAAAATAGCTCTCTCAAGCTCTAGATACCAGACATTTCAAAGAATCCATTTTTTGTCCCAAGTTTTTATGGAAAAAATCATGTCATCAGTTCTTAAACATTATTTTATCATGAAATTACAGTCAATTTTCTGTTGTCTGGTTTGAGCTACTTATATAATGGACATGGTGTGAAGGAATTGTATTATTGCCCCCTCTTCATATATCTTGTAGGAGGCATTAATCCTACATAGTCTATGACTCTTGGAAGCTTTCTTGTGAATCTTGCCCAATGTTCTGATGTCTCTGAAAAAGGGATCAAAGTGAAGATCAGTAGACAAGGGTGCAAAGCCTTCTTTTCATTCAGCCATTGTATCTGATGAAAAATAATTTCTCCTTCCTCTAGCAGAGATTCCAGAAAGTGGTGGTATTGAAGCAAGCTGCTTTCTGCCCAGCAGGTGATGAAGAGAAGTACAGATAGTGATGTATGCAAGCCTATTTTCTACTGATATTAAATCAATAAATGAGAATTCTAGCATTCAGATGAGCATTCCAGTACCCAGTCACACAGGAATTCTAATTCTAATTTCTGTATCTATTTGTGAGGTGTATTTAATTGCCTCAACTTTGTTTATTATGATATAATGAACTGAGATTTCATCAAAAAAGAAAATGAAGAGAACTTTTACCATTTCTTACTTTTTAAAACTTCTCTTTTATGTAATCCAATTAAATCATTTACTAAGTTAATATCTTTTTGGAAAGGTTTTTGATTGGCAACTTGAAGATTGGACTAATGGTAACAGGCCAATGTGTTTTAAAATTTTACCAACCATTATACAAATAGTTCCAGATGTACATCAAAACATGAATTAACTCTACTGCAGAAAATAGAGCCAGTGAATGGAAGAAAACCAATTTTCATGAAGATTTTGACTGAGAAGCGTAAATAAAATGAATACCACCCACAGCACCATTTGTAGTAGTCACTATCTTGAGGGGCAGGTGATACAATATTTCCATGACTAATAGAGTCCTTTCAAAATATATAGTCATTTCAGTTAGATTTGAATATGTTCTTATAGTATTTGCGCTTTTGGGCAAACTAACTAAACTAAATTTAGTTAGCCAGTTACAGAGAGACACAGACACATATCATTGTGCTTATATATTGATTTATTTTTTCCTGAGGCAATTGGGATTAAGTGACTTGCCCAGAGACACATAGCTAGGAAGTGTTAAGTGTCTGAGGCCAGATTTGATGTTAGATACTCCTGACTTCAGGGCTGGTACTCTATCCACTGTACCACTTAGCTGCCACTATATACTGATTATTAAAGAAATTTAGTTCCTAGATTCAAGGGAGGGAAAAGTTACGATGAGCAAATAAATGATATCAACAAAAATGAGGGGTATAAAAGAAAAAGACCGCTGAAGGAAAACATGAGTAAGCAACATAAGATAGAAAAGAAAAGTTAGTTCATAAGCAAATATTCATATTAAATGCTTAGAAAGTTGCTAAAGAACATAAGAAAATGCAGAAAGTCTATAATAGATTTTTAAAAATTATAGCTTTTTATTGACAGTACATATGGATGGGTAATTTTTTTTTTTTTTACAACATTATCCCTTGCACTCACTTTTGTTCCAACTTTTCCCATTCCTCCTTCCAACCTCTCCCCTAGATGGCAGGCAGTCTTATAAGTGTTAAACATGTTAAAGTATATCCTAGATAGAATATATGTGTGCAGATCCATACAGCTCTCTTGTTGCACAAGAAGAAGTAGATTCAGAAGGTAAAAATAACCTGGGAAGAAAAACAAAAATGCAAGTAGTCCATATTCATTTCCCAGTATTCCTTCTCTGGGTATAGTTGATTCTCCATCATTGATCAATTGGAACTGAATTAGATCTTCTCTTTGTCAAAGATATTCACTTCCATCAGAATACATCCTCATACAGTATTGCTGTTGAAGTATATAATGATCTCCTGTTTCTGCTCATTTCACTAGACATCAGTTCATGTAAGTCTCTCCAAGCCTCTCTGTATTCATCCTGCTGGTCATTTCTTACAGAACAATAATATTCCATAACATTCATATACAACAATTTACCTGACCATTCTCCAATTGATGGGCATCCATTCACTGTCCCGTTTCTAGCCACTACAAAAAGGACTACTACAAACATTTTGGCAGATACAAGTCTCTTTCCTTTCTTTAATATCGCTTTGGAATATAAGCCCAGTGGTAACACTGCTGGATCAAAGAGTATGCATAGTTTGATAACTTTTTGGGCATAAATTCCAAATTTCTCTCCAGAATGGTTGGATTTGTTCTCCACCAACTCCACCAACAATGCATCAGTGTCCAAGTTTTCCTGCATCCCCTCCAACATTCATTATCTTTTCCTGTCATCTTAGCCAATCTGAGAGGTCTATCGTGGTATCTCAGAATTGTTTTAATTTGCATTTCTCTGATCAATAGTTATTTGAAGCACCCTTTCATATGAGTAGAAATAGTTTCAATTTCATCATCTAAAAATTGTTTGTTCATATCCTTCGACCATTTGTCAATTGGAGAAAGGCTTGATTTCTTATAAATTAGAGTAAATTATATATTTTAGAAATGAGGTCTTTATCAGAAACTTTAACTGTAAAAATGTTTTTCTCAGTTTATTGCTTCCCTTCTAATCTTATTTGCATTAGTTTTGGTTGTACAAAAGCCTTTTAATTTGATATAATTAATTTTTTTTAATTTTATGATTAATAATGATCTCTAGTTCTCCTTTGGTCACAACTTCCTTCCTCCTCCAATCATATATTCCTCTAATTTATTTATAATCTCATTCTTTATACCTAAATCATGCACCCATTTTGATCTTATCTTGCTGCACGTGTTAAGTGTGGGTCCATGCATAGTTTCTGCCATACTAATTTCCAACTTTCCTTTGGTAGATAGATTCCAAAATATTTTATTTTATTTTATTTTATTTTATTTTATTTTATTTTATGTTAATAGTTTTTATTTACCAGATATATGCATGGATAATTTTACAACACTGACAATTGCCAAATTTTTTGTTCTAATTTTTCCCCTCCTTCCCCCCCCGCCCCCAAATGGCAGGTTGACCAATACATGTTAAATATGTTAGAGTATCAATTCAATGCAATATATGTATACATGACCAAACAGTTGAATTCCCAAATATTTTATGCTATTGACTGTTATTTTGAATGGAATTTCTCTTTGTATCTCTTGCTGTTGGATTTTGTTGGCAATGTATAAAAATGCTGAGAATTTATGAGGATTTATTTTGTATCCTGCAACTTTGCTAAAATTCTGAATTATTTCTAATAGCTTTTTAGCAGAATCTCTGGGATTCTCTAAGTATACCATCATATAATCTGCACAGAGTGATAGTTTGGTTTCCTCATTACCTACTCTAATTCCTTTAATCTCTTTCTTAACTCTTGTTGCCTAAGCTAGCATTTCTAATACAATATTGAATAATAATGGTGATAGTGGGCAACCTTGTTTCACTCATGATCTTACTGGGAAAGGTTCCAGTTTATCCCCATTACATATGATGCTTACTGACAGTTTTAAATAGATGCTCCTGACCATTTTAAGGAAAAATCCATTTATTCCTATACTCTCAAGTGTTTTTATTAGGAATGGATGTTGGCTTTTGCAATGTTTTTTCTGCATCTATTGAGATGATCATATGTTTTTTGTTAATTTGGTTATTGATATAGTCAATTATGTTAATAGTTTTCCTAATATTGAACCAGCCCTGCATTCCTGGTATAAATCCTACTTGATCATGGTGTATTATCTTTGGGATGATTTTCTGTAATCTTTTTGCTAATATTTTATTTAAGATTTTAGCTTCAATATTCATTAGGGAGATTGGTCTATAATTTTCTTTCTCTGTTTTCAACCTACCTGGTTTAGGTATCAGTACCATGTCTGTGTCATAAAAGGAATTTGGTAGTACTCCTTCAATCCCTATTTTTTAAAAATAATTTATATAGCGGTGCAGTTAATTGTTCTTTAAATGTTTGGTAGAATTCACATGTAAATCCATCTGGTCTTGGGGATTTTTTCTTAGGGAGTTGATTTCTTTTCCTAAAATGGGACTCTTTAACCAATTTACTTCTTCTTCTGTTAATCTGGGCAACCTATATTTTTGAAGGTATTCTTCCATTTCATTTAAGTTATTGAATTTATTTGGCATAAAGTTGGACAAAGTAACTCCTAATTATTGCTCTAATTTCCTCTTCATTGGTGGCAAGTTCTCCCTTTTCATTTTTAAGACTTACAATTTGATTTTCCTCTTTCCTTTTTTAAAAATCAGATTTACTAAGGATTTATATATTTTGTTGGTTTTTTCATAGAACCAACTCTTAGTTTTATTAATTAATTCAATAGTTTTTTTATTTTCAATTTTATTAAATTCTCCTTTTATTTTTAGAATTTCAAGTTTAGTGTTTGATTGGGAGCTTTTAATTTGTGCCTTTTCTAGCATTTTTAGTTGCAAGCCCAATTCATTGACCTTCTCTTTTTCTATTTTATGCAAGTAGGCCTCTAGAAATAAAATTTCCCTTTATTGCCTCTTTGGCTGCATCCTACACATTTTGGTATGACATCTTATTATTATCATTTTCTTGGGTGAAGTTATTTATTATATCTATGATTTGTTTTTTCACCAAATCATTCTTTAGTATGAGATTATTTAGTTTCCAATTTTTTTTTGGTCTATTTTCCCCTGGCTTTTTATTAAATGTAATTTTCATTGCATCATGATCTGAAAAGGATGCATTTACTATTTTTGTCTTTCTGCATTTGAATTTGAAGTTTTTATGTCCTAATATATGGTCAATTTTTGTATAGGTTCCATGAACTACCGAGAAAAAAGTGTACTCCTTTATGTCTCCATTTAGTTTTCTCCAAAGATCTATCATACCTAACTATTCTAGTGTTCTATTTACCTCCTTAACTTTTTGACTCTTTGACTTCTTTCTTATTTATTTTGTGGTTTGATTTATCTAATTTTGAGAGTGCAAGGTTGAGATCTCCCACTATTATAGTTTTGCTGTCCATTTCTTCTTGTAGCTCTCTTAATTTTTCTTTTAAGACTTTAGATGCTAAACTACTTGGTGCACATATGTTTAATAGTGATATTGCTTCATTATCTATGCTACCCTTTAGCAAGATATAGTGCTGTTCCGTATCTCTTTTAATTAGATCAATTTTTGCTTTTCCTTGATGTGAGATCAAGAAGGCTACCCCTGCTTTTTTGACTTCCCCTGAAGCATAGTAGATTCTTCTCCTGCCTTTTACCTTTACTCTCTATATATCACCTAGCTTCAAGTGTGTTTCATGTAAACAACCTATTGTAGGATTATGGCTTTTAATCCAGTCTGTTATCTGCTTCTGCTTTATGCTGTTTACCACATTCACATTTATGGTTAATATTATTAATTCTGTCTTACTTGCCATCTTGTTAACCCTTGTTTATGCTTTTCAACTTTCCTTCTCCATTAATCCCCTCCCCAGTATTAAACTTGTAAGCATCACTTACCTCTCACATCCCTTCCTTTTTAGGATCCCTGCCCCCACCTTAGAGTTCTTCCTATTTTCTTACCCCTTTTCCTCACAATTTCTGTATTCCCTTCTGCTTACCTTACTCCTTCCCTTTTCACTTTTCCCTCCCACTTTTCAATGAGGTGGGAGAAGTTTCTCCATAAATTGAATATGTCTTATATTTTTCTCTTTAAGCCAATTCTGATGAGAGTAAGATATACACTATTTTCATCCCCCTCACTTCTTTCCCTTAGATATAACAGGTTTCCTTTGCCTCTTCATGAGATGTAGTACCCCCATTTTACCCTTTTTCTGGTACAATTTCCTTTCCACCTCTAGTTTCTAGAAGAAATTATACATGTATTCTTTATGTATATTTATGACAGAAATATAGTTCCCAAGATTTCTTTTAATTTTTTATGTTTCTCTTGAGTTCTATATTTGGAGATCAATCTTTTTGTTTAGTTCTATTTTTTTTTTTCATCAAAAATAGATGAAATTCACCCATTTCATTAAATGTCCATCTTCTTCCCTGGGAAAAAATGCTCATTTTATCTGGGTAAGTTATTCTTGGCTGCATACCAAGTTCTTTGGCCATTCAGAATATCAGATTCCAGGCCCTTCAATCCTTTAATGTGCATGCTACTAGATCCTGAGTAATCGTTATTGTAGCTCCTCTATATTTGAATTGTTTTTTTATAGCTGCTTGTAGTATTTTTATCTTGGTCTGATAGTTCTGGAATTTAGCCACAATATTTCTTGGAGTTTTGATTTTAAGGTCCCTTTCAGTAGGTGATTAATAAATTCTTTCAATATCTATTTTGCCTTCTGTTTCTATAACATCTGAGCAATTCTCTTTGATAATTTCCTGGAAAATAATGTCTAGGCTCTTTTCATCATATTTTTCAGGAAGTCAAATAATTCTTAGATTATCCCTCCTAGATTTATTTTTCCAGGTCTGTTGTTTTCCCAAGAAGGTATTTGACATTTTTTCCATTGTTTCATTTTTTTTTTTTGGGGGGGGGGTTGCTTGATTGATTCTTGGTGTCTCCTCAAGTCATTCATTTCCATTTGTTCAATTCTGACTTTTAATGAATTATTTTCATTTACTTTTTTAAAAATTTTTTTTGTAATAGTCCAATTGAGTTTGTAAATGAGTTGTTTTGTTCTATGGAATTTTTTTCCATTTTGCCAATTTTATTTTTTAGAGAACTATTTTCTTTTTCCAATTCACTAATTCTGTTTTCCTTGGAATTGTTTACCTTTTCCAATTCATTAATTCTGTTTTTTAGGGATGTGATTTCTTTATCCACTTTATCTTTAAATGAGTAGGATGACTTATACGGATTCTCTTGCCAAGCTTCCCTTTCCTTTCCCTATTTTTCTTCTAGTTCTCTTTTAAGAGCCTTTTAAATTTCTTCTATGAGAGTCTTATGTGTTGGGGACCAGATCATATCCCCTTTTGGGCATTCATCTGGAGATAATCTGTTTTTAGTCTCTTCAGTGTTTGAAGTCTGCTCTCTATCCATATAGAAGCTATCTATTGTTAGAGTTCATTTTTTGCTCATTTTGTCAAAGAAGAATTAAAAAAAAAAACAAACTAACAAAAAAAGCAAATGAGGTCTGCTAGATGGTTTTTCCAAGCTTCCTCTACATACTGCAGTAGGTAGAAGTGAGACACTAGTAGGACAGCAATGGCTGTACTGCATCTGCACTCTGAGAGTCTGAGAGCATGCTGACTCCTGGTGTTGGGTGGGTGTGGCCAGGTCCTAGAGACCCTACCTTTTTGGGTTATTGTCTTTACCCCCTGTGTTTATAGCTTCTCTACTGATCTACTGGCTTGCTGCCAAGGCAAAGTAGCCACACTGTGGTAAAGTTTTCCCTGAAGAAATGGCTGAGATCATACCCACTTCCCTCTGGTCTGCTCAGTGTGAGTTGCCTTCCATGCTCTCACTGCCTGCCATGCTCTTCCTGACTGCCTGCAGTCTGTGCCTGATCTAATCATCCTTACCTGTGAGCAAAAACAGACCTCTTCTGGTGAATTTTGAGGATATCTTCTGTTGATAATGTATTTCTAAGTTTTTTTTCAGTCAAGCACTAATTCCAAGGCTTTGTCACAAAAAAAATATTCTGAGGCAAAAAGGAACCTAGATAGATGTGTGTGTCCTCTTGGCCATCCTGGCAGGAAGTCTTATAATAGTTTTTAAAGAAAAAGTTTAGATGACCAAAAGATGTTATAAGATATTTTAAAATGAGAATGAAATCAGAAGTAGAGATAACTAGAGAATCTGAAAATTCAGGGATATAAGAAAAAAGATATTTACTACAAAGTCTTAAAAGAATATTATGGGGATACATATAAGTACATACATGCATATGATTATATATACATGCATATTTATATATGTATAACATAAATGAACATGTTTTTGTGGAGGGGAGACATAGGGGTGTGCTTAATGTGTGTATACACACACACACACATACACACACACATACTAATTACTTCTTTAGTGTGCTCCTTTAGGGAAGGATTGTTTTTGCTTTTCTTGATATCCCCAGAGATTAGTATAATATTTAACACATAACTAGTATCTAAAAGGATCTTAATAAACATTAACTTGACTTGAAATATGTTACATTATCTCAATTTGTCTAAAGACCCAAATGTATCAATGTCACCCTAATGACAATGGTCTTCACAAAGTGTCAAGTTTTACTTTGCCACTTCATCTAACTCCCAGAAAATTTACTAAGCAAGAAAAAGAAAACTGAAGGAAAAAATGGACACTATTTAAAACAAAAATAGCAAAATAAACACATTTCATAATTAGAAATTGCTAGAGATTGATGAATAGTTGATATTCACTCAATTCTTCTGGTGACTCATTTGGATACTTATTAAAAATAATACATTTATTAGTTTACTAATCACATAATTATTGTTATTGTTATTATTATTATATTGCTTAACTTCGCTGAACCTCAGTTTTTTAACTATAAAATAGTGATGACAAAATCACTGGATTTTTATAAGCAAAGGATTAGATAGTTTGAGATGGCACTAATTAGTATGGATGTAGTAATAGTAATAGTGATGGTGGTTATGGAAGTAGTAGTAGTGTAGTGGTAGCAGCAGAAGTGGTAGTTAGCAGTAGTGATAATAATAAAAATAGTAGTAATAATAGTAGCAAAGGTGGTAATAGTAGAATTAGTATAATAGTGGTAGTGGTGGTAGGTGGCAGTGATAAGCATTTGTAGTGCTGATAATGGTGGCAGTAGTAATAATAGTGGTAGTAGTGGTAGTGGAAGTGGCTATAGTAGTAAAAGTAATAACAAAAGTAGTTGTAGTAGTAATAGTAGAAATACTAGTACTGGTAATAATGGTAGTAAAAGTAATAGTAGTGGTAGTGATAGTGGCATAATGGTGATAGTAGAAGTAGTAGTAGTAGTGGTTATAGGAAAAGTAGTAGTAGTGACAGAAGTAGTGGTGGTAATAGTAGTAATAGTAGTGGTGGTAGTAGTGGTAATAGTAGTAATAGTGATAGTAATAGTAGTAATAGTGATACTAGGGGTAATAGTAGTAGTGGTAGTACTAGAAGTAGTAGTAGTGGTGGTAGCAGAAGTAGGAGTAGTGGTGGTAGAAGTAGTATCATATTTTATTAAACTGATAGCACTCTTTAGATGTGTTATATAATAATCTGTGCCCTAGCAACAACTCCATTAATGGTATGACTTAGAAAGAGATGGTAGTTGCAGACAAAACTGAGAACATCTAGTTGCTGCACCCTAAGTATTGTTAACTAGCTCATTGTATCATACACTTAGAGCTGAAAGGAACCTTGGCTATTATCTTATTCAATCTTCTCACATGTGAGAGAATTAAGGTTTAGTGAAATTAAGTCATACTTGTAACTTAAAGACAAGGTTTTACTAGTAATATGTATCAGAAGTTGGATTCGACCCATATTTTCTTGATTCTAAGTGTAGCATTCTCAACAATTATTCTATAGGATACCATACTGCTTTTCAGGATATTGATGGTGGAAGTGTTGTCTGTGACCAAAGTGAAAAGACACTGGTTGTGGAATTGCATAACACTAGACTTAACTAAAAAGATATTCAAGAATTTTGCTCATTAAGAAGTATTGGTATTGCCAACTGCAAAGAGCATTTAAAACATTATTATTGAGCTAGATGACACAGTGGAGAGAGAACTGGGCTTGGCATAAGTAAGATCTGAATTCAAATCTAGTCTCAGATGCTGACTATGTGACAAGCCACTTACTCTCTGAAGAAGGAAATGGCTAACCTCTCCAGCATCTGTTAAGAAAAATCTATGGAAAATATTAGCATGCATTGGGCTTATATCCCAAAGAAATACTAAAGAGCAGAAAGGGACCTGTATGTGCCAAAATGTTTGTGGCAGCTCTTTTTGTAGTGGCTAGAAACTGGAAGATGAATGGATGTCCATCAATTGGAGAATGATTGGGTAAATTATGGTATATGAAGGTTATGGAATATTATTGCTCTGTAAGAAATGACCAGCAGGAGGAATACAGAGAGGCTTGGAGAGACTTACATCAACTGATGCTGAGTGAAATGAATAGAACCAGAAGATGGCTGTACACTTCAATGTTGTATGAAGATGTATTCTGATGGAAGTAGATATCTTCAACATAAAGAAGATCCAACTCACTTCCAATTGATCGATGATGGACAGAAATAACTACACCCAGAGAAGCAACACTGGGAAGTGAATGTAAATTGTTAGCACTACTATCTATCTACCCAGGTTACTTATACCTTCGGAATCTAATACTTAATGTACAACAAGAAAATGGTATTTACACACATATATTGTATCTAGGTTATATTGTAACATATGTAAAATGTATGGGATTGCCTGTCATCAAGGGGAGGGAGTAGAGGGAGGGAGGGGATAATTTGGAAAAATGAATACAAGGGATAATATTATAAAAAAATTACTGATGGATATATACTGTGAAAATAATTATAAATAAAAAAATTAAAATGCACACAAAAAGAAAGAAAATATTAGCATGCAAAGGTGCATGAGACCATGAAGAGTCAGATGGAACTGAATGAATGAATAAAATGTTCTAGTATTATGGACTTTTTCAGAATGTCCCAAAGAGTACTGTTTCTATCTTGCTATGATGGACTATGCACCAAAAATTGAACATTACTTTAAATCTATAGTTTTTACAAAGGAAGAATTACTTGTAATGTAAAAGAGAAATTCCTGAAAGGAAAAAAAAAGTATTGCTAACTACGTAACACGATTAGGGAACAAACAACTAGAGGACAGTTGATGTGTTCCATTGAAAGCTGTACAATGTAATGCAGAAGAAAAAAAACAAAGGCCTTCTTGTATGTAATTCAGGGGAGGATATGAACCAGGTTTGCGCTTTACTGGCAGACATGGAGAGGTTAGAACTTCATTGTAGAAAGGAATGCCCACAATGATTAGATCAGAGTTTTTGGAGTACTGGAGGAAAGGAGTAACTAAATGAAAGTCATAACTTGGTTAGCACATACTTTCTATAGCAAAGAAAATGTACTATTTATATTTGTTAAAAATTTCCATGTAGTAAAAAAACCTTCTAAATTTATTTTGGACATATTGTATATGTTTTTGAGATGTTATGTAAACCTAGGTCATAGAAAATAGATATTATATACATGTATATATATATATACATATATACACACATATACATATATTTATAACATGTGCACATATGTTACATATATGTGTAAATATATACACATATATTTTACAAAAAAATGTTTTTGTTGAAATCCTCACATCTTTGGTCATTCTAGCTCTAGGAGTCAAATTTTTACTGTGGTAAAGTATGATAGGCTCTGACTGAGCCTAATAGTAAGCTTATATGGCACTCATGCTTTAGTGAGCTAAAATAATTTATCCTAAAATTAGAAAAATTATATGCCATTAGGAATTAATATAACAATGTGAAGAGTTAACAGTCCTATGAAGAAAAACAATTAATTTTAATATAATTATCTTTTGCCATACTGATCATAAAGTCTAACTTCCAAGTTAGCAAATATCTCTAATCTGGTGAACTGGTTTTATAATAGGAGACACAGACTAAGCAATCAATGATTATCTGTGCATCAAAAACAGAAGATAATATCTATATACCCCAAGTATTTAGAGTCCTTATAGTTGGGTTTCAAAACTTAGAATTTCCTTCTTATGGAAAAAAAATCTATTAGTGCATGCAGTAAAACAAGTTGTGCTTATTTTATAATACACTTTTCCAGAGAGATTTTTAAAAACTGCATCTGTTTTCACTTAAATTGATGATTTTTCCTAACTTCTAAAGTCCCTCATGAGTATCCTAATATTCCTCATTAGATGTTTGCTTCCTTGGAAAGTCTTCTTGAGCAACTTGGAAGAAATCAGCCTTAAGTTAGAGCTAGTACCTCATGTAGCTGCCCAGATTTCTAGCTACATTGTTTTTTTGTCCATCGTTTGTCCATCATGACATCAGGGAGGTGATGTGCAAGTAAATTGAATGTAAGTGGAGGAGGGCTGTGCAAAGCCTCATTTTTCTTCTCTGGAGCCACATGGGTCCAGTGGTCAAGACATAGATTAGGATGATTGGAGATGGACCCAGTTGCATGAATAGGTCTTGGTCTTTTAAAGCTAAGGTCTTTAACAGGTGTCAGTTTAGCTGAAGTAATGCCCAATCAGTGATTAAAGCTAGGTAAGAAATGAGGAAAGGAGGTACCAAACAATGACCAAGTAGGGCTTGGTCTAGGACCTACAATTGCTTAATCTTTGAGAGCCAGAAATCCCTACATATCAGCCAGGTTTCAGAGATCAAAATTTATCTTCCTTTACCTAGAACATTTAAGGACATTAAATTCAAATTATCCTTGTCTCAGTCAAACTAAACCCTGTTAAAGACAGGCTTAAAAATACAAGACTCTCATTGCTTCTGAATCCATCTCCAGTATTGATCTATATTTTGCTACTGAACCTCGATGGCTCTGAGGAGAAAGTGAGACTGGTGACTGCACAACCCTCCCTCACTTAAACCCAATTCACTTGCATTTCATGGCATCACCTCCTTGATGTCATGGCTACATTAATGAATACCAGAGTGAGTTTCAAATTTCAGCTTTCCCTTCTACAGAAAATGGTAGGCCAATCTGAAAGAAATAAAATGTAACCTCAGGCATCTTCTTTGCTGCTCTCTCATGCCAAAATGACATATTTTATATATATATATATATACATATATATATATATATATGTATATATATATATATATATTCAATTCTA